>NW_009953089.1:99399-115470 GCF_000747805.2 Chaetura pelagica | reverse complement strand
AAGAGCGTGCTTATTACCAGCGTGTGGAGGGCCTCAGGCCTCACAGCCCAGCCCTAAGGTGCCCCACGTGGGGCTGGCAGAGGGGGTGCAGGAGGTCTCAGCCCTCTCTGCCATGGGCAGGCCAGTACAGTGCTGTGGAGCGCTGGCATTGCTCCTGCTGGCTTATGGCCTCCCTCCCCAGCACACAGGCAGAGCCAGCCCCATGCTCCCGGCTGCCAACAGAAACAGTGTGCAGGCCCCAGGCAGCTCCTGGGAAACTCCCACTGCTGGCTGGGCCTGCGGGCTGAGCCCACCCTGTTCCCTTCCTCACCACGCTTCCTCCGGGGCCAGGACTTCGGGCTTAGTGAAGAGATTGAGGCACTGCTCCAGGGTGAAGTGCCCAGCCCGGGCTGCTTCACTGGCCGAGCCCGGGTCCTCCACGCACTCCAGCTCCTTGGACTCCACCAAAACATACTCCTTGAGGCGCTCATTGTTCTTCCACACCAGTGCAAGAGAACAGTCATCTGTCAGCTCCAGGGGAGTATCACCTGCAAAGGGGGACACATCTCACATTCCTGCCCCACCAGGCTGGGCCAGGCCACTCTGATGGGGCTAGGAGAAGTCTAATGCATCCTGGCCTGATACAGTGATCACACAGTGCTGTCAGGAAGGGACAAATGTCCCTTGGCTAGGTTCACCAACCCAGGGCAGCAGAGCCCCCCACGCAGCAGGGGCCAAGACTGGCACAGCCCCCTTGGCAGCACTTGCATAACTAGCTCTGGATGTGGGCATCCCATTCAGACAAGAGGTGACCCAGAGATCACTGACCCTCTGTGGATGTAGGAGATTGAAAGGAATTGGTCTATTTCCTGAGGAGAGCAGGAACATCATGCCCAATAAGAGCTTCCAGGCAGCAGCTCTGTGCAGCAGAGTGCTGCCTTCCTCTGTGCCAGATGCAGCTTCTGCTGTTACATCTGGGTTTACCTTGTGCCAGGCAGTCTCTGGGAGCCTGGCCAGGCAGATCCACCACCCTGGCAGAGGCCATGAGGGATGAAGGTGGCCCTATCTGGGGCTCTGGGCTCACCTTTATCTTCCAGCTTGTGCTCTCGGTTGGCACTGTCGATCTTGTTGATGTAGAACGGCGTGGCACGGGCACTCAGCGAGTCTGGAGTGTGCTGGTACCCAGGGATGGCAGCTGTGGACAAGCAGGGACAGATCTGTGGTGGCACTGCCTGCCTGCCCTGTGTAGAGGCCAAGAATTTGCAGTGCTCCTACCCCCACCTCACATGCTACGGCCTTGCAGGGACACAACCACGTGCCCCGTGTCCTTGACTATTTTTAGCAGGCGCCTGCCCCTGACAAGCCGTGCTCCTCTGCCTGCCTTGCCCCTTCACTGAACATTACTGCCATCCTGAGACGAGTGTCTGGAAACGTGACAGCCAGGCAGCCGAGCGCGAGAGGCTGCTCCCGTGCAGCTGAGTCAGAGCGAGGGAAACGCTGCGCGCAGCCCCGAGGGGCTCAGCCCGCGCCGAGCGCTGCCCTCCCACGGGACTCGCAGGCTTCTGCCAGCCCCTGCCTTCCCACCCCTCCCATGACACAATAACACTCCAGCCTCTTCCCTAGTCAGGTCTGTGCTCTGCCCCACGGGCTCTGCCAGGGCAAGGCAGAGCGTGGGCAGACAAGGCATTTCGGGCAGGGCAGCACTGACAAAACACAGCTCCCAGGGCCTCACGTACGTCCCCAGTGATCTCTGGACCAAGCTTACAAGGGGAATACAGATGCTGTGGTGGGAGGTCACTCCACGGATGGAGAATTGCTTGTTTTCTCTTGGGGCTGTCCAGAATTCTGGCACAGACATGGTTAGTGCCACAGCACCTCTTACCTTCTGGCTTGAGGGCTCTCTCATAGGACGGCTCTTTCTCACAACAGCTGTCGCCCTGCGACTCCATGTGCTCAGAGAAGCCTGAATCCAAGCTCAGCAGGGAACTTCTGGCTGCCAGGACCTTGCTCCGGACAGTGCCAGCATCCCCCAGCTCAGGGTGCAGCTCAGGCACAGCTGGTGAGAGTGGGGGCTCCTGCAGGAGAGTGGAAGGCCTGTTGTCCCCATCCCCCAGCTCAGGGACAGAGGTGGCTGCTGCACAGCTGCTCTTGGCCAAGGGCTCCAACTTGTCTGGGAGGAGAGGCTGCAGCTCCTGCTCTGGTGACATCCGGGCCAGCTGGAATGGAGGCTGGAACACACTGACTGAGTACCTGGACAAGGAGGTGGCAGTCAGAGCCAGGCAGGCAACAGGGCTGAGCTCAGCTCCGGAACAGAAGCACCTGCCTTCCCTAGATACTCACCTTGCATAGCCCTCCAGCAGCTGGGCCAGGCGAGCGTAGGTGAGGCGGGACTCGGGCACGCTGATGAGGAAGGGGAAACCGATGTTCTCTGGGCGGCATGAAGCCTTGTGGTCTGGCCAGTGTGTCTTCTGACATGCCCTGGAACACACACAGCCTGTGCTGAACCCAGTATCTGAGACCACCCTGGGCAGGAGCATGACAAGGCCAGAGGAGTAGGATGGGGATGAGGGGACTGCCAGGTGCTCCCTCCCATAAGCCAGGTTCATCCCACCTCCTCCCAGTGGGCTGAGCTCTCCCATCCAGCCTGACATGGCCAAAGACCCTCCCTCCCCGCCGGGCACCAAGACAACTCACACGTTGCAGTAACCGACTCGATAGCACCTCGTGCAGCGCTTGAGCTTGTCATCCTCTGACAGCTGCTTCTTCTGGCAGGCAGCACACTTGGCGACGGGGCCGCTGGGCACCTGCGGACGCTGCAGGAGAAAGGACCCGTTGGCAGGAAAGGACACCCAAGCAGGACCGTGCCGCCCTGGCAGGCATCTGTGCTCACTGCACCTAGTCAGTTGTGTGTAGCTCCCCCACTCCTGGTCAGCACCCCTGCAGGCTCAGACTCCCTGCACACCTCCCAGCAGTCCCAATATTCTCTTACCTGCTGGACCTGCAGCTCCACCACCCGCTCCTTGGCCAGCTCTGGGGACAGCACCTCGAAGCAGAGCAGCAAGTCCGTGGGAGAGACAGTGTCCAATGAGTGGGACGGCAGAAACATGCGGTGGAAGCGATTCTTGATCACCTGCCAGGAAAGCAGTGGAGTGGGGCTGTGTGAGGGCTGCCCCACACTCCCTCTCCTGAGAAAGCCACAAGCCCCCCAGCCCTCCCAGCTGTGGGGACAGCAGCACCGCCAGGATGCTGGGCTCAGCTCACCACCCTGCCAGGGGAGGATGGACACCCCTTGCCCCATTGTGGTGGTCTAGCCCTCCTGAGCAGGGCTCTGCCCAGCAGCACCTATGCAGGACACTGCCACCCACAGACAAAATCTGCTTCAGGGACATGCTGGATATGGGCAAGTGACTGCAGGTGGCCATTCCCGGCAGAACTGCAGGAGCTGGGGAACACACAAGAGCAGCCTGTGGGGCTTGTTCTCCAGGTTGAGCACTCTCACCTCTGCCAGGCGCAGGTTCTCTGGTTTCACACGCACACTGTGAGCCACTGAGTCAAAGACCTCCATGGCACTGGAGTTCTCCTTGCTGATACTCACGAGAAACTGCCATGAAGAAAGGGACACATCAGACACATCACACCAACACACGGGGGCCCTTGTCTAACACAAAGCTTAGCCTGTTAGCACGCAGCCAGCTGCCTGGGACACCTCCAGGAGCCAAGCAGCCCAGAGCAGATGGTGTCCTTTACCTTGATGGGTTTCTTGTGTGGTTCCTTTGCAAAGTAGTAGACAGTCAGCACCTTCTGCTTCTGTGGGAGGGGCACGGGGAGGTACAGGAAGGGGTCAAAGGTAATGGACACCTGCAAATGCAAGAGAAAACTCACTTGTGGGAAGTGTTTGTGGTTGAGATCAGTGGGGCAGAAGCCCCAGTGGACCTGAGATCCAGCCGTGGCCTGCACCCTCTGAGGGTCAGGAGCCTGCTGCAGAGCCAGGACAGGGACAGAGCCTCCAGGGCTGCCCTACCTTGGAACACACTGGGCACACCAGCTTGGATTTGTACTGGCCCTGGAAGAGGTCCACAATAAATGAGTCATTCCTCATCTTATGTCGCTGCCAGGCCTCCTCAGCTACCACCTGTGGGGAGACAGTGCTCAGCACTATGTCGAACGACCCAGGCCAGGGCTTCTCTCCCACTGGCTTTTAGGAGAGACATCCTCACCTCGTCAGGTCTCCCATCTGAGTCAACAGTTTCTGTGTAGGGCTTGTTCTGGATGCGGTTGAGGTCCTCATGCAGGCCATCAAGTAGGAAGGCCATGAACTCCTGAGCATCATGCTGGGCATAGCCAGTGAACTGGCTGGCCTTGCTGGCCACGATTGCCTGAGGGAAGCAGAGTAGTCAGAGCTGGCCAGCAGCACCACTGACTCCATGCACAGAACCTGGCTGTACCCACCCAGCTCTGACCGCACCAGCAGGGCAGCCAGGTGCCCACAGAGAGGTGCTGAGGACCCACAGCAGGTCCTGCACCACGCTGGTGCCTGAGTCCCTACCTTCAGTTTAGAGGGCTGGAAGGCATGGTGTGTGCCCTTCCACAGCGCTCGCAGCAGCATGGCAAAGCCGATGGCCAGGCGTCCCCCCGTCCCCAGAGGGTTGTTGTAGTTGATTTCTGACTCAAAGGACCGATCTGTAAGAGATATAAGAATAAGGGTGGCCACCAGCTGCACCATCCAAGTGGCTAGGCTGGGCTGGGCTCCTGGCCTGGGCTCACCATGGAAGTAGTCACGCAGTTCCCGGGTGTTGGAAAGGGACTGGATGACGCTGTTCATGAAGCAGGTGTTACCCAGGTTCACCAGCCCCGTGAAGCCAGGCAGGCACACCTTCTTCTTCTCATCCTCATCCTCATCGTCCTCTACACTCTCAGTGCTCACAGGGCTGTGTGTCATTGGTGGCACCATGCATGTTGGTTTGGGCTGCCAAAGCAAGAGATGGGTGTGAGGGTGCTTTGGTCTCTTTGGGAACACCAGGGGAACCCAAAAGACCAGGACACTCCTCTGATGTGGCTGGGCTGAAGCCATCTTACCACCTCCCAGCAGGACTGAGATAGACAGGCCAGCCACTGTCCCCAGTCCTGCCAGCCATGACCAGGGAGCCCTACCTCCTCCAGCAACAGTTTGCTAGTCCCCAGAGCAACACCAAGAAAGTGGGCCCCTTTTTTCTCCTGCCCAGGTCAAACCCACTCACCGAGGGGATGTGAGGCTCTTGCTTCACTGCCACATGCTCTGGGACTGTACGGGCTGCCACACCATCCAGACCTCCATCTTCCACACGTGGCTTCTCTTTGTCACTGGCTCGGGCCTCTTCCTTGCTGGACAGGGGGTGCTGGTTACTGCCCGGAGGATTCTTGTCCAGAGGGGTAGGGCCTGTAGGCATGGCAACCTTTGCACCACCCACTGCACCTTAAAAAGGGGGAAGGGTGGGCCTGTGGTTAGCAGCACCACGCAGTCCCCACAGTAGGGCTGAGCTGCTCGGTCCATGCTCACACACAGTCTCTCTCCTACCCCTCTCCCCCATGAGCAAGGGCAACAGTGGTGCCTTTCTCCCAAAGCTTGGCTCGCCTTCCCCTACACCCAACTCGGCCCCTTTTCTTCCCTACGACTCTGCCCCAGAGGATCCAGCACCATTCGGCTGCTGCTGGCTGTGAGAAGCACCCGTGCCCCACGGAGAGGCATGGGGCAGGCCTGTAGGCATGGCAACCTTTGCACCACCCACTGCACCTTAAAAAGGGGGAAGGGTGGGCCTGTGGTTAGCAGCACCACGCAGTCCCCACAGTAGGGCTGAGCTGCTCGGTCCATGCTCACACACAGTCTCTCTCCTACCCCTCTCCCCCATGAGCAAGGGCAACAGTGGTGCCTTTCTCCCAAAGCTTGGCTCGCCTTCCCCTACACCCAACTCGGCCCCTTTTCTTCCCTACGACTCTGCCCCAGAGGATCCAGCACCATTCGGCTGCTGCTGGCGGCGAGAAGCACCCGTGCCCCACGGAGAGGCATGGGGCAGGCAGGTAAGGCAAGAAGGTGGGGTGCAGACCTCGAGTGGCAGGAGCCTCCAGCCCCCCCCAGCGCTGGCTCTGGCGCTTCTTCAGGCAGACGTCGATGCGAGACACCGTGAAGTTGTATGTGCACTGGTCCGGCTCAATAAGGTTCCTGCAAGACATGGAGCAAGTCAGGGGTGCCCCAGACCTCCCAGCAGCCTCAGACATGCCAAAGACTCTGCAAGGCAGGGCCATGGCCTCCAGGCAGCACCAATTCTGAAGTGGGCCTGACAAAACAGCGTGGAAACTGTTGAGAGTGGCCACACTGAGCACAGAGAGGGCGCCATTCCTGGCAGATCCATTCCGCTTAGTCCCACATTCCCCCTCCCACTGGACATCCCACCCAAAGCACAGGCAGGCTGGCCTGGCTCTGTCCACAAGAGCTCCATAACAGGCTGGGGGGTAACTGTGGGCAAGGAGGCACTGGGATTTCCTCCCCTGCAAACCACCACATGGAGCTAAGGCAGCTAGGGGCTGGGGATGTTAGTGCAACATGGTCTGAGGGAGATCCTTAGGTGCAGAAATTAACATTCCCTGCACAGACCCACCACCTGGGACTGGCTCCTGCTCCAGCTCTGTACTCCTAGCTCCCTTAACCCTGGCATGGGCTGGAAGGATGGAGCCATACCTGAGCTTCACCTGCCACCGGAACACTGTGTGGGGCCCACAGCCAGGATGAAGGCGAAGGAAGTTTGTGTCACTGCAAAGAAATTGGGAGCAAGTGAGAAGAACTGAACAAACAAGTAGCCCAGCTACAGACAGGACCTCTGCAGCAGGCTGGCACCATCCTGAGGCATGCCTGTACCTTGTCTGGAACACCAGCGTGAAGTCTTGCTCCCGGAACAACACCTTGGACGTTTCCTTGTCGATCTCCTTCACATAGACATGCACTACCACCAGGTCGTTGCCCTTCTCATACGAGTCATTCTTGACAAAAGTCAGGCTCACAAAAGGCTCTGGCTCTAGGCAAGGAAAGCCATAGAGGGAAACGTTACCTTCCTCGCATGCCAAGACATTGCTGCAGGCCGACTCAGGAGAGGTCCTGAGCAGATGGACCTCCCCAAGCAGGCCAACCCCTGGGCTGGGGCCACTCACTATCAGCTGCTGCTTCCAGAGCCACGTCATCCTTGGACCAGTCCCTCTTCTCACTGTCTCTGCCCAAGGGAGGGGTAGCCACTGGGACAGCCTTAGAGCTCTCTCCCAGGACAGGCGTGCAGTCCCGGCCCCGCAAGGCCTCAGCAGGGCTGCCTGGCTGCAGGACTCTCTTCTCCACACAGGTGGCTACATGGTGGGGGAACACCTCTGTGGTAGCCGTGAGAGGTGGCATCTCCATGGGAACAGTCTCCTTGGCCAAAGCCACAGCCTGTCAAGACAGAAGGACACAGTGAAAAACAGGCACCGTCCCCCCTGATGTCTGCCTGCCCCAGCCAGGCAGGCACAGCCACACATCCCACACTCAGCCCAGTCCCATTAGCACCACAGAATCACAGAATTTTAGGGGTTGGAAGGGATCTCGAAAGATCATCTAGTCCAACTCCCCTGCCAGAGCAGGGTCACCTAGAGCACATCACACAGGAACGCATCCAGGTGGGTTTTGAATGTCTCCAGCGAAGGAGACTCCACAATCTCTCTGGGCAGCCTGTTCCAGTGCTCTGTCACTCTCACAGTAAAGAAGTTTTTTCTGATATTTACGCGATGTTTACTATGGCCCAGAGACTGCAGAGCCCTCATGTCACCCTCTCCTCCACCACAGACAGACCCATGCCAGCCCTCAGCACCACCCTCAGGACCTGGAGCCCATCTCATTGGCAGAGATGGGTCCCTGCACAGGGGCTGAGGGAGCAGGGGTGCCCCATTTAGCTGGGTCCTCAGGTACCTTCTCCAGCGGGGGTGTGAGGTCCACCAGGGCTGTGGCCACATCGACCTGGCTGGCTCTGCCGTTGCGGCGGCCGCCTGCCCTCCCGCTGTGCCCCTTGCTGGGCTCCACGCTCCCCGTGACTCTGGCATTCAGCTCCTCTTCAGTGTGAGCCCCTTTGAGGTACACTGCCCGCTTGGCACTGGGGCCACTCTGTGTCCCTGGGCTGGCTGGGCTTTTCCCTCCCAGGGCCTCGCTTCTTCCCGGGGCACGCTTGGGGTTGGAGGGCTCCTGCCGGGACCTCGGAGGCTCTGCACCTTCAGCCCTTGGCTCTTCGGGGGCCAGCTCTGCAGAAGCAGCCTTCTCCTTCCCATTCTCCCAGCACGTGGCCCCTTTGCCCAGTTCTTTGGATCCATCTTTCCTTCTCTTCTGTGAAAAGCAGAGCACCACAGTGGGAAGGTATCCAGACAGCAGCTTCTCTTTGTCAGCCTCTTTCCCTCACTACCCCCTTTCCCACAGTCCACCAGGTCTCTGCTCCAGAACCCAGAGGCTACGTTTAGGCAGGAACAGGAGTACAATCACAGCTCCCTCCCAGATAAGCAGCTGCCTCACTGCCCTCACCCAGCACATCGATGCAGGATGAGCTCCACATTGCTCTTTGGACAAGGGCAACTCAAGAGCAGGGAGTGAAACCCTCAGCCCAGCACCCCCAGGCTCCATAAGCTCCCCCAGAAGGCAGATCCTCTGCTCCTCACCAGAAGCGAAGACCAGGTATGGAGTGGGATCTTCTTCTGAAGCACCAGGTGTAGAAAGTTGCCCTTCTTGTACTGGATCTTGCTACAGGAGCCTTCAATCTCCTCGTAGAACTGACAGCTCCACTGGCGCCCGTCTGCAAGCAGAGGGGGACTGCACCTCAGGCAGGGCTCCAGGCAGCCCACACCCAGCCCACTGCCTGCTTCACCTGCCCCAAGAATCAAGGGAGCGCTCATCCAGAGCCAAGGAGGCTGCAGGCAGCCTGCCACCACAGCCCAGGAGACTTCAGGGTAATGCCAGCTTTCCTGGGTTTGCTTTGTACATCTGTCTGGCCCTCTTCCCAGAGGGAAGGCCTTGGACCTCCCTGCCCTCAGAGGCACCGTCACTTTTCCAAGGGATACCCAGGGCCGACTCAGTCATCCCTGCAACCAGAGGACAGAGACGCGCCAGTGGGCACTTGTTCACTTGGCGCTGAGGCCAGGTCCTGCCCTCCCCAGCTCTACACCCTTCTTCTTTTACACTGCTGCTGTGCCAGCTAACGGCAGGGCACTGCCTCTGAAGGGAAGATTTTATGCCTGCTTGGGTCAGCCCCATGTCCAGCCCGGAGCTGCACCAAGCTCCACTAGAAAAACATTTGCAGCAGTCTCTCCGCTCCCCATACCTGGTAGTTTGACCACGCAGTCCCTGTCACTGAAAGCAGCATCCACATCCTCTACCTTCAGAGCTCCACTGCCCAAGTTCAGCTTGACGATGATCTCGTCAGCATTCTGCTTCCAGTCCAGCAGCAGCTCTAGGAAGAGGGAGGGAAGTGTCACCCAACTGCTGGGGCATGAGCCTGTAGTGCCCACTCCTTGGCTGGGGAACGTGAACCTAAGCACACGCTTGGTTCAAGGAGGTCAATGCAGGGTACAGAGACCGTGGCATTTAAACAGGACACTGGCAACCTGCTCTCATCAGACAGGCCACAAACAAGAGCACATGTTGCATCAGGGCAGGTGAATCCCAGTGGGAACCAGAGAGATCAGAAAGGCGGCACTGCTCTTGGCTCTGTCACGCGCAGCAGTTGGGAAGAAGGGGTGGCACCTGCCGACTACGAAGCAATTGCTGCTTTCCCAGTGAACAGGCAAGCCACAGAATTACTCTGGGGGATTCAAGTGGACTCTGACCACAACCAGAAATTGCCACTTCCTCTTTGCATATGCAAACAAACAGCTCAGCTGCAATCACCGAAGCACTGCACTCCTCCAGGTGAGCTCTGCTAACGCAGCTCAAGGAGGGGCAGGGCCCAGCCAGGCCAGAATGCCACACCCACAGAGAAAACGGTGAAGCAGGTGCCTGCCAGGCTCCACCTCTGGCCCCACAAAGTCCTCAAGTCTTCAAGGCAAAAAGGTGGTTTCAATCACCTTAACTTCAAGCAGGTTCATTCCACCTTCTGTGGCACAAGAATGTCCTATTCTATCCTCAAAGAAGGTCTGAACCAACACAGAAACAGCCAACACCCACCAGGTGACATGGCTTGGGACCTTCCCAGCCCAGCATGGCTCTTTGCTTAGAAACGAGCAGGACAGATGCTGGCAGCAAAGTGTCTCAGGGCTGTGCTCAGTGGCATGGTGACACCCGAGCTGGCAGCAGCCTGCCATGTGCCCAGGGCCTCTTCCGTGCAGCCAGCCATTCCCAGGCACATGTGCTCTGCCTCAACCCTGGGAAGGCCACATCCCGCCTGGACAAACGCTGAGGCAAGGGAGCACTCAGGTTAGTTCTGCTCAACGCTGCAGCACAGGACAAGGACAAGGTGAGAGCTCCAGATTCCTCAGCAAGGACACTCCATGGCCATGCACTGACAGCCGGCACACACCTCGACTTACCCTCCTCAGAGTCTTTCTCCTGGGCAGTCTCAGCCTGCTCGAGCTCGGGGCGAGACACTGGTGGGCAGAGAAGCAGAGCACCGGCAGGTCTGTCATTCTGTCACCTCACAGCCTGGGCCAGCATGACAACATCTGACATTTCACACAACACCTCCTTCTCCCCTGCACCTCTGTCCAGGCCTTTCATCCTGCATGTGCTGCCCATTTCTGACCCCTGCTTCCTTATACCTCTCCCTCCTCTCAAGTCCTGCCTGCAGCACCACAGCAGGTCAGCCCCCAGGGCTGCTCTGGGCCACACCACCATATCCCAGTTTAGCCAGCACCACAGTGGGAGCAACACAACAATGGTGCTTTGAGGCACATCTCAGCATGGAGCTTGTGGTAGTAAGGTTGTGCCCCTGCTCAGCACACCAGGCCTTCAGCCTCCAGCCATAGAGAGGTGTCCTGCCTTGATCTGACAGGGAGAACCTGACATTTGGTTGTGCTCAAACCAATTCTGCTGTAATGAGAGAACCACGTGGCCCAGCTGCACTTTAACATTCACATTCCTGCACAAGCTGCCAATGTCCACAGCGAAAACCTCCATCCAGATCAGGCTGGGGAACCAAACCGACCTGACACCTAATCCCTGCTCCCTGCAAGATTACCTCCAACAGCCACAAGAGTCTTGGGGCCTGCTCCACCCCCACAGGGCGGTGAGCTCTGCCAGGCAAGGGGTCCAGAGCAACAGCACCTTGTCCTCGAGCAGAGCTGCAGTGGCACTATGAGTTGTGCTCTTCACCCCAGACCACCCAGAGGGCTGTCACTGCCTCTCTTGACCAGCTACAAACCAGGAGCACACCTCTGCTGACAAACACAGTCACTGGTGCAAAGGGGCTGGTAGGGCTGGCAGTGTGAGAAGCACTTGTCTACAACTTGCTGCAGCCCCTCGCCATCTTTGTGCAGAGGAGACAGAGGCAGCACAGCCACCCCACAGCCCCTGGGAGGGCAGGAGCCCCATGCCAGGCCTTGCCAGAGACACAGCTCACCTCCCAGCACGGAGAAGCCGCAGCGCTGCACTCTGCACCACGGGGTTTGCATGGGAGACTGTGGCAGCTGCTCCAGCACAGACCTCAGCCACTGCCTGTGTACCTTGGCCTATACAACAACCTGTGATTTTGAGGTGAGAGCAATCATACATTGTTTGAGGCACAGAAATCAAGCCATTTTCCAAGGCCTAAGGGCTGCTAGAAGAACCCTTGCCTGCATCCTGCCAACAAGCGCTCCTGCCCAGTACCAGAGCCTGCACCTGAAGCACCATTTTCATCATCAGATTCACAGCAGGTAGGGAAGGAATTACTCCACAACAACTACTCTGCTTGAGCCACACCTTGCCCTTACAAAGAGAAAGCACCAGCCCCACCCACAGGCCGGTGCTCAAGGGTCACTGCCTCTCAGCATCTGGCCTCTGCAAACCGATGGGGAAGCAGCACTGCCTCCAGCTGCAGGAGGCTTCATTCCCCACCCTTTCTGGATCAGGGCGGCTCAGTCTCTGCCAAAAGCAGAGACTAGTAACAACCCCCAAGGTCAACTCCAAGCTTAAGCTAACAGGGCCACAGGCCCGACCTTCCTCACATAACTGGGGCTAAGAAGTGCCTGAAGGAAGAAAGGTTACAGGTCCAGGGAGGACATGTGCTGAAGAGGATCCCACATCACACGGGTTACCATCAGCTGCAGGAAGCGATTAGTTAAATCTGCTTATCCTGCAGCAGATGGCTGCAAGACTCCCACCCCTGTGGGAAACCACAGGCCTGCTCGCTGCAGCCTTGCTGAGGGGCTCTCACCTTCCTTGCTCTCCTGGTTGGCTCGATCCTTCTGCTTCTTCTTGTTGGTGGCATCATCCAAGCCCCGAGACACTCTCCTCTGCCCAGGGGCATTGGTACTGCTGGACATTTTCAGCCGTTTGGAGGACACAAACGGCCCGCCGGGGTCGGTGATGGAGTCTGGGTCAGGGGTGCGACGTTTTCTTCCTGGCCCAGCTATCTTGGCGACTCTCTGTGGTCAAACTCTCCGGCAAGGAACTAGTGGCCTAAAGAGAGGAGAGAGTGATTGTGGCAAGAGGAGTGGGTAGAGAAGGCCCAACAGCATCAGAATCTGCTCTCTGCCCCAGCGCCAGGCCCTTCCAGGGCCAGTGCCCTCACGTGACCTTTGCTGCGGCGGTTGCGGAAAGCCCCACACCGCGCTCGGTGAGGAAACCTACCTCATCACAGCTGTCACAACACTTACTGCCAAAAGCATGGCCTTGTCAGAGCTCCCAAGATACACCCGGAGGTCTTCTGTATGTGGCACACATTAAAAACCTGGAAAGCAATTGTCATACTCATGGCTCCCACTACAGCAACCCTGGCCCAGAGCAGCCGCTGGCACTAACAACACCCAGAGGCAGAGCTGAGGGTGAGGACACGTGGAGGCCTCGATCTGCAAAATCGAGGCTCCGAGGTCAGCTGGGGCAGCTGGCCCCATGGCTGGGAGCAGCAGCTATTTCAGTCAAACAGTGCCTCATGTGAGAGGGTGGGATCAGCAGCCAGTAACGCCCTAAGAAGGAAGAAAGGGCAGAAGCAGGAGCAGGCCCAGGACAGTCTCCCGTGACAGATGAGAGCGGTCCCTGGCAAGAGGAGAGTTCCTCCTGCTCCACCCACCAGAGGGGATGACTGCACCTTGTATATTCATCTCCCGCTGGTTTACAGACAGCACCAGCAGGGCCTGGCCTGGAAATAGGACACCTATGCTCTGTGCCCCTGCCCCCTCTGACATGCTCTCCCAGGCAGACCCAGCTCCCCTATGGGGTTTGGGAGCTGCTGGCCCGAGAGCTGGTCTCAGTTTCACTCTCCAGTGAAACTTTGCCCTCGGGTGTTCATGGCCTCAATAGCAGAGAGCTGGATCAAACTGCTGAAAATGGTCCCACTCGAGGTGCCTCAGTGGAGGCAGTGAGAGCAGAGAGCTGGGAAAGCTTCCTCCCTTCCTGCACACCCTGACCCTAGTAGTGCTCGCCTGGCTGCAGGGCTTTGCTGCAGGAGAGCAGCCCCTGCCACAGGCACCCTGCCCACCCCCAGGTGCCAGCAGCAGCAGCAGCTGGTGCACCGATTCACACCTCATCCCTCACCCAGCTCCCATCTGAGGATGCAGAGCTGAGCCCCACAGTGTCTTGGCCTAGCACAGCTCCACTGAGCACAGACCCCACAGCTTCTACAGGTCTGCTCAGGCTCAGCCAGGGCAGCAAGCAGCTGCAAGGGAAGTGCTCAGCCAGAAGGAACAGGCTGGCAGCTCTGCACTGCCTGCTCCAGGTCCCAAGATGTTCATCTTTCTAGAAATGCTTGGGGCAATAAGTAGCCACAAAGGTGAAGTCACAGCCACAAACTGCAAGGGCCCGCAGAGAGAAAAGCAGTCCTGCCTGTCCTCAGCTCTGGCAAAGCCAGCCCCCCCGCAGGCGAGCCCTTCCTCCTCAGGTCACCCCGCCCTCGAGCCGAGCCAGAAGCTCCAGCGCCCAGTCCAGCCCAGCAGCCAGGCACAGGCAACTCCCACACCCGTGGTGGAGGGGCCCGAAACGATGTGGAAACAGGAACACTGAGCAGGGCCCAGCACCAGCCCCGGAGAGCTTGGAGGAATGTGGGAGGACAGCAGTGACACCTCTGAGCTGCTGCACATGCTGGGTCTCCCAGGACACAGCAGCAGCACCTCCAGCTGCAGAGCGAATGGGAAGGGCCTCTGGCAGTGGCAAACAAGGCCACGGTTCCCAAGGCCAAGGCTGTGCTGCTGCCAGCCACACACCACTGCTCAGCTCCAGGCCCCACCAACACCAAAACAGCATGGCTACAGGCACCCCTCGGCACTGTGAAAGTTTAACCTGGGTTTGCCAATGCAGGAAAGTGGGTTTTCCTGAATTTCTTTTACCTATAAGGTGAGAAACCCGCAAGGAGTGGGAAACAAGAAGCAGCAACTGCTCTGTGTAGGGCAAGGTGGTGTTAACCACCTCCAGAGTGGTGGCACAGGGTAACTGTGGGGCAGGGTTGGCAGCAAGCTCCAAGAGGGGTCCTGGAGGCTGAAAAAGGATTGTTATCCTTCCAAGCAGGGGTGAGGGAGAGAGGCAGGGCCACGTGTCTGCTTGTCACTCCCCTGGGAGAAGGCTGCTGCTGCACGCCTCACCGAGGGCTCAGCTCCCTCAGGCACCCTGCAGACAGTTATTTCTAACGGCAGGCAGGCAGCAGGGCTGGGGCACTGCCTGACTCCAGCTGCCAGGCTGATGCCCCCCCAGGCCGCCGCAGGCACCGCGGGGTTTGGGAGAAGTGCAAACAAAGCACAGGTGATTCCCATTCATCTCTTCTAACCCCTCCAGACTTTCTGCTTCTCTGCCATCAGGAAATGTGCAGCCAGCCCCCAGGGGTGCTGGGGCACAGGGCTTTTTGACCCCATGAAGGTAGGAGCTGCTGAGGTGGGAGACGGTGAAAGGCAGGCTTGGCTGGATGCCAGGTGTGCGCCTTCAAGAAGCACCCGAGGGGCTTGTACAAAAGCCTTTACTCAATTCTCCTCCAATTTGAGAGAAAGCCTGGCCATGGTGCTGAGAGAGGAGGTGCCTCCTTGTCCTCTGCTCTCCCAGCCTTTGTGCTGGTGTGAGCACCCACGTGGCTGCAACACAGACCAGACCAAAACACCCGCCAGAGCGAAGTTGCTTCTGCCAAGCTGGTCTTACCCAAGAGCAGCTCCCCAGCCCAGCTCATGCTGGGGCTGCACAAACACTTTCACTAGCCAGAGGAAAAGGAGAATGTAGGAATAGGAAGGAGAAGCCAGGGAGAAGGGCCACCCCTTCCCACTGCAAGGGCCAGACAGGGCTAGTGTAAATGCTGAGGGAGTAACAGCAGAAGATGCACAACAAGACACAATTAGCTCTCCATGTTTGGGGCACATTCAGCACTTGGCAGGAAGAGGGTCCTGCCTGCAGCAACCCCCACCCAGCACCCCTAGGCCTTTCCTGGGACAGCTGTGGAGGCTGACCAAAAGCTTCCTCCTCCCACAGCCTTTTGGCTGCTCCAGATCCCAAATACAGACACTTCTCAGGCACACAAGTACTTCTGTCACCTTCTGCTCCTCGTCCCCTCGAAGGATCAGAATCCTCCACACTCAAGCTCATCCCTTACTTCAGTTTCTCAGCATGCCTGACACACAGCCTGCTCCAGGACCAGCACAGAGCTGCTCAGGGCAGGTGCCCAGCACTGCCACATGTCACATTTCCAACCCTTGTGGAAATCACTGTGTCCCCAAAGCACCATGACAGCAGCTGTGCTGCACTGGGAGCCCAGCGGGCCCAGCTCCCCGCAGTCTCCGGGGAAGATGACTTGAGCAGGCAGCGGGCTGCAGGCCTCTCCCGCGCTGCTGCCCGGCCCCGGGCGTTCGGCAAGGGGAGAGGGATGAGGAACGGCGCTTCTGCCCAGCCAAGGGCTCCGACGGGGCGACCCCGCGATGGCGCCGGGCAGGCAGAGCACCGACCGCAGGCAGCGGCCC
>NW_009953089.1:97260-98044 GCF_000747805.2 Chaetura pelagica | reverse complement strand
GACCCCCGCGCTCCTCACTCACCTGCTTGGCCTCGCTGGCTCGGTCTCGGGCAGCGCTGGCTGCCTCCTGGGCACGCGTGGCTGCCAGGCTGTTGTTGGCACGTTTCACCTTCAGGGCATCAGTCTGTCCATCCAGGAGCCCGATCTGCCCCATGGCGCCTGCCAGCCGCTGCTCTGCACTCGCCGTCTGGTCCTGCATCTGGGGACCGGTGGCACCAGGGACAGGCGTGGTCAGGGTGCCCACACGGTGGGGATGGGCAGAGCTGAGGTTATGGTGGGGCTGAGGTCACGAGGACGTGGCCCTTACCGTGCCGATGGCTCTCTCGCTGTGCTGGATGTCACCAGCAGCATGGTGCAGTGCCTGCTCGGCCATGCCCTGGGCTCGCCGTGCCTCCTCCAGCGCCTGCCGCACCGCCTCGGCTGTGCCCCGCACCCCCTCTGCCCGCGACCTGCAGCCAGGGTGCCACGGCCTCAGAGCCAGCTTGGGCTGGGGGTCCCTGGGGGAGCTGCATCTCCATGTCCCCAGCCTCACCTGGCCCGCTGGGCGTCCTGCAGCAGCTGCCCAGCTCGGCGCACGTCACCGGCTGTCTGCTCCAGGATGGCGTCCACGCTGGCCAGGCTGCGCACCCGTGTCTTGATCTCCTCAGCCAGGCGGTGGATCTGAGCCGGCGCGGCGGGGAGGGACAGCTCCAGCACCCGGCTGGCTACCACCTCGATGCTCTCGGGGTCAGCCCCCTCCTCTGCGGGCAGGAGCCGTCAGTGTGTCCCCTGCGGCACCCTGCGG
>NW_009953089.1:96524-96995 GCF_000747805.2 Chaetura pelagica | reverse complement strand
CCCACAGGCAGTGTTGGGACCATGCAGGGCGGCACAGTGCAGTGCAGTGCCGGTGCAGTGCAGGTGCAGAGCCACACAGCACCAAGCACCAAGCCAGGGCAGCCAGACCCCCTCGGCATGCGGGCACTCACGGCTCAGGAAGGGCTTGACATGGCGGAGGGACGCCCGCAGCTCCTTGTTGGAGCTCTCCACCCGGGCTCTGGTCTGGTTTGCCTTGTCCAGGGCTGCCTGTGCCCGCAGCCAGGCTTCATCTGCCTTCCCCTTGGCCTCAGCCACCTTGGGCAGGGGCAGAGGCACTCAGAGCAGGTCCCGAGGGCTGGAGGGCCACACCTATGCCACCTGCTCCCGCCCATGTGCCGTGTACCTTGTGGGAGAGCTGGGCCACATCGCCAGCAGCCTGCCGCAGCTCCTCCTGGGCATGGCGTGCCCGGGCCAGGGCACTGTCAGCCGTGGACACAGCCCCCCTGCCGC
>NW_009953089.1:94334-95100 GCF_000747805.2 Chaetura pelagica | reverse complement strand
CAGAAGTTGGGGCTGCAGTGGTCACAGCTCTGTCCCTCCACGTGGGGCAGGCAGTGGCACTGCCCACTATGCCTGTCACACTGGCACTGCTGGGGCCCGCAGGTGCTGGGGTCAGTGCCCAGTGCATTGCAGGAGCAACCTGGAACCAGACGGGTGCTGAGCAGGGATAGGGACTGGGATAGGGACAGGTTGAGGACAGGGACAGGAAGAGTGTAAGGTTGGGATGGAGATGTGATGGGGGTACAGATGGTATGGGAACACAGGCAGGGACAGGATGGGGATGGTGAAGGGTGAGAGTGGAGGCAGGATGGAGACAAAGATTGGGCAGATAAGGGGTGTGAACAGCATGAGGACCACTGAAGAGGATGGGATGGAGATGGGACAATGACAGGGTAAGGATAGAGAGCAAATGAGGAACAAATGAGAATGAGAATGGAATGAGAACAAAGCCAGGCTGGCAGTGGGAATGGGATGGCAATGGGGACAGGAATGGGCATGAGATGAGGATGGAGAAAGGATGGGACAATTTGGACATGGGGACAATTATGAGGCTGCAGTGCTGGACAGAGGAGACTGCCCAGAGCAGGGCAGGGCTGCAGAGCCCCCCAGAGTGCTGTGAATGAGCAAGGGCAACCAGAGGCACACATGGTCACCAGAGACATGCTGGACCCTGTAGGCAGGTCTTGGCATGGTGGTGGATACTCACGCCTGCAGCTGTGACGTGTGGCATCTCCATAGTAGCCGGGCTGGCACTCGGCACAGTGTG
>NW_009953089.1:91408-93422 GCF_000747805.2 Chaetura pelagica | reverse complement strand
CAGGCTGGGGGCAGAGAGCAGGCTCAGCAGCAGTGGTGACCACTGGGGGGCATGGACGGGGTGCGGGGCCGTACTCACGCAGAGCCCCGTCGTGCAGGATGGCCGAGAGGCTGTGGAGGAGGCTGTAGCAGGGCTCAGCCACGGGCGAGGGCCCCGCAGCGTGGAAGGGCTGGGCACAGCGGTACCGCTCGAAGGTCTGCCGGCGCTCCATGGAGCCAGGGTCGCCCGCGATGAACATCTCCAGCGAGGAGTAACGGGGAAGGAGAACCAGCTGCAGGGTCAAGTTGGTGGGATGTCACGCTTGCCTCTCCCCATGTCCCCTGTGGCCACACCCTGCCCCCCAAAAGGGTTGTTGCCCTCTGTCTCAGACGTTTCTCACCGAATCAATGAGCACGCTGGCAGTGGGATCCTGCCGAGCAGTGGCACAGCCCAGCTCCAGACGGATGGTGTAGGAGACACCTCGCTCCAGGCAGACAGGCCAGGGCAGCACCACATACCTGGAGGGGGGCAAAGCAGAGCATGGGCAGCCAGGTGCCTCCCACAAGCCACAATACAGCCTGGGCCAGGTAAGGTGCTCACCTGGCACCGGAGGGGAGGCTGGTGGAGAGCTGGTCGTCGGACGGGATGGTGTTTCCACAAGGGCTGCTGGCTGAGACGGGGCTGGGGCGCAGCACCCTCACCCTCACCTCCTGCCAGGGCTCTGGCTGCTGCCAGCAGAGAAGGAGCTATGCCAAAAAGCCTCCCTAGCCAGCACTCCCCGCCACCACTCCCAATTTGGCAATACATTCCACTGTTAGCATCATCATCCGGTGCTCACCTGGGGCTCGTAGCGGATGATCACGTCGTACTCAGTGGAGAAAGGCACGTCCCTTACATGAAACTCCACCCAGCTGCCCTCTCTCATGTGGGCAAAGCCTGTACCCGTCCACGAAGGTGGGTGGTCTGTGGGAGGTTCACGCTCCACCACTGAGCCCTGGTGCAAGGTGGGGTTGTGAGATGCAACCTTACTTTGACCAGTAGGTACTACTCTGCTGCGCTGCCCCATTGGGACAGAGGCTCCTTCCAGCCTGGGGACCCAGCAAAGAGCCACCTGGTGCCCTGCTCTGCCTGCTGTCCCGCACCAGGGACACCTTCATCCCTTACCTGATGCAGTCGAGCATCCTCAGCCTCGTAGGTGTAATGGTCCAGGTTGATGTGGTAGAAGCCAGGCTCCACCTGGCTGCATTGCCGCCCCACCACGTGGCTCCGGCACCGGCACTGCCCCGTCTCCATGGCACACCTGGTACCCCAGTGGCACCATCAGCCCTGATGCCATTGGGGATCCCCCTCACCCTTCACATCCCCAAGAAGACTCACAAGTTGTCATAGGCACCTCCCACATCACAGTCACATGGTCGGCAGCCTGGGAGGTCGTGGCTTAGGCCCCAGTGCTCAGGCTGCAGAGGGCAAGGATGTCAGGGAGCACCTGACTATGGTGTCATGGCCCCAAGAACTATGCATGGCCCCTGGCACAGCCCCACTCACCAGGCACTGGTCACAGTTGCGCCCGGTCACCAGCCTCTTGCAGAAGCACTCACCGCTGAGGGGGTCACACCGGCTGCCCTCGGCCACCGTGCCACGGGGGTCACACTGGCACCCTGCACAGAGAGGCAGTCGGTGGTGTCCGGCAGTGCTGAGCCATGTGCCCGACGCCGGCGGGTGCCACCCTGGTACCTACGCTGGCAGCCCTGCGGGGTGGCAGCGCTGAGGCCGAAGAAACCGGGTTTGCAGCGGTCACAGCGGGGCCCGGCCACATGCTCCTTGCAGCGGCACTGCCCCGCGATCAGCCCCCGGGCCGGGTCATCAGCGCCATCGCACAGCCCACCATCCAGAGAGCCCTCAGGGTCACAGTCACAGGCTGGAGATACAGGCAAGGTCAGCAGCCCGACCCCCCAGCCCACCCCACGCAGCCTGTGCCATCCCCCCCGGGCACCAACCTCGGCACACGGCAGGGTCCCGCAGGTCCTTGCTGGGG
>NW_009953089.1:89583-91382 GCF_000747805.2 Chaetura pelagica | reverse complement strand
CCCGTTGTTGTCCCCGGTGAACAGAAAGCCAGCCATGTCAAAGTGGCACCGCCGTGAGTGCTCATTGCAGTCGCAGCCTGAGGGGATGGCACCATGGCAGGGGATGCGGCACCCCCATCCCCCGCCCGGCAGCACCCCCAGTGCCAAACCTCCTCAGACAGCCCTGAGCCCTCATCTCAGTATGTAGCACCCCAAACGCCAGCTAGCAGCACCCCAAACCCAAAGCAGTGCCAGCCTGCTGGATGCCAGTCCCCACTAAATCACATCCCAGCATACAGTACCCCAAAACCCCAGGCATGGCACAGCCTGTCAGCCCCAGCACTGGCATCTCTGTGCCAGGAGCCAGTGCTGGGCACTCACGGCGGCAGGCATTGGTGCTGGAGCCCTTGGCTGGGCGCCAGGGCAGGTCATGGTAGAAGTCCTCACAGCGCTCACAGTTCAGCCCCTGTGTGTGGTGCTTGCAGACGCAGCGCCCATGGACCTGCCGGGACATCATGGTGTGGGGCTGCAGGAGCCTGCAGTACAGCTACTCAGCTCCAGCAGGACACGGCAGGCCAGCTGGCCATACCATGCCGTCAGTGGTGGCCGTGGCCCCGGCGAGTGGGGCACACTCAGAGGCGTGCCCGTAGCAGAAGCAGTTCCCACGCATCACCAGCTCGTAGAGTGCATAGTAGTACTTTTCCCGGATCTCCCGCCGTGAGTCCAGGAGGTTGTCCCCCAGTGTGTGCAGCTTGGTGAGGTTCACCCGTAGGTTGGTGACACGCAGCAAATCTGGGCAGGGAGAGACCCATGTTGGCATGGCCATGGGGGAGGTGGGTAGCTCAGCAGAGCCAGACATGGTTCACTTCACCTGTGCACCACGGGGCTGCCCGTGGTTTGGTTCATGCACACATGGTTGCATGTGGCCAGGCTGGGCTGTAGGCAGCTGCAGTGGCTTGGTTCCCATTGCACAAGGTGCTCAGTCACCAGGGCTACGCAGGCCCCCCAGCAGATGCTGGCTGGGACCCCACCAGTGCAGAACACCCAGGGCTTAGGGCAGCTTTCTGGGTGTTTGGGCTGTGCCTGGAGGATGGCTGTGTCTGGTGGGAGCAGCCTGGGGGCCCCCCAGCAGGATAGGATGGCTCCCCTGAGACTGCAGCTTCCCAGCAGCCCTGCCCTGCAGATTCCTCCTCTCCTGCTCCCAGCCTAAATTTAGCCCTGGGTGATTAACCCACTGCATCCTGCGCCCAGCCCAACTTCTCTGCCCATCACCAGAACCATCCTGCAACGCAGCCACTGCTCAGCACTGGGCTCAGCTCTGGCATGGCTCTGGTACAGCCATTGCCCTCTCCTCGCCTCGATGCAGCCCGAACTTTAGCTGCTCACACAGGGAGGGGGAATGCAGGAGGGGCCTGAGCCTCCGCAGGCTGGACCTGGCCCTGACCCCACCGTGGGGCTCAGAGGAGGGAGAGAGCAGCGAAAATAGCTGAGCCCAAAATAGAGCAGCCAGGCGGGAGCCCGGCTTGAGCGACTCACTCTGGATGGAGGGGCTGTAGGGGTCCCGGATGGGGATGGCAGGGTCCAGCACCCGGTAGATCACCTGGAGGGGAAGGCAGGGTAGTGAGGGGAGAGCAAGGGGTCCCTCGACCATCCTGCGGTGCCTCCAGGGCCTCACCTCCCCCTCCGTGGAGGGCTCGATGTCAGAGTAGCGGGACTCGCAGACGACATCGTCGAAGCGGCGTGGGGGCCCGCGGGGGATGTGGGGGAAGGCGGTGGCACAGTCGTAGGCGGAGGCGCGGGAGAACCTTCCGCGCCGCCCG
>NW_009953089.1:87563-88193 GCF_000747805.2 Chaetura pelagica | reverse complement strand
CCCGCTGCTCCAACGCCAGCAGTCGCGTTGCCTTCGCCGCCATCACCCGCTCGTTGGCCCCGAAGTGCTGCTCCAGCTCTGCAGGACGGGGACAAAGGGGGGACATGCACAGCGAGGTGGGAACTGAGGTGGCGAGGAGCACCCCCTCACCGCACACACCCCTCTCACCTTCCAGCTTCCTCTTGTTGCTGTTGGCTTTGTTCAGGAGGTCCCTGGCCTCCGCTGTCAGCTGTGTCACCCGCTGCAGGGCCCCACCAGACACCCCGGCCAGCCCGCTCACCCGGCCCTTCAGCACCACGTAGCGCTGCGTCACCTGCGCCAGGTCCTGGTGGCACAAGAGCATGGGAACACTGAGCCCCCCCAGCACCCCATACCCCCTCGGTGCTGCACCCTGGCCAGGCAGGGCTGGGGCTTACCTGGCTGAGTGTCCCCGAGGTGGCAGTGGCACGTTGCGCCCCATCCCTGGCTTGCTGTGCCAGGCGGCGAGCATCCTGGCCCCGCTCCTGCAGGGCGGCGACGCGCTGCGCCAGCTCCCGCAGCCGCCGCTGCGCCTGTGACCCCTTCCCCTCCAGGGCCCGCAGCCTGCGCTCCGCCTGGGCAGGCATGGGCACTGGCTGGCCACACATCCAC
>NW_009953089.1:78132-80513 GCF_000747805.2 Chaetura pelagica | reverse complement strand
GCCAGCACACCCACTGTGCCAGCCCCACCACCTTGGCAAAGCCACAGCACCTGCCCCACACCATCCCTGTCCCGCTGGCACAGCCCCACTGCCCTCAGTGTGCCCATGGCACTGGCCTTGTTCTCCATGGTACCAACCCTGCTGCTCCCTTTAGACCCATGGCACTGACCCCATTGCTCCTAGTACACCCATACCACCAACCTCATTATTCCTAGTGCCGCCGTGGCACTGACCCCATTGCCCCCGAATGCCCCAAGCACCATCCCCACTACCTGGCCATCCCAGTGTACCCACAGCCCCGGCACCCCTCACCTCCTTGGCTCTGCTGTCGGCCGCCCGGATGGCATCCCTGGAGCTCCGCAGGGTGCTCCTTGCTGCTGTTGCCTGCATCCGTGCTGCCTCCAGTGCCCGCTGTGTCCCCACCAGCTCATCTCTCACACCTTCCGCTCGCTCCCTGCAGCCACACAAGCAGCTCCAGCCCCTGCCAGCACTGCAGGATGGACATTCACTCCCTGCATGCCCCAGCATGTCACCTGCCACTCACCTGGCATCCTGTCCCTCTGCCAGCAGGCCCCGTGCCTTGGCCAGCCCCTGTGCTGTGCTGTTCAACACCACATCCACCCCCTCCAGCTGATCGATGCTCTTCCGCATCTCCTGCAGCAGCTCCTGAATCCGGCCAGGGCTGCTGGGCAGGGAGAGGGTCAGCACCTGCCGGGCCACCAGCTCGATGCTGCCTGGGTCAGCTCCTTCCTCTGCAGGGACATAGGAGTGGGGTAGACTCAGGCTGACCCCCACCATGCCCATGTGCCCACCCTGTGCCAGTGCTACCTGCCAGGAAGGCCTTGATGCGGCGGGTGAAAGCCCGCAGCTGGGCTGTCGCCTTCTCAGCGCGGCTGCGAGTGGCCTGCGAGCGCCCCAGGGCCTCCTCCGCCTGGCTCCGTGCCCCCCGGGCCAGCTCCTGCACCTCCTGCGTCTGGGGGACATGGGGCTGAGTGGGGGCACAGGGTGGCCCCAGGGAGGGGTGGGCGGGGGATGCAAGGGGACATGCACAGAGACAGGATGAGGGCATGCAAGGGGGTGTAATGGGATGTGCAAAGGAGCACAGGGGTCAGGCAAGGGGACACGAGGGGGTGTGCAACAGGGTACACAGGGGCATGGAACAGTAGGTGCAAGGGGACATAAAGCAATGGCCTGAGGGGGCAGACAAGTAGCACAAGGGACATCTGGAAAGGGGTATAAGAGGGACATACAGGGAGTGCATGCTTGGGGCACGGGAAGGGCACAAATGGGATGTACAAGGCGACATACAAAAGGGACATGGAAAAGGCATAAGTGGGATGTGGAAGGGGACATCAAAGTGGCATGGAAAGGGTACAAGAAGGACATGCAAAGGGGACACAAGGGGACATCAGAACATGCCACAGAGATACTGCCCCTACCTTCTGCACCACAACCCCCAGCTGTCCCAGTGCCACCTCCAGCTGCTGTGAGGTGTTATGGGCGCTGCTCAGGGCCCGAGCTGAGACAGGCAGTGCCCCTGTGCATCCTGTGCCACCACAGCGCCGTGTCCCCATGCTGTCCCGGCACAAGGCTCCTCCACAAGGTGCTTGCTCGCAGCTCCGGTCCCCAGGTACCCCACAAATCTGTAGGGATGCCAGTGGTAAAGATGGCAGCTCAACACTGCATGGGGGGAGAACCGGCACGGCGTTCTCCCACCATGAGCCTATCTGCACCCTCGCTGGTCCCACTCTCACCTTCTCATTGACCCTGGTGATGCTGAGTCCCATCACCCGTTTCCGTGTTTCCCGCAAGGATTTCCGTGCCGCAGCAGCGCCGCGGTGGAAAGCATCGCCCCGCTGCCGCAGCGCCCGCTCGGCCGCCCGCCGTGTCATCTGTGACCTGTCCAGCCCTCCTTCGGCCCCCCCCCCCGCCCGCCGCGAGTCCTCCGCTGCTGCCAGGATGCTGCGGTACGACTCTGCGAGGGACAGTGTCAGGGGGCAGCAGGGATGGTTGGCACTGAAGCCCCCTAATCCTCACTGGATGCTCTTACCGCTGAATCCAGCTGCCACCACGGTGCCAAGCAGGATCTGGAGGTGGGAGGTGGTTTGGTTGAGACCGCCCAGCTGATGGCTCAGCCCGGCCAGCCGGTCACGTTGCCGGACATCTGCATGTGCCAGCTGATCCAGATGTTGCTCCAGGTCTTGGAGCTGTTTCCAGAAGTCATCCAGCTCCGTTCTTTGGGGGGGAGAGAAGTCTCAAGCTTTTTTGTGTTACAAAATGGAGGTCCCCACCACCGAGGCCACTGCTCACACTTGCCTGGTGTTGTCCAGCCACCGAGGCAGCCCACTGAGGAGGGGGCTGCCAGGGATGCCCCCCTCCCC
>NW_009953089.1:77809-78041 GCF_000747805.2 Chaetura pelagica | reverse complement strand
TCCCTGCATCCTCAAGTGCTGCAGCCTGTCCTGCAAGCTTCCCAGGGTAGGGTCCCAGTGCCCGAAGCAGGGGTGGCAGGGTGAACAGCGGGGGAAGGCGTCCTGGTAGCCCCGCTGGCAGCGGTTGCAGCGCAGCCCCCCGAAGCCCGGCCGGCAGCGGCACTGCCCGCTGACCTGCTCGCACTGCAGGCTCTCAGCGCCCAGCGGCCTCCCCCCGCACGGCGAAGAGACA
>NW_009953089.1:75511-76818 GCF_000747805.2 Chaetura pelagica | reverse complement strand
CCCCCTCCACCTCCGGCGCACCAAAGTAGCCAGGGGAGCAGCGGTCGCAGCGGGGCCCTGTGGGGAGTGGGGCTGTGTTTGCCAGGGGTCCCACAGCCCCAGGGCTGGAGATCCCTGATGCTCCATCGCCCACCCTGCACCTCACCAGCATATCCAGGTGCACAGAGGCAGACAATGTGGTGGGTCTCCTCGTCAGCATGGCAAGCGCTCCCATGGTAGTGCTGTGTGCCGGGGTAGCCAGGGCAGGGGCAGGGCCGGCACTGCTGCCCCGAGCCCAGCACTGGGTCCCCATAGTACCCATCCTGGCACCTGCGAGGACAAGAGATGGGTGCCCCAGTGGTCTATCCCATCCCACCCATCCCATTGCATCTATGCTATGCCTTGCCATGCCATCATCTGCTATCTCATCCATCTCACCATATCCCATCACATCACATCCCACCATCCCCTCTCATCCATGCCATGCCATCATCTTATCTCATCCATCTCATTATATCCCATCCCACTATCCCATCCAATCTCACTCCAGCATATCCCATCATATTCCATACTATCATATCCCATCCTATCCCATCCCATCTCATAACCCAACCTCAACTCATCCCATTCCATCCTACCTCACCTCATCCGCCCCGCCCCACGCCGTGCTGTCCCCTCCCCTCTGCTCACCTCTCGCAGTGCCGCCCGTCAGTGTGGTCGCGGCAGTGCAGGCAGCTGCCGGTCCGGGGGTCGCAGTCCTCGGCGTGCCCGTTGCACTGGCAGGGCCGGCAGGCAGGGAAGCCCCAGTAGCCGGGCTGGCACTGGTCACACTGCCGGCCCACAGCACCAGGCTGGCACCGGCACTGCCCACTCACTATGTCACACAGCTGTGACACTGAGCCCTCCGGTGAGCAGGCACAGGCTGCAGGATGGCACAGCTTGGGTCAGAGGCGTGGGGCAGGGGTGGACAGACAGACAGACAGACACCAGCACCCAGGGCATGACCAGTCCATGAACTATGGCACGGGAAGGCTGATGTGGAAGCACGGACAGGGAGATGAACAGATGGGTGAGTGCAAGACAGGGCAGCACCCATCCCAGGCAGAAGTGTGGGGCTCAGATGGATGGATAGATGGACACACAGATGGACAGAGGGGAACTGCGACCCAACCCACGGGCTGCAGGACGGCAGGAGTGAGATGGACACACGCACGGCCAGATGAACAGCAGGCAAGTGCACAGGGCTCTGACGGCTGGAAGGACAGACAGACAGGAGGGGTTCCCGCCCGGCGCAGATCCTTTACTCACGGCTGCAGCCCAGGGGCCCG
>NW_009953089.1:72972-75055 GCF_000747805.2 Chaetura pelagica | reverse complement strand
CAACCCACCTGCTGCGGGCTTGACTGGCCCCACCTCATCAAAAGCCCCAGCTCCACTAATATTCCCATCCAAATTGCCATCCCCACAGGCACCTTTATCCCCACCCCCACTGACATCCCCAAGACCAGCCCCAACTCCATCAACACCCCCAGCCCCTTTGATATTTCCATCCTCATCCCCATCTCCATCCATTCCTTTTCCCCATCCACCTTCCTATCCTCATCTCCTTGCCATCCTCATCTCCATCCCCATCCCATCCCCACCTCACCCCACGTGCAGTCCCAGGTGGATGTCACCTTGTTCCCCTATCCCTGCCCATCAGCCCACTCCTGCATGCCCCCTGTGTGGGATGCAGGGGGACCCGCCTCACCGAGTCAATGAGGATGAAGGCACCAGGGTGGCGCTGGGTGACTCCAGCCCGTTGAAGCCGCATTGTCACCTCGTAAGGGGTGCTGGGCTCGAAGCAGAAGGGCCGGGACAGCAGCACATACCTGTGCAGAGGCAAGAGTTAGGGCGCAGGCACGCCAGGGCCATGGGGACAGCCAGGGGACAAGCAGCAGCACCCAGCCACCTTCCTAGTCCTTGTCCCTGTCCCCAGCCCCATCCCTCATCTAGGTGACAGGACTGTCCTTCTTTCCATCCCATCCCCCTCCCTCGGTTTGGAGTGTGGCAGGGCTGCCCTTGTCCCTGCCCTGTCCTGATCCCTGTCCCCATCCCCACCAATCCTCATCCCATCTCCATCCTTGTTTTCATCCCATTCCCATTCTCATCCCAATCCCCATCCTCATCCCACCCTCATCCCATCTCATCCCCTTCCCATGCCACCTCTGGCTGTGGGGCAGGCTCTCGCGGTACATCTGCTCGGAGGGCAGCAGGTTCCCACAGCGAGGGCTGGTGGGCAGCACCCGGGAGCTGACGCTGACCACGGCTTCCCAATCCTCGGCCGACTGCAGTGACAGATAAGCAGGTGTCAGGGCCTTGCTGTGCCACACATGCAGTGGCCATGGCCGTGGCCATAGCCACGCTCACCTCGGGCTCGTAGCGCAGCAGCAGCTCGTAGTCCATGGGGTAGGGCACGTTGTCCACTCGGAAGGTCAGGCCAGCCCCGTCCCGCACCCGGGCAAAGCCTGAGCCTGTCCACGTCACCATGCGCCCGGTGCCGTCCCGCACCACCTCCTCCACATCTGGCTGGGCAGGGCATTGGCACCGCTCGGCCCTGGCCTCCTTGGCTCTGCCCCTGGTGCCCTCTGCCCCACAGCGCCCAGCCCTGCCCCATGCCACCCCCTGGGCTCACCTTGGGGGGCTGCTGGCGGGTGCGGCGTGGGGGGATGCGGGGCTGGAGGGTGCGGGGGGAGCTGCGGTGGGGCCGTGGGTGCCCCTTCCGGCCCCCAGGCTCCCCAGTGTCATACTCCAGGCAGTCTGGGGGCACCTCGGCCCGGACAGCGCCCTGTGGGGATGGGGTCAGGGGATGGGAGCCATGCACAGAGACAGCCATGCATAGGGCATGGTGACAGCCACATGCAGGACAGGGTGACAGCCACACATGGAGCACAGCCATGCGTGGAGCATGGTGCACGGTGACAGCCATGCACAAGCCGAGGCTGGGAGTGCAGGGACCCCTCCCAGGAGACTCACCGGGAGCTGGGGGTGGCCATGACCATGGCCAGTGGCCTGCTCAGCCTCATAGGTGTAGTAGTCAAGGTGGGCACAGAAGAAGCCGGGCTGCACCTGGTCGCACTGCCGCCCCATGAGGTGAGGACGACAGGGACATGCCCCATCCTCCATGGAGCACCTGGGAGTAACAGTCTTATCCCTTTATCTTTCCTTTTTTCTGGCTCTGTCCTCACCCATTCCTCCTTCCATCCCTGTCCCCATCCCCAATCTCAGGATGGAGATCCAACCCCTCCATGCCTTCATCCTAGCTCCGTCTGTGTCTCCAACCTTGTTCCCATCCCTCCACCGATATCCTTGTCCTTCCTTCCCTCTGTGTTTAACCCCCAGCCCCATCCCCACTCCCGCCCCCCATCCCCATGCCCGGCCAGGTGCTGTGCTGGGCCCCACCGGTTGCTGTCGGCTCCTCCGA
>NW_009953089.1:72097-72748 GCF_000747805.2 Chaetura pelagica | reverse complement strand
GATGGGGTCGCAGGGGGAGCTGCCCGCCACCGTGCCCCGCGGGTCACACCTGCACGCTGCCCCCCACACGTGTGTGCACCCCCACACGTGAGGGGCTGCCACCTGGCACCACAACCCATGGGCTTCATGGCCCTCCCTCCCAATCCTGGGTCCTTCCACCCCTAGCACCTCCCTCCCCATCACTCTGTTCCCATTCCTCCATCCCCATCCCTACATCACCATATCTCGATCTCAGAGCCTTCCATCCTCATCCCTCCATCCCGCATTCCTCAATTTCCATCCCTCCATTCCACATCTCTCCATACCCATCCCTCCACCCCACATCCCTCCATTTCCATCCATCCATCCCACATCCCTCCGTCCCCATCCCTCCACCCCACACTGTTCCGTGCCCATCCCTGGGTCCCATCTCACGCTGGCAGCCCTGTGGGTCTCCATGGCTGAGGCCGTAGGCGCCGTGCTGGCAGCGGTCACAGCGGGGCCCGGCCACGTGCTCCTTGCAGCGGCACTGCCCCGCGATCATGCCCAGCGCCACGTCCGTGTGCCCGTCACAGGCACCTCCGTCCAGCGATCCGGCCGGGTCACAGTCGCATGCTGCCAAGAGAGAGTCAGCAGGGAGCTGGGGCTGCCAGCACCCGGAGCTGTAGGGCC
>NW_009953089.1:68642-71992 GCF_000747805.2 Chaetura pelagica | reverse complement strand
GGTCCCCGGGCACTCACGGGCACAGGCAGTGGGGGCACGGATATCGGAGCGGGGGTGCCGGTAGTAGAAGGGCTTGCAGAGGTGGCAGCGGCGGCCCATGGTGTTGTGCTGGCAGCCGTCACACACGGCCCCGCTGGTGTTCCCCGTGGCCAGGAAGACGGCCATGTCGAAGTGGCACCGCTGTGAGTGCTCGTTGCAGTCGCAGCCTGAGGGGATGGCACCAAGGCAGGGCATGTGGCCCCCCAATCCCCCGCCCGGCAGCACCCCCAGTGCCAAACCTGGGGATGCAGCTCCTCCATCGCATTCCCTCAAGCCCCAGCTTGTAGAACCCCCAGCCCCCAAACCACAGCCTGCAGCATCCTGATGCCTCAAACCACAGCACCATGTGCAGTACCCCCAGCCCCAAAGGCTGGCAGGTGGGATGCTCAAACCCCAGCCCCAAGTCATGAATCAGGATGCTGAACCCCTTGGCATGACATGCAAGACCCCAAATCCCCAAGCACAACATGCAGGACCCTCACTCTCCCAACCCAGCAGGTGGGACCCCAAGCCCCTGGGCACAGCACGGTGCTGGTGCTGGGCACTCACGGCGGCAGGCATTGGTGCTGGAGCCCTCGGCCGGGCGCCAGGGCAGGTCGTGGTAGAAATCCTCACAGCGCTCACAGTTCAGCCCCTGTGTGTGGTGCTCACAGACACAGCGCCCATGGATCTAGGGGGAACACCTGGCTCAGCATGGCCAATGGATTCCATGGGGCACCCTACCATGCCAGTGGTTGTGTGTGCCTCACCATGCCAGGGATGGAGGATGCTGGAGCACCGGGTGCCGGGGCACAATGGGCAGCATGGCCATGGCAGAAGCAGCTCCCACGCAGCACCAGCTCATCCACGGCATAGTAGTACTTGTGCAGCACCTCCCGGCGCGTGTCCAGCAGGTTGTCCCCCAGTGTGTGCAGCTTGGTGAGGTTCACCCGCAGGTTGGTGACACGCAGCAGGTCTGGGGGGTTATGACACCATCAGCACCCACCCTGCCAGCCCCACAGCCATGACACCCCCAGCCACGCACCCTGGATGTCCGGGCTGTAGGGATCCACCACAGGGATAGAGGGGTCCAGCACCTTGAAGATGACCTGGGGAAGAACAGTGGATGAGCCCAGATTCCCTGCCAGGCCCCTGTCTCCCCTCTGCACCACCCTGGCCCCACACACCTCCCCATGGCTGGAGGGCTCGATCTCAGAGTAGCGCTGGTCACACAACACCTCGTCCACCAGCCCCGAGGGCTGGCTGGGGATGCCAGGGAAGAGCTTGGAGCAGTTGTAGGCGAAGTAGCGGTAGACCTTCCAGCTGTGCCCAAAGTCAGCTGAGCGCTCCACCAGCATGGCCGCGGGACGGAAGGTCTGCGGGACACCCAGCTGGGATGGGGACCGGCCCCCCAGCCCCCAAGGGTCCATCCCATCCTATCCCACCCAGCCCCAAGCACTCATGTGCTGGGACCCACCTTAAACTTCATGATGAGGTGGGTGAAGTGGAACTCTCCCTCTAGGTCCAGACGGATGCTGACATGCTCCACACCTGGGGGGAACAGAGAGGAGACATCCAAGGCCAGGGAAGACCCCTCTGGGTCCAGTGGCCATGCAGCTTTGAGGCACATGCACATGGGGGCAGCCCTGCTGCTGCCCTAGCCTCACCGTTCTCTGACTGCCACCAGGTCCGCTGGCCATGGGGGCCAGTCAGGTAGATGACATTCTCGATGCGGTGGCTCTCGGGCAGGGCTGGGTCCCGGGAGTCGCAGGTGAAGCATTTCTCCGAGTCCTGTGCCAGGGAACGGCACCATCAGGGATTGGTGGCTGGAGGCTGTGCCGGTGCCCGGCTGTCCCAGGGCCCTGCCAGGGCTGGGTGGGCTCACCTGGAGGTGGCTGACGATGCAGTACTCCTGGGGCCCGTCCAGCCCGCAGGTGGAGGTGGCACTCAGGCGGGGGGCTCGCCCCACCAGCAGGTTCCCAGTGGCTGGGTAGCAGCTGCCACCAGCACAGCCATGGCTCTGGTCAGGCTCCTGCCAGCCCCCCACCAGTGGCAGCCATGCTGCAGGGATTATGAGAATGTGAGCTAAGGGCTGCTCCAGCACCCCTAGGCACCCCAAAACCTTCCCTGCGCCTCAATGCCTGCCCAGCACCCCCCCCTCCCCCATCTGTCCCATCCCGTCCCATCCCTGCATCCTGACCCACTGATGCAGCACGAAGCTCCATGACCCGGAAAGGTGCTGGCAGCAGCCCTGGGACCTCGTGACCGGGGGGCAGGGAGTGGGGCCAGGCGGGCAGTGGGGGCAAGCGGGGGGCTGGCAGCCGCAGGACCCGAGGGGCCGGGCAGGGGGTGGCTGCCTGTGCTCTTGGGGGGCTGGGCAGCTCCCAGTGTGCTGAGTGGTGCTGGGGGGAGCCAGGAGCCAAGTCAGGCGCTTGCTAATCCCATCAGGGCTCAGTGCAGCCTGCATTCCCCACTGGGATTTGCAGTGGTCAGGCTGCTGCCAACCAGGGAGCATTGCCATCACTGCCACCACCCGCCGCCCTCCACCCGGGCTGGCAGCCCAGGATCACTGCAGCCCCCAGCACTGTGGATGCTCTGCACAGTGTTCCACTGAGGCCAGCACTTACCCAGAAGGAGAGAGAATGTCAGGAGGGCCATGGTTAGCCACAGGCTCTGCCTGGAGGGGAACACAGAGACAGTGCTGCACCCTGGAGTGCATCCACCCAGCTCCAGCATGGCGCTGCACGCAGGGTACAGCACTGGGTAGCAGGGGTGGGTGGGGCACTTGGGTCCCAAAACTCCCCAGGGTGACAGCCAGCACCCACCCCCATGGCCATGCCCCAGGCCTGCACAGCCCCAGGGGGGGCACAGCCCACTCACTCGGGCACATGGCCATGTCCCACACCCCCAGACCCCACACGGGTTGTGGCGTGATCCATCCCACTGCAAGTGCCACTCGTGTCCCTGGGGGGGTCCCAGTGCTGGGTCAGCCAGGGAGGGGGGCCAGGAGTACTGGAGCCGACGGTCAAGGGCATCCCAGCCACTGGCCAGGGTCCCACTGTTAAATTTAGGCTGGAGCTGCCTTTTGTGCTTCCTTTTCTCCCGGTACCACCCGCTCCCAGCCTTGCAAGCGCTGGATCAAAGCCTGGCCCTGGCGCTGTCCAAACACATCTTTCCTGTCCCCGCACAGGAGCCAGCCCGGGGCAGGGGGGCTTGGGGTGGCGGGGGAAGCGGTGACTCTGCCCCACCACCGTCCCACCAGCAGGCCACGCCAGCGGGCGAGGCGGCGCGGGGCTGCGTGCGGGTGCGGGGGGCCCCGAGCCCCGCGGGCC
>NW_009953089.1:55932-67690 GCF_000747805.2 Chaetura pelagica | reverse complement strand
GGGGGGAGGGACCAGCCAGCACCGAGCTTTAGCCAAGGTGAGGCAGAGGCCAGGTACAAACGAGCGGTGGCCCACGTGGGGCACGGTGGTGCCCTGTGCCCAGTCTGGCCAGGAGCTGGCACACAGCATGGCCACAGGGCTGCTGTGCCCGGTCGTGTGGCACACAGGGCTGATGAGACAGGCAGCCCAGCCAGGACTCGCCCTGCACCGCACGGGCCTGTCTGTGCCTGCTTAGGGCACGTCTCCAGCAGCAGTACCAGGAGGCCGGGTGCAGCATGGCACCCGTGCCAGCTGGATCCTGCTTCCCTCCCGTGCTGACACTGTGGGCACCACCATCCATCCCCTGAGCCACTCACCTCATGCAGGTCAGTGATGCCCAGGACCCTTGGACCAGCCAGGCCAGGCGCTGAGCTGGCAGCCCCACAGCCCTGCAGGGAACACAGTTGTGCACTGAGGCTGGGCTCGACAGACCCTGCTGTCCCGCAGGAATGGTGCCTTTTATTAACCAAGGCTGAAGGAAGGAAGAGGAGCCGTGTGCTCTCCACGACAAGGCTGTGCTCCAGCCGCCCTCCGGCGAGCAAGGTCACGGGCAGACAAAGCAGCAGCTCCCCAGGCTGCTGGCCATGGGATGCCAAAACCTGTGTCCTCAGGGTCATCCCAATATCGTGCAGGCTGGTCCCACACATCTTGGTGGGATGAGGGCTGAGGTGGGCAGAGCCCTGGCAGCTCCCTACAGCTGTGATCCCAGCAGGTGCTGGGAAACCTGTAGGAAAGGCAGGGCTATGCCCAGTGAGGCTCTGGCAGTGCAGGGTGGTGGCTGGGCACCACCACCTCCTGGGCTAGGAGACCTGGCAGGAGATAAGCTGATATAGAGCCATTAGTACTGGCCAGCATGTATGTATCTCAAAGATCTTGCCAAGCAAACCTTATCTGCTCTGAGGACATCCAAAGTAGCCTGATAAAGGCGACTGTAACAGGATCTCTGGCCTTGAAAAGCAAGACAGAAGCAGGAGAAAGGAAACTTCAGCTGAAACTGCAGGCCAAGTGAGGTGTCTCAGCCTGCAACCAGGCACCTCCTGGCTCCCCTGAAGGCTGCTCTGACTTCCCACCCTGAGCTGCAACCCCTCAGCTACCCCACAGCCAAACACGTGGGGGTGGCCCGTGTCTGGCCAAGGGCAGCTCTGCTGGCTGGAGATCTGCTGGCAGCTCTGCTGCAGCCCTTCACCCCCAGTGCTTCTGAGCTGCTGAGCACTCCCTGCTCCCCGGGCACCTGTGGCCTCGGCTCCACCAGCACCTCTCAGCAGTGATGAGAGCACTTTCTCCACTGTCAGCAGACCAAATGGCTCGGAGGGTCAGCAGTGGGAACTGGCAGCACTCGCTGCTGTGGGGCATGCAGGGGAGGGCCCCCCCAAGCCTCAGCAGAGCCTCCAAACTCTTGGGGCAGCTCTTTATGCCTGGTCAGCCCTGCTTGGACCGACTTCAGTGGGCTCAGCAGGCGGCCAACGCTTCCCTGAACATCCTCAGCCAGCAGGAGAACTGCTTAACCACTTCCCTTCCTGAGGAATGAGCTCTGGCAGCAGAGCTGGTGTCTGCCTGGGGCCATGGTCCCACCATTAGTGCCGGGTCAGCGCACCAATGGCCCCGCAGCACAAACTGGATCAGTCAGCAACAGAACAAGCAAATTCAGAGAGAAGCTGAAGGGTGGGCAGACAGGCAGGGGCTGGCAGAGCTCCTGGTGCAGTGCCCACCCAGTGCGTTTCTAGGAAATAACCTGGAATGCGGACTTACACCAGTTTACACCAGTTCAGCACCAGTGGCACCCATCCCAAACCAGCCATTTTTTAATGGGATTTGGGTAGCCCCAAACCTCACTGGGGGGGTTAGGGGGAAGAGGTGGTGCTGGTCTCCAGCTGAGCATGACCCACGCAGTGGTGGGGCACATGGTGGGGATGCTGTTCCCACAGGGCCGGGAGGAGCCGTCTGGCAGGGCACAAAGAAAAGCTGGACACGCTGGGCGGTTCTGAGCACCATTTTACTGAAGGGCTGGACACCTGCTAGGACTTCATAACAAAAAGTTCACTTCATTTAAAAAAAAAAAAAAAAAAAAAAAAAGACAGTCTGGTTTTTGTCCTGTTCCCTCCAAAGAGCAGAATAATACTACCGCTGTCTTCTCACCAAACAATGCCATTCCAAAATATACAACACTGAGTGTGGAGCAGCCCAGCCTCATATTAAACATTAAATATTAATATAGCTTCGGAAACATTCTACACAAACAAATGAAACAGTAAAAAGTTCACTCAAGAACAAGATGGCCAGTTGTTTGAAATTCATGATACAAAAGTCTGTTGCTCGCCCTCCCGCGGGCTGCAGTCCCTGCTCCGCGGCTGCTTCCTCAGGATCCCCAAACGCCCGGAGACACCGCGGCTGAGCCAGGGGCACCGCCCCCGGCGGGAGCAGGCGGGTCACGCTGCGGCGTGGAGATGGTTTTCTTGTCTGGCAGAGACGAGTGCGAGGGGCTGGACAGTGCCCACTCAGAGCCCCTATATCCCCCAGAGCAGCTGCTGTGCCTCTGCCTGGGAAACGCTACTCCTTGGGAGTGCTGCAGCGGGAACCGGGAGGGATCTGTGTGACACACGGTGCCTTTCCTGCCGCAAACGCCGACGCTGGCTCTGTCCCATCCAGGTGGCAGTGCAGCGGAGCAGGGGCAGGAGGGGAGGTATTTCTGGGGCTAGCTCTGCAGCACCTTTTTTTACAACAGCACCATGTGCCTGACTGTGCCTGTGGGAATCACCAGACTCTCACAGGGGCTGCCTTCAGCAATAGGAACAAAAAGGGCTAATTAAGACAATAAGGAGAGAGTCCCAGACGCTAATAAGGCCTTGAAGGAGCTCCCCAGGGCAAGGCCTAATCATCCCCTCAGGGGAAGGTATTTCGGATGCTCACTGGAGGAAGTGCTACCTGCTCTGCAAGGGTGCCTGGAGGGTATGTTACCTTCCCCACAGCCACCCGAGCAGGGCAAATTTGTGCAACCAATGAAGGGTGGAAACTAAGGGTTAGGAGGGGGCACTTGCTGCAGAAGCCAGCCCCTTGCTGCTGCCCTGGAGCCAGCACAGAGCTGCCAGACAGGGCAGGATGGGCTCCCTCAGCCAGGCAGGGATGGAGTGCAGGATGTGCTGCCAGTATGGTAAGCCACAGACCTGGCTCCTCTGTTTGCAGGTCTCCTGCAGCAGAAGCTGGCCAGCCAGGTGCTGCTGGTGTCTTTGGTTTCCCCTAATCGCAGCTTCTCACTTTTTCACCAGACCACCTCAGTTGTCCTAAGCAAACTGAGGGGTCTGGCCTCAGCACCACAGCTTTGGAGGCAGCAGCTGGCCAAGCTGCAAGTGCTAGCACAGCCACAGCCACAGCCACAGTTCACCCCAACTTCAGGCCTGGCTTTCCTGCCTTCTAGGTCAATGTCACTGCTCCCCCAGCCAGCCAGGCACCTGGCACCTTCCTAACGGCACCCAGATCCAGGCAGAAGCAGACTGTGAGGAGAGGGAAATCTGAGCACAGTGGTCTCTCTAGCACAGAGCTCCAAGCTTGGGAGCAAGCTGCCCTGCTGCCCTCTCCATGGATGGTGCCAGCCCACAAAGCAAACGACTGCAGCACTGTTGAGAAGGTGCCAGGTGCCCCAAAACAGCTGTATTCTCCTCAAGCCGCCTCAGCTCCGGCAAAGGTGGCCCTGGCTGACCACATCAGGAAACAAGACAATGCCATTTTGAAGACTGGAACAGAAACTGTCACTTAAACACAAACCAACCAACCTGCTTAAGCAGCAGATGTTCTACACAGCTCGGCACTGACCCTGTCAACAACAGCCAAAACAAGGATCTTCCTGCCTTAACCTGCCCTCCTTCCTGGGAAGCTGCCCGGCTCACATCACACTGCCCACCTGCAGCTGAGGGACAAACCTGCTCCCTGTCCCCAGGCATCCCTTGTGCCATGGCCAAAGGCCCAGCTCCCAGACAGGGCAGGGAACATGGACCCAAGGAGGAGAGCTGCTGAGTGCTGCAACCCCCAACATCCTGGCAAAGTCTGGCCATCAACACCACACGTCATGACTGAAAAGGGCACAAACTCAAGCGCAACACCCAAAGCACTCCAGCCCCTCCTGCCACAGCTGGAGCTGGGGGACTTCCTCCAGCTCCACCAGTGGAGAAGCACTGCTTGTAAGTGTGGGGGGTTCAGAGGATCCATGGCAGAAGAGGAGCAGCTGGGAACCAGGGCAGCAGAGCTGGGTGTGCAGCGTCACCCACCCGTGACGTTCTGCTCCCAGAGAGGCTCCTGGCTGACAGCTGCCGGAGCTCTGTGTGAGGAAACACCAGGCAACAAGGGGCTGAGCCCACCACCCCTCCACCCTGGGGAGTGTGGGTGCTGCAGGCTGGGCAGGTGATGCCCTGCTCTGGGATATACCCAGCTACAAAAGTGCTCACAATGCTCCACACACCTCCTCCTCGTGCTGAAACACCACTAGTGGGTACAAAACAGGAGTAACAAAAGAACCCCTTCTTATTTTGTAGAGACGTGCTTAAGAAATTCTGTACAAGGATCGCTACGGCAGTTGGCTCTGGGGGGGGGGGGGGAATGACACAAACAGTCTGGAAGCAGCAACACCATGTGACATGGCGTGCAGGGAAGAGGCCAAGGAGAAACTTCTCCAACTGAAAGCAGTGGCAGGAGGTGAAACCTGATCACAGTGGACATGAGCTTCAAAACATTTCTACCAATTAACAATGTGATTTCAACTGGTATCTGATGTCAGCTTCCCCTTCAGTTGCCTGCTGGACAAGCTGTTCTCCCCATGGACCTTACTGACAGACATCTGAAGCAGGCAGGAAGTTCCAGGACCTTGTCTGGTGGAGGCAAAGCATAAACTCTTGCTTTTTGGCAACTGAATAAAAGGAGAAATGATTTCCACAAACTCAGTCAGAAGAACAGCCCTTTGACCACTGGCTGAATCATTTCTCGATGTGACAGTGGCACAAATCCATGCGATAAAAGCATTCCTAAGAGAGTCTCCAAAGCTCTCGGCTGTCATTTTTTTTTATGCCACAGGCCAGGTTAGGCACTTGGATGAATTCAAAGTCACTAATACAGAAATAAGTCTGAACAACCTGCATACAGCACTCCCAGCAGAAATCACAGCACTCCAGGCAAAGGATTCCTATGTGCCCTGCAGATAAGAGCTGTGCAGATCCCTGGAAGGCAAGTGCCACTCTGCTGTCACAGAGTAACACGGGGCAGAAGGGACCCCTGGAACGAGATCTCCGCTTAGATCAGGCCTTACATAGGTCTGGTTTGATCAAAGCCCTCATCTTTCCAAACACCAGCCAGCACAGTCCCTTCTGCAGCCTCCTGCACATCAGTCAAAGGCCCAGGATACCAGAAGCACCCGCCCCAGCCACAAGATGCAGGACAGCAGAGCCGACCACCAAGAGGCTGTGGGCACCGCGTCTGCCAGCTCTGGGTTACCTGGGAACAGCCGACAGGCAGCAGCTGCTGACACTGGCATCAGGGGCTGCAAAGCCCCTTTCTGAAGGATGCACTGCAGTCCTACTAGCCAAGTTCCCAAATCACCTGCGAGGGGGAAGTGGAGACACGAAGGCAAAGAACCGAGGTTCAGCGATGCACAGGAGCTCAGGGGCCTGTGGTCTGTCACAGATGTGCACAGGAGCTGACAGAGACCAGGCTGATGATGGGCAAGTCCCTGAGCACAGAGCCATGGGCTGCTCACTTTCCCAGCAAGACCCTCAGTGACACAGAAGTGTTTTTAATGCTTGCCTCTCCCTGTGGAGCAGAAGACCTCTTGCTGCGGCCTGGGAAGGACACCAGGTGATCTGACACCAGTGAGAATTCACAGAACTCAGCTCAGTGCACGGAAAGGCACGAGAGAGCTAAGGCAGCATGTTCTGCTGGATGTGTTAAGCAACAGTATAAGCCAAGTCCTTGACTGGCAAAGACCCAAGCTGTGAAAGACAAGAGGTGACAGAGAAGAGTGGGAAGCCGGGCAGCAGAGCAGCTGGGGGACAGTGAAGAGGAGAGATGTGGCCTGATAAGCTGGGCTCAGGTGCTCAGCTTCCTGATCAGGCTGGAGGAAAAGCAACCTCCACCTGAATTCAGCCTTGTTGATGCATGGTTGTTTTTCCCACTGGAGGCGTGACACTCAGCTGGGATGTCTGCACAGCATGAAGAGGCTCCAGAAGCAGCTCTCAGTGCCCTTATATGGGGCTGGGAACAGGGGAAGCCACTGAGCAGCCTGTCAGACAGCTATACCACAGGCAGTTCAGAGCCCTCCTCGGGAAAACAGCCAAAAAGAGAAACTCCAGTGCAAGACTTCAGGACCTGGCATTTGAGAGCGTGGGAATGAGAAAGGTCTGAGGGATGGGAACAAAAGGGACAAAGTAATTTTTAGCCAGTTAACAGTGATGGAAGGTCTCTGTTCATCCAGTCAGGAGAGGGTACTTTCTGCCAGGGCATTTTAAAACACAGAAGAAAATATTTCCTCCTAGTCCTCTGCAGCCAACCAGCGGCATTCGCAGGTCAGTCTCAAACACTGCAAGTGACAATCTCCAACAGCAGCTCGGACAGGCACACTGACCCACAGATCCTGCCTGTGCAACTCAGAGCCTGTCAGCAGCCCCTGAGGGAGGACCTCCACCCCCTCTACCTGGGTGAGGGGGAAGAACCCTAGCTGCACCTCAGGATGTGCAGCTTCCCCGCCCTCTCACTTGCTCATGAACCTCCTCACTCCTCTCCATGCCACTGTTTTCCTCTCTGAGCCAGGAATCAGACCTTGACCCCTTTTACAAAGTGCTGAAATCCAGCCAGGTGCTAAGGAGGGGCTGAAATGTAAGGAGCTGGGACTTCCCAGGGAGTTCATCCCTTCAGCCAACGTCCACAGAGATTACTAGGTCAGATAACTGGTATTTTGAGCTGGTGAGAGAATGAGTGGATTACCAGTCCACTGCTGCAGAGATCTGAATGTAGGGCAGAGTACAGAGCTGGGCACGAGCCTGGGCTGACGCTGCTCCTGCTCCCGCTCCCCGAGCCACCAGGACCTCCTTTTGCAGTATCACAATGCAGATCCTCTCCTTGGAGCCTGTCCCTCCCAGGCAACAGTGGCAGCACCGAGGCAGTGTTTCTCCTGGAGCTTGTGGATCCTTCCCCATGGAGGGCAGACCCAGCACACTGCCTGTTTGCAGGGCCCACGGTGGCTCCCGTGCCTCCCGGGGACACGCAGAGCCTGCGCCCCGGCAGCTCTCGCACCTGCCACACACCTTCTCACAACATCCCAGACAGCACAGCAAAGCTGTCACCCCTCGCAACACGGCGCCCATCTCTCCTCCTACTGCCTCACCCCCACACACCAACAGAAAGAAACTCTTTACAGCTAAGTGCTGGCACACATCCCTTCAAACCCTCTGCTCCTCTGCTTTACTGTAGGCTCCAATATCCCACTGACGTCTGGGACCAAGAAAATGTATCTTATACATTCAAACACAGCCTGTCTCTTCTCCACCAGCACCTAGAACCTGCTCCTAAAACACCCAGCAACAGCTAAGCAGTTCCATGGTGGGTAGGACACTTCATGCAGTTCTTACTAACAACTCCAGCCCTGTGGCTCTACCAGTCACAGTTCCTGTTCTGTGTTTGCACCTGGGGTACAGGAGAGCAGAGCAACACTGGGTGCTGAGGAGGAACTGCTCTTTGGAGTCAAACCCCTACCATGAGCTCAGAGCTTCTGCTACCAACAACCAGGGGAGACACCTGGAGACATCAGGCAGACTTGCAGGCACAGCCCCAGAACATTCCCTTGCTCTTACAGAGAGGTAATACCGAAAATTTGATTAAAATTACAGTCAACTATGAGCTGGTAATTCTCCAAAGTGCTTGGCATTTCTGGACACAAACAAGTGGCTACAACTGCCTGCCTCTGAGCTGCTCAAGAGAACAGGCTGTCACAACACTGAATCACAGAGAAATCCTGGCACCTTTCAACAAAAGACTGGCTGAAGGGGGAAGAGGAACAAAAGCTATCAAACCCAATCCCAGAGGGATGGTGGAAGTGCACCTGCCCAGCGTTCCTGGGCCATATGCACATATATGGATATATAGATATATAGATAATAAAGTTATAAAATTTGAACAAAATAAAACCAGTAAATGTACAGCTTGAAAAAAGAGCATTATCACAGTGCATCAATGTCATGAGAAAGTCCTGTGTTCTCCCCCTGCAGGAGAGCTCAGCCTGCGGCGTTCGGAAGCACGCAGTCGGGAAGTGAGCCCCCCCACCCTGGCCCTATCCTGCTGGATTCCCAGCTGGAGAGAGGCCCTGTCCCTCCTCCCCCAAGACGGTTTTGTGTTTCTGCAGTCAGTTCTGCACAGCAGTGGCAGACAGGCAGAGCAGGCTGCTCTGTCTGCAGGTTGGTCGACTTACTGTCACCAGGCACCAGAGATGCAGAGTCGCTCCCAAAGTTCTCTGTGCTCTGGTGCCAAGCTTGGATTTTACTTACTTACCAAAAAAAAAAAAGTGACAAAGTGACAAAACTCAGGGAACGTTGTGAGAGTGGGACAAGGGCTGAATCCGGATCACAGGGGATAGGTTGACTCTAAGAATCTTCTGTGCTCTCCTCCTCACTTCATCATCAGAAGAAGAGCTGCCCACCTTGATGGCCCGGAATTTCAGCAGGTTCAAAGTGCTCTGAGCCTGTCGAGATTTGTTTCGGGCAGGAATGGTATTTGCTTTCTTCCTCTGTGGTGCTTCTCTTACCTCTGTAGCTCCTCTCCTCTTCTGCCCAATACTCTCCCGGTAAGTGCTGCTGCCTTTCCACTCTGTTTTTCTCACCAGAGGTGCCTTATCTATAATTTTCAAGGTCTTGGACTGTGGAGCTGTGGCACAGCCCTGAGAGGAGCTGCCTGTGACTCTCCCATTGAGGACTCCTGAGGCTTTGCAGGCATTGCTCTCCTGCAGCACCCCACCCTTTGGTCCCTTCAGAAGGTTTAAAGCTAGGGTGGCAGGATCCGGTGCTGTCTTTATCAAACGCTTGTACCCCTTACCTTCTGTTATTTTAGTGGTCTTGCCTGAAGAAAACTGCCTGGGTGGATTGGAAGCCTTGAGGAGTTTAAGGTCCGAGGCTGAGATTCCAAGACGCCCTCGTGTGTACTTGGACTCCAAACAGGACGTGGTTGTTTTCAGCGGCACCAGAGCATCCAGGACCACCGACAGTCCCATGGCTGGGTACACATCAGGATACATGCCCGCAGGGAAACCCACTGCCGCAGCCTTGGATGTGCCAGACCTTGTCTGCTTCAAGGAGCTCAAGAGGAGATTGGTGGAATCCCCTATGGAGATGGGCTGAGTGGGGACTTTCAGGGAGTTCCCCGAAAGGCTGGTGGGTGAAGGGTCCCCCTTGGCCACGGCTGCTGTGCTCCGAGCGGCCTCGGCGCTGGCGCAGCGCTGCAGGGTACTCTGTTCCCTTGGGCTCGGCGTGTCTGCCGTGCATGAGCTGTACCCATACACATCCTTGCTTCTCAGAATTGTGGGCTGATAGCCCTCCTCCTTCAGGCCCTGGATGAAGGCCACCAGCTGGGTCTCTGTGTCCGAAAGGTCCTTGGACATGGGGTTGAAGACTCGCAGGGCTTCCTCCAGCACTTTCTGTCCTGCAGAGGAAATTCTGGACCAGGAATGGACAGCTTTCTCTTCCGCATTGTTCACTGCAATATTCATGGCATTAGGCAAGCGGGCACTTCAAAAAGGTCCAAATTACTGGAAAAACAACCCTTGACACCTCAAAAGGAGAGAGAAGACAGTTAGCTTACAGCAACTGAAACAACCTTGCATTTTCAAGTGGGGACCTGAAACCATTAAGCCCAGTCATGGCTGCTCACAAACACTGGTTCAGACTCTGGACATAACCCAAGTTAGATGCATCACCAAGAAAATCCCATCACTGACTTCTCCTTGCAGTAAAACCAAAACCTCTCTCGCAGAATTATCCTCAAACCTAAGCAAAGATTTCAGGTAATCCCAACCAACCCATACCAAGATGAAGGGTTCCAATGAAAGGGTTTTCCCAGCGAAATCTGCAGCTCCTTTCCAGTTTCAGTTCAAGATGGCCTGGCCTCTGAGTAACCAAATCCCATTCTCCCTTGGGAAAGCAGACCTTCAATGAACCCTCTCCTTGCACATGATCAAGCCACCTCGATGCTAAGCAGGCCTGAGTACCTCAAATCTATCCCAGCATCACGTTGCATTTTCCAGCTTCCCTAATTGCCTCTGCTCAAAAATGGATTCTGAGTTCCCTGCCAAAGCGGCGCCGTCCTCCCGCAGAGCTGGCAGCAGAGCTGGAGGTTGTTTCAGCTGTTTCATGGAGGCCCGAGGCCGGGAGGCAGCACCGCTCCTTGCCGCCCCCTCGTCTGAACCACAGGCTGCAGCTCCTGCTGTCCCTGCAAACTGGTGTTGATCCAAGGGCTCCGTCTGCCAAGTGAGGAGGAAGCAGGAAATTCAAGCACGGAGGCATGAAGGAAACACACATCAGCGGGGCCAAGGCTGTGCTGGCCCGAGGGAAAACACTGGGATCACACTCAGGGCACTACCCAGCTGTCAGCCCAGGGACAAAGGCACCCGTTATTGCCTTAAATTAAAAATAGGCACTGCAGAGCAGGCCAGGATTTTGGGATGCACTCAGGGAAACTCTGATCCTCCCACACTAAGAGGAGACAAGTGATGAAATCTTTAGCTTCACTGACACCTCTCGAAATAATAGGGAAGATTCAGTGAAAAAACCTTTTCCGGGGAAAGGTGTTGGGGACACCACCAGATGGAGAGGGCAGTGTGCAGGCAGGAAAGCTGGGATGGAAAAGTTAGCACCCGAGTGGAGAGAGCAAGGAACTACTCATGTCTGACGTTCCTCCCACAACTCCGGTGTCACCACAACCCCCGGCCCGGCAGGGAGCAGAGGCAGCCAGAAGCAGCGGCAGAGGGGGAAGCACAGGTCAGCGGGGGGGTAAGAGCCTCCGCATGACAGACTAATCTGAGTCAAGTGTTCTGCGGACGTCACGGCAGAAGGAGGATTTGGAGGAGGATAATGCAGCTGCTGTGTGACAGGCGGGGGATCTCCCCGGGAGGAGGGGAGGCGGGCAGGGCCAGCCGTGATATCTGACACCTCCGAGATGAAGGAGCGGTGAGAGGCACAGCGAGGCCGGCGAGGGTGTAAAGCTTAATCCTGAGCTGGTAGAGAGGGAGAAACCGACAGGGAAGCACAGCTAAGAACATGCTCTCAATAGGCTGCAAAATGGATCATCTTCAAGGCTGCTGCAATTCCCGGGAAACAGCTGGGACACCTTGAGGAACAGTCTGATGTTGAAGGGAGAGGCCATGACATCCCAGTGGGGACGGGACAGCTCAGCATTGCTGCACCTGGTCCTGGTTTGTGCACTGCAAGTTGCAGCAGGAGCAAAACCGGGCACGAGCAGGCGCAGCCCCAGCCTGCCCACCCGGGAGCAGCCTCCTTCACTTGACACGTTCACGGGAGACGGGCCCTGCCTGAAGTGTCGTGGGGACACAGCCCCGCCGTGCTCCTGGTGTAGCTGCACACACACCCAACGCTCCAGCGATGCCAGGCCCGGCCGGAGGAAAGGAGGAAAGGGCTGCGGCGCTTCCCCGGGAGCGCCGGCGGGGCGGTCGGGCTGCTGGCAGGGCCGGGCTGCTGGCAGG
>NW_009953089.1:48561-51688 GCF_000747805.2 Chaetura pelagica | reverse complement strand
GATGCCTTGCCATCCCGCTTCTATGAGGGGAAACACAGGCAGCTTCACAGGGAGAAGCTGTTAGCCAGGGGACAGCAGGTGTGCGTGCGGGTCCTGCATGGGAAAGGTCTCCTCTCAGGGTGTCCTGGGTTGGAAGAACATCCCTTCTCCTGGAAACAGGCTGCTGCAGCAGAACAGGGCTTGCTGGCTTGGAGTCGATGGCAGCCGTGCTCTCCCCTGGCAGGGACCTGGGAATGAGCTTCAGAAGCTGCTTCAGTTGCTCCTTGGAGCATTGACAGGGAAGAGGGTTTGAAATGGAGGCAGTGTGCAGCCAGGAGGCCATTCCTTCCCATCCCAAGGGAGGGGGTGATCATTGGGAGCGGGGGGGGTTCCACACTTCTTCTTGTCTTCACTCCAGCACTATCCTCCCACATAGTGGTGTGAGTCTCCACCCTGCTGCCTGTTGCCTCTGCCAATGGACAAAAGCACCTGTCTGCTTTGGGAACCTTTTCTCTCTTGCTTTCTGCTGTCCTGCAGCTCCCTGTGGACCTCACCCCTGGCCAGATCCGCTGCAGCAAGCGGGAGGTGGTGCTGACGCGGGGAGCAGAGAGGCTGAGCACCCGGGAAGGTGCAAGAAAGCTTTATGACTACTTCAGCTCCTCTGAGGGAATTGGAGGCTTCCAAGACCACTTTGACTGGTGAGAAGCAGGGCACTGAGGAAGTGGATTGGGCATTTTCTCTCCTGTAGTTCTCTGAGCTTCTTCTGGTCTGGGATAACTCCTAGTTCTGAGGGCTTTGTTACTTATGTCCTCTGCATTTTGCCTATGGGCAGCCTGATGGGGCTTTTGCATCTTTCCTCAGGTTTCCATTCCCTGATGTACCTCCTGCTTTTCACCAAACACCCCGTGATTTCTCACCTTGTTGCAGAATGCTTCCCTTTCATGAGAGGCAGCAGCAGGCAGAGGGATGGGACAGTATCCATCCCACTTCGCCAGCTCACAGGGCTGCCCACGGTGCAGCCTGGCTTGCCCTTACCAGCTATTGTGCCCTCCCTCCTCTGACTGCTCTTTGTCCCTCTGGCTGTTTCAGGTGGGCCAGAAATCAGTTCTGTTCCCGGGGTGGGAAACCCCTGTGGATTGACCCCCATGATCCAAATGTTCACCACATCTTCATTGATGACAACATCCGGCTGGACGATGCAGACACTATTGTTCATCCGCAGGTAGGTGGCTGAAAGCCAAAGAAAAAGGAACATTTATGGAGACAGAAATGTTCCTGGCAGCTGGACAACTGTTGGTGCTCAAACAAGAGCTGCAGCTCTGCAGGTTAGCCTGAACCCCAGCCCGTTTCCATCTGGGAGGAGGCACTGCAGCATGGGAAAACCTGTGGCAGCTGGTGAATGGTTTGCAACGTCTGCTGAGCAGGCTGGGAGTGGCGAGATGCCTGGTGGATATTTGCTTCCAAATGAGCTCTCTTGGCTCGTAGCTGGTGGCAGGACTTGCTGCTGCCCAGAGCAGATCTGTCAGGAACAGGCTTTGGTCTGTGCTGTGCCTGGTTCCAGCGCATTAATGCGAGTGGCTCTGCAGGCAGAGCCCAAGGCCCCTGCTGCAGCAGCTGCTGCCGACGTGTCCGCAGCCGCCGGAGCGTGGCTCTGCCTGGCAGCCTGGGGCAGTCTCCTCATCGAGGAGCTCATCCTTTCACCATCTCTAGCCGGCACAGCTGGTCAGTCGGGCTGCTGGGCTTGTCCTCCCAGGGCTCCCCCCACACCACCTCAGGTTAAGGAGGTGGTAGGTCAGCATCTTGCCGGTAGGGCTCGGTAGGGCTGCCAGAACTTTGCTGTCCTGCAGGCAGGATTGGTAGCTTGGATGCCCAATTCCCCTTCTCTCAGGCCACCAGCTCTGCAGGGCTGTCCCTGTGTCATTGACAGTGATAGAGAAGTGCTGGGAAGGAAACAGGTTGCCAGGTGGGCTTAGGCAGGGCCATGGTTAAGATCAGAAGGTGCAGTCCTTGTTCCCCCCTGTGTGACAGGCTGTGGCAGCCCAAGGAAAACCTCTTGGCAGAGGCTTCCCTGGGGTTGGCCCCTCTGCAGAGCCATTTCCTTCCAGCTGCCTGGTGTGGCCTGTTCCTTAGGGGAGCCCCAGCCATGTGTGTGATGATCTGGTTCAGAGCCAAAGGGGCCTCGTGGGAGGGCAAAGAAATCTGGAGAAACTTCATCTTCTACCACCAGAGAGGAGACAGGAGCCCCTGCCCTCTGCCACCCACCAGTGGCCTGGCCGAGGAGGAGGGCGGGGCGCTGCGGGTGCGTGCGGCGCTGCCGGCCCGAGGGCGGCTGCTCCCGCTGCTCTCTGCCCGCAGGTGTTTTCGGAGCGCGGCAGCCGCAGCCCCCGGCGCGCCCCCACCTCAGAGCTGTACGACGTTTGCCTGGTGCAGACCGACCTGCTGGAGGCCATCGCCGATGAGGACTATTTCCTGCGCTGCTTGAGGAGGTGCGAGGAGAACTACGACCGCTACCTGGCCAGCTGGGAGCAGGACGCCCCGAGCCAGCAGTGGGATGGACAGTGATGCTGCCTCACAGGCCGAGGGGCTCCAGACTGGGACACCCCTTGCTTCCTGCTGTGTGCAGGCAAAGTGCTCCTGCTTCGAGCTGTCCCTCTCTCCAATGCTTGATGTGCCCACTCAGTCCTACCAGGAGCCTCCGTGCCTGAGCACAAGCCTCCCGTGCTGGGATCCCTGGAGGAAATGCCTGCCGAGGCAGGGGCAGTGCAGGCAGCCACGCAGTGTTCACACCTCCCTTCCTGCTCCCGCACGGGTGGCTGGTGTGCAGCAGGTGCTGGGCTCAGCGCCGTGCTACCGGCAGCACAGCCGTGTCCTCCCGGGCAGAGCCAGCAGCGCCGTGTCCCTCCTGCCTGTTTTTAAAGCAAACCCTTCTGGCTTATTTCTGTTGCGAGTTTCCTGCTTGCACTCGGCTTTGCTGGTGCTGGGAGGTGGAAAGTGCCTTTCCTGGGCTTGGCCAAGTGGGGATGAAGGTGAAAGTAATGGTTTTGGGACCTGCGGGCACCTTCCCGCTGCAGCTGAGACACGCTGGTGTGGTCACGCCCTGTCCTGGGTCACGGGCAGGGCTCCTCTTCAGGGGGTCCTCACTGTGGCT
>NW_009953089.1:44380-47042 GCF_000747805.2 Chaetura pelagica | reverse complement strand
CGGGCCGGTGCTGCCGCCCTTGCCCTGGGCAAGCAGGTCCTGGTGGTGGGCGGCGTGGATGCTGCACAAAGTCCCCTCGCCTCCGTCGAGGTCTACCACGTGGATGAGGGCAAGTGGGAGAAGAAGGCAGCCCTGGCTCAGCCCTCCATGGGCATCTCAGCTGTGCAGAGAGGTGAGGGTTGGGGATGGGGCTCAGAGAAGCAAGGATGGAGGAGTCAGGGATGCTCGGGTGGGATTGGAATCCCAGTGTTGCTTGGGATGCAGCACGAGTCTTTAACTTACCAGCCAAACTTGCCATTTACCAGCAGGGTCGTGCTCCTGCCCCTGCAATCCCTTTGTAGCCTGGGGCTGGGCGATGCAGGGCTCCTCCAGGCATGGGAGCAGCTGCCCTGGCTCAGAGCTGAGCATCCTGCTCCTGCCCAGCTCTGTGTGCTGTGTGCCAGACATGCTATGATTCCTGCTCAAACTTTGCTGAGCAGCTCTGCGTGTTGGCACAGCCTGGCACCCTGCTCGCTGGGAGCTGGGGTTGGTCCCCATATGTGGTGCCACGTCTGTTCCCTGCCTGGGACACCATGGCATGGCTCAGGGATGCAGCAGGATGGGCAGGACAGAAAGGCCAGCAGGGCAGTGGTGGGAGCGGGCAGGGGGGCTGGCTGCCCCTGCCAGGAGCAGGATTTGGCAGCATGGCTGTGTTGCCATGGTGTCTCCAGGGAGATGGTATTGCCGAGAATAATGAGAGCCCATGGCCTTGTGCTCTACTCTCTACCTGATGGATGGGGTGGAGAGAGGTGCAAAGGGGTCCCCGCAGGGTCAGGGCACTCCTGGGCTCAGGTCTGGCCACACTTACTGTCTCCTGGCCACCCTGGAGCAGTGGCTGGCCGTGGGGCTCTGCAGCGCCCATGCTGCCTGCCCTGGAGGACACAAGGAATCTCCCACCCTGCAGGCTGCTCATGGCCACCCCCCTCACTGCCACCTCTTTTGCAGACGGGGCTGTCTATGCACGTGGGGGAATGGGTGCGCCCACCTCTCCCCAGGCACTGGTCCGTGTCTACGAGCCAGCAAAGGACCACTGGCAGCCCCTGCCCTCCATGCCCACTCCCTGCTATGGGGCCTCTGCCTTCCTGCAGGGCAACAAGATCTTCGTCCTGGGTAGGTGCTGCTGGGGTGGGCCGAGCATCCCCAAGTGTCCCTTCCCTCTTCCTTCACTGCTTCCCTGGACCTGAGGGTGACCTGGTGCATCCCAGGGTGGCTCTGTGCCACCCTCCCACCCCGACACCACAGGGCCCATCCTGTTTTCTGAGCCCACCAATGGCGCCAGCTTGGGGCACCAGCAGCCACAGTGTCTCTCCTCTGTACTTAGGGGGCCGGCAGGGCAAGTTGCCTGTCACAGCCTTTGAGGCCTTCGACCTGGAGACAAGGAGCAGGACACGCTATCCCAGCCTGCCCAGCCGCCGCGCCTTTGCTGCCTGTGCCATGGCTGATGGGGTTGTCTTCAGCCTGGGGGGGCTGCAGCAGCCAGGGCCCCACAACTTCTATTCCCGTCCCCACTTCGTCAACACCGTGGAGATGTTTGACCCCACACAGGGTGAGCTTCATGTCCCTGGGTGGGGTGGGAGCATCCCCTGCAGATCCAGGATGCCTTCCTGGCTCTTGGTGAGGGATGTCTGTGCCCGAGGGACACAGCTTATCCAGGGTCTGAGCATCAGCCCTTTGTACCCATGGTGAGTCCTGCCCTGCACTTCATGTCCCTGGGGAGCCATAAGCCTGGGGTTGTCCTGGCCTCAGTGTGCAGAGAGGAGCCCTGGTGGGTGATGCTCATACCCTCTCGCCTGCAGGTGCATGGAGCAAGCCAAGCCGTGCCATCCGCATGAGGGAGAAGAGAGCTGACTTTGTGGCTGGCTGCCTGGGAGGAAGAGTGGTGGCCGTGGGTGGCCTTGGTAATGCTGGGGGAAGGCGCATGGCTACGTTCCCATCCTTCATGGCACAGCAGTGACTTGTGTGGCAGCAGGGAGGTTGGCTGTGTGAAACCACGGGGGTACTGCAACACTGCAGCTGTGTCTCTCCTGTGCCCCCTGAGTGCTACTGGGGCTTTCCTGCCCTGTCCCACAGGCTGGGGGGACGCTCCTACCTTGGCCCCAAGGCTGGCCCCACTGAGCCACTTGCCCCTTTTTGCCCCCCAGACAGGATTTCCCAGCTGGGTGTGCACAGCCCACACCGGCTCAGCCCCACCGCTCAGGGCTGCAGCACCGCATCCCTCTCCAGTGAGAGAGCTGGGGAAAGGTTAGTGCTGTCACTCAGCTGCGGATGCAGCAGGGAGGGCTGCTGGGGAGCCCAGCGCTGGCCCCAGCACCCCCAGCCCTGCAGCGAGGGCTGCCGGACCCTGCTGAGCTCCCTCAGCGTGAGCCGGACCCCCTGCTGCAGGGCTGGACCCCTGCAGTGTGGCGTTGCTTCTGAGCCCTGCTGGGGCTGTATCTGCCCTCCCCTGCCTCCCGGTGATGGCTGTGAGGTGCCAGCACGGGGGCAGAGCCTGCAGTGCGGCATCGATGCCTGCAGCCCTCCCCACGGGTCTGCCACTAATCCTCTTGTGCCCCTGCTAATTGCCTCTGGGATCACAGAGCCCCGCAGCCCGGGGCTCAGGGACCCGCCACTGCTCGGGCTTCCC
>NW_009953089.1:34772-35475 GCF_000747805.2 Chaetura pelagica | reverse complement strand
CCTGGGCACCACGTTAGGTCCCCCAGCCCTGCCCCCCTGCCCCCCTCCCCACGGGTCTGCCACTAATCCTCTTGTGCCCCTGCTAATTGCCTCTGGGATCACAGAGCCCCGCAGCCCGGGGCTCAGGGACCCGCCACTGCTCGGGCTTCCAGCTGGGGTGTTGAAGGCGTGGCAAGGGGGAAGGGCAGAGCCTGGAGTGCGGGGAGGGCTGCGGAGGGGCTGGTGACAACTCTCCGTCCCGTCTCCTGCAGGGAACCAGTCCTGCCCGCTGGATTTCGCCCTCTCGGGGAAGAAGGGGGAGCCGCTGCCCCCCATGCCCACCGGCCGCTGCTCCTGCTCCAGCTGCCCGGCGCCCAGCCTGCTCTTCATCATCGGGGGGGTGGCCCAGGGCCCCAGCGGAGCCGTCGAGGCTCTGTGCCTGCGCGAGGCACCCTGAGCGGGGCCCGGGGACCAGCCCTGGCCCAGCACCAAGTGCCTGAAGATGGGGACAGGGTGTGCACGCACCCGTCACTGGGTGACCCGACTCCATGGAGCTGCTGTCCCGGACGCTGGAGCAGCACTGGTTTCTCACCGTGTTTCAGAAACACCTCCCGGCTCTTGCACCACGGCGGTGGAGCCCGGGGCAAACCCCAGCCTGGTGCAGGGCTGCAGCAGGCGGTGCGAACGGAGCAGCGGCAGCAGGGCCGTTGCTTGGGGGAGCGCC
>NW_009953089.1:22542-34730 GCF_000747805.2 Chaetura pelagica | reverse complement strand
AGCAGGACTGTCGCTGGTGCCAGGGCTGCCCCGTCCTGCCCCGTCCTGCCCTGTGTGTAGCAGTGAGTGCTGTGTCGTCGTAGACCCAGTCGATGTCTCATGTAGCACAGAGGTGCCCTGTAGCTCAGTGCCTAGGAGGTGATGTAGCACCTCGAATAAATGGAACACATGGAATTTTACCCCGCTGGAGTTTTGTTGTCCCTGGTTATCCTGCTCTGGACAGGGAGGTGCCACAGCCTGTCAGGAAGCCACATCCCAAGAAGAGCCTGATGAGCCCTTCCCCAGTCGTGTCCTGTGCTGTGGGGCAGGGATGGCTCTTGCTCCTTTCCCCACTGCCAGGTGAGCAGAGTGATGTGATGTAGGGATCCAGCCCTCGTTTTGGAGAGAGAGAGCTGCCTTGGCACAGCCTTGCACCTGCTTTGCCTCTCCTGTGGTCAAAGGGCCTGCGGGGGAAGAAGGCAGCAGCAGGAGGGGAGCTTTGCAGATAAGGAGCAAGAAAGGGAATGGTGAGGGCTGCCAGGATGCTGAGCAATGAGATGCAATGCCTAATGATGCCAGGGCCCATCCAGCACCACAGCCCTGTCTCAAAAGTTGAAGCACAGTCTGGTGGGAGAGCCAGATCCAGCTGTGTCCAGCTTTCCATGGCAGAAACACTGCATCTACCAACTGCCAGCACCGGGAAGGGAAGATAAGCTCTGTGCCAGTGATGTTTGTGGGTGACATTCAGAAATTCACAGTGAGACTAGTTGGGGAGGAGGGGAGGGAGTGACCTCCCAATTGCCCAGTGCCGTGGGCTTGTCTGAGCCTTGCTGGTCTTGACTCCAGGCAGAGTCATGCTCCAAAGCCCAGAGTGGCAGTCGCAGACACGGGCAAGGGATTCAATCTTTCACTGATCCAATATTAGAAAGAATTGCAGGTCCAGGTAAATACCAAGCACGGATGCCTGACCTTTTGGAGAAGACAGCCAGCGTGATCCTTGGATGGGTAGCAGGGCTGGAGAGACAGGAGGCTCAACCCCAGCAGAGCTTGGCAGCATCCAGCACACTGCTGGGACAGGCTGTGCCATCCACCAGGGTGGTGTGGAAAGTTGGAAACGCTTCAGAGAAGAGCATTAACAAGATGGTTTTGATGTTGTTGCCCCATCCCCTCCACCATCTGCCCAGGGTGGTGACTTCAGGATGGGTCCCCCATGTGCTTTGTGGCCACTTGAATATCCTGGGATACTCGGGCTGGCGGTACCTCTGCTGAAGCCATCCCTGCATCTGCCCCTGGAGTTGCCATAGAAACCACCGCTGTGCCAGAGCCAGAATCAACAGGGAGCCCCGAATTAGTGATCAAGCTGCATCTTGGCAGTAGGGGGGATGTGCTGGAGCTGGGAAGGTCAGTGGCTCGTGCTGTGTGGGGGAAAGCTGGACAGAGGGACCCCTTCCTCTGAGCACGACGTGGCTCCAGCCTTCTCTGTGGATACTGCAGCAGCTCCCCATTTTCACAGCAAGCTCTGACCTGTGCTCAGCCCTGCTGGGCTTCTCCTTCACTGGGTCCTGGAAGGTGACAGACCCCTCAGTGCTGTTGTGGGCTGGGGTACCTCTTTCCAGCCTGCCAGCCCTTTCCAAAAGCCACTGAGGCATGTAAGAACTTCATTCTCACCAACCTCAGTTGCAGGAGATCCTAAATCACAGAGCTGCAATGGAAATGCAGACCTGATTAATAAGATTTTCCTGCAGGAGCATGATGTGGATGGGATAAATCAGATGCTGAGTGACCAGTGGATGGACATCCCTGCGTGCCCACTTTGTCACTTTCCCTGCTGCTGATGGGGCACCTGGTGCTGCCTTTACCAAACCTAAGGGGAGAGCTGGGAGATGCCAGAGGGGGAAGCCGTGGCTTGGGAGCCTCTCACTGCTGCGTATTCCCACTGCAGCATGGTCTGGTGGTCCCTGTCCCACAAGGGGTTTGTCTCTTTCTCAGCAGCCCCGTGCCTCATGCACGTAATTGCCTGGCACATCAATCCACTGCAGGGGCATCTCACAGCATCATAGAATGTCAGGGGCTGGAAGGGACCTCCAAAGATCATCCAGTCCAACTTCCTGCCCAAGCTGGATCCCCGAGAGTAGGTCACACAGGAATGTGTCCAGGCAAGTTTTGAATGTCTCCAGAGAAGGAGACTCCACAACCTCTCTGGGCAGCCTTGTTCCCATGCTCTGTTACTCTCACAGTGAAAAAGGTTTTCCTCATGTTGAGGTGGAATTTCCTATGCTCCAGCTTGCACCCATTGTCCCTTGTCCTGTCGTTGGACATCACTGAGAAAAGCCTGGCTCCATCCCCCTGACACTTGCCCTTTACATATCCACCCAAGGTGAAAAGAAATCCATGACTCTCCCAGAAGTGTGGATTTCTCATTCTTTTCTATCTCTGCTTTTGGGCACAGGACCAGGATCCCATCCAAATGAGGGGAGGAGAGCAGCCAGAATGGTGGCCAAGACATCGTGGGGTAGATGGAGAGATCTTCAGGTAAAGGGATGATGGTCCTGGCCACCATGGGAGACCAACACGTTATTAACTGCAGATCTCCTGTGAGATTCTAACAAAATACACTACAAAGAAATAAAAGTTGAGTGACATACCAAATATATTGCTGTCTGTCTCCTGGCAGCTTCTGCTAATTTTTGCTAAATGAAAGGCTTCAAGTATCTGGCCACACTCCCTAATGCTAGAAGCTCAGTCTGCCATTTCAGATATAAGGAGAGCTATAAGCCAGTGCCTGGCAACGTGGCTAATCTCCCCAGAGCATGTTATGGATGGAGAAGACTGGAACTGGAGGTAGCTGTCAGACCTATAATTAAAAAAATGTGTTTCCTTAAAGAAATTTCTTTCTGTCATCAGGAGAGATGGAAACACAAAAATCTCATTTATCATATTCCACAAACTTGATAGATGCTCAAATCAGAAAGCTCCAGTCACACTAGAAACAGGAATAGCTCTCTGTAATAACCTAAAATAATGTGCTGAGCCTTATCACCAGTGTGCAAACCACCAACAAGTCCTTTCCTAAGGCCAGTGGAAGCGCTGTAAATGGGCACAGGGCTCTAGAGTCTCTGCTGAGGGGGGTTCTGGGCCACCTTGCCAATTACAAGCAAGAAGATGATGGACAATCACCATTTATGACGCAGGGCCATAGAGGAGCTGGACGCACAGCAAGGCTCTTGGCAGCAGCACCATGCACTGGGCAGTTCCACAGGGCTGTAGGCAGTTCAGGAGCAGAACAAGCCTTTTATTTACTCAACAAGCGCAATAAACATTAATGTTCCCATCAGCAGGGCTCTCTGGAGGGAGATTTGCCTTCCAGCCCACGCTACCTTGGACAGCCCGGCCATTATCCTGTCCCTGAAGCCGGAACATGATCCAGGCTGCAATTCCTTGCTCTGGTCCTAGAAAATCAACTCATTAGAGGCTCATCATGCAGCTGAGAGTTAAGAAGCTGCTGTGATAAATTCAAGCTATTTATACCAACCCTAGCAGTGTGGTGACAAGTAAAAACCACGCGCAAAGTCGTTCCAGGAAGGTTTTAATGGGTAAAAGTCCAGATTTATTCATTTATTTATTTATTTTCAGTTAAAGCTTTATTTCTGCAGGATTTGATTAGGAAACCATCAAGAAAGCAATTATTTTGACACTTCTGAACTTCAGGCTGCCTTCAATACTAAAGCCAAAAGAGCATAAAGGGGAATATGAGTAGTTCCCCATATCTATCCATGAATTTGTATCAAACTTACTTTTACAGTGGTTTAATGCTTAGCAAATATCTTCAGGACCAGCAACCAAACACTTAAACCAGTATTGAAATTGTTTTGAATTAAAGGAGGAAAAAAAATAGTCAAGTAAGGGTGCCCATTTTCCATTCCTGAAGACGGAGGATACAGAAGAACATGGAAAAAATTCCAGTAAACCCATATTTGAGAATCTTCCTCCAGAGAGTGTTTAGATGATGGGTTATTTTTGTCATGTGTCTAATGGGTGGAATTAAATCGCTCTGCACTCCTGCCAGAGGGATGTACATGAAGGGAGCGGGCGCAGCTCCTGTGGCTGGAGCTCCCCTTGGCTAGTGGAGCTCTGAGCTCATGTTCCCCCCGCCTGGTGGTGGCCGTGTTGTACCTGGGGTCTGCTGTGGGCTGGAGGGGCTGGGGTGCCTGCCTTGGGTGGTCTGGGGAGAGCCCAGAGCTGGGGCTCAGGCCCTGCGGTCAGACCCTGGGACCCCCAGCACCGGGGTGAGACCCCAACTCCGGGGTGACACACAGGGACCCCCAGCGCCGGGGCGAGACCCCAACCTTGGGGTGAGACACAGGGACCCCCAGCACCAGGGTGACATAAAAGGGATCACCATCCCCAGGGTGAGACCCTGGGATCCCCAGCACGGCCCCAGGGCCTGGGAGGGCAGGACCCACGAGCGAGGCCCGAGGGGCAGGCAGGCCGGGCGGGCAGCGGGGCCTGCGTGGAGCGGCCATGTCACCTGGGCCTGCCTGGGCCAGGAGGGCTGTGCCCCCCCTGGGCTCTCCCCACAGCACGGGGGTGCGGGGGGACGCTCCCCCCAGCAGGGCTTATCTCTCTGTCTGCTTTTCCATCCCCCCTGCAGGGCAGCCCGGCTGCTGGGGGGAAGGAGAGGCAGGTGCACCCAGCAGGCCCCGGTGAGGGCCCAGAGCGCCCAGCCGAGGTGTCAACTATGAAGAAAAACATGAATGTTAACGTCTGGAATATCAAGGAGATGTTGAGCACGCCCATAGCCACTGGGTAAGTTCGTGCTGTGAGACTGGGAGGGGAAACAGGGAGGAAATTGTCTTTAAATCTTAACACTTGGTGTGCTTGATAGTGACGGCATGAAAAACACCTAGAGCTGATCTCTGGTTAATTGTGATACGGTTAATTAACGTACCCTGTGATCCTGTTTGTGCCTGCCAGGCAGCAGCACAGAACCACCATTTCCAGGAACTGAGAACCAGCATTGGCTGAAAGCTGTCCTCTGGTTTATTCAGAGCTTTTTTGGGGAAGTCCTGTAGCCTCCCTGTGTCTGATCAGAGAACAGAAATGTTCCCTCTCGCCTTGTGTAGAGAGTAGATAAAATTAATATTGATTTGCAGTGTTGTTACACATTTCCAGTACACGTTGTAGAAGCTCAATCCCTGGAGGTGCTCAGGGCCAGGCTGGATGAGGCTTGTGCAGCCTGGTCTGGTGGGAGGTGTCCCTGCTCACGGCAGGGGGGTTGGAACCTGATGATCTTTAACATCCCTTCCAACCTTAACCATTCATGACTCTATTGATTAAGTAACTCTAAAATTACTCCATATTCTGCATTTATACACATGGCTTAATTTTTTTTCTCAGCAGAAGTCAAAGAGCAGCTAGAACTCCCCACAGCTATGACATATAGTGAAGTAGTTAATATTATTTGGATGTAGACATCTGGAGATCAAATGCGTAAGACAGGCTGAGTTTCTTAGCGCAGAGCATCACCTTTTGCATCACACAACTAAAAAAGGCAGCAAGATTTATCCCTTGTTTGATTCCCAAGGAGCCAATTGATTAATTTCATCCTCTGAGCCTCTGTTAGTTAAATAACCCACTTGCATAACTAATTGTTGTTCAAATTCACAGTTCTAGTCATGCTGTCTCTTTGGCCTGATGTTGCCACGACAATGGATGATAATGAAAACATAATAGTACTTTCCTTGCCCATTATAAAAATACTTGTCATATGTATTTGTGAATTGATTGAATTTTGCACAGGTGTGGGGGTGAAAGGGGAGCCAGTGCAGGGAAAAATGTGTTTATACCTGTCATGGTTTTATCTTTATAAATATGCATAGCATAATTCTATTGTCTTTTTAGTACCTGCGGATTTATTTTCTTTTTAAACTCTGTTTTCAAGAAGTTACTTCTAAGGAGCTTAAAAACCTGTGGCTTTCATTCTGGTTAGAGGCTGAGCTGGGGAAATATAGAGAATATGTATTTAAAATATATATTATTTATTTATATACATATAAATAATTCTGTAGAGTCATGAAATAGGAAAATAAATTAGTGGAATAAGCACAGGCTCCTGTTTGGAAAGGGATAATTTGAATTCCTTCCTCTTCCAAAGTATCCTATCAATTACAAAGTCTTCCCTTTTAACTTGTTTAATTAATGCAGAAAGAAAATACAGACAAGATTTTAACATCCATTCCTCAGCATTCCACATTTTTTGCAAGTGAGTTCAAAAGGGTCCAACAGGGCATAAAATGTTACTGAAAAATGCAGTGGGATTTTTGGGGGAGTTAAGAAGGGGAAGAAGGTTCTCAGGAGGAGACTTAACTTTATCTAAACGGAAAAAAAAAATTACTCAGGGAGCGTGTGCATGTTTGTATGTATTTGAAATAGAGGGAGAGGTGTTAATTACTTTTTCCCAGTTAACATTTGTCACTGGAAGCCTTTCTCAGCACAGCAGGGTATGCTGTGTGATTCCCAGGATGCTGCCTTTTGGAGAGCTTTAAAAATGAAATGTAAAATCAGCACATAATCTAGGCAGGGTATGAGTCACGCTGTGAGTTCTTTGCAAGTTTGAGTCAGGGTGTTACTTCTGGGAGCAGCTGCCACTGGGTCCCTGGGAAATGCAGAGCTCCAGCGACACAACACACTCACAGCTCTGCGCCAGCCCAGCGTTGCTCTGGGTTGTATTTGTTCCCTGTCATGTGTCTCTGTAACCACTAGCAGCCTGAGAAATAGGGTGGGGGAACTAAAGTCCATGTTTTTGATGGTTTTATGTATTAATGTTGACATAATAGAGATGCTAGGAGAGATTATCTAGTTGGACACTGCCATATCAGGGTGCCAGTGACTTGAGGAGGGTGGAGGGGTCACGGGCCAGGAAGAACAGCTGCCCAGTGGAGAAAGCTCGCACTCGTGTGTCAAACGACACAGTTTTTGTGGACTGAAATGCCAGACTCGATTAGGGAAAGTGTCAGGTTGGAGCAGCACTGGCTGGCCAGCCAGAGGGCAGTGAGGGAGGATTGCAGGGGGTGTGAGGACAGCGGTGGCAACAGCAGCAAGGCTTCAATCAGCCCTTAATCCACCCAAGCAGCCTCAGCAGCGCGTGATGCTGAAAGAACATTTCCAGACACCATGGACACCTGCCTCGGGCAGGGGCCTCCCGGGGGACAGACACATCTTGCCTTGGCCCTCAGCTAAGCACAGGACCCACCTTCAGGGCATCACTCCAGTAGTGCTGACATGAGAGTGACAGCAGTGAACTGGAGCTGACGTCTCTGCAGGAGCCACAGAAGCCAAAAAACCCACTGCTCCTTCATTTTGAAGAAGACGCTGACATAGGAAGAAGGAAGCTTGTTCAAAAGAAATTCAACTGGATGGCCAAAAGGGCTAAATGCTTGCCTGAGGCGTGCAGATTATCTAGGCTTCAAGTTGAAGCTCAAAACAAATCTATACCAGCTAACAGATCAGATACGAGGGGGACCAGTACCAGACTGGCATGGTAAAGACTGCTGGAAACGAGAAGGCATCCTTCAGGAAATTAAATACAACAAAAACCAGAAAAATAGAAACCAATCTATTATGATTTGAAATTGAAGTTAGGAGAATTTTCTGGTTCCGTAAGAAAAGCAGTGACTTGCTGAAGGCATGAAAGCTGCTAATATACCTACCTCCAAAGCCATCAGAAGCAGAAAGCCTGCCAGAGATTGTGTAAGGCCAATATGTGATAAAAATAATAAAGAGGCATTCAAAAGGGTTTCTGTAAGCTGAGGCCTACCAGGGCCACTGCTCTCTATGGCTTATTTCTGCTGTTGACAAAAACTCCCAAATTTAACAACCTCACTCAATCCATTATCCCAAGAAATTCCATTCCACATAGCAGTGCCACATATTTTGAAGTTGCTGTAAGGTCCCAGAATAAGCAGCAAATGTAGGAGACCACCAGGGCAAAGACTGAGAGAGCAGCCGTAAAAATCCTGAGCCTTGGAGGAATGAGAAACTGGGGCTGTAAGTGCAGGCTGGAAGATGGCTTCAGACTGGGGGAGCAAAATACCCGACTCCAGATGTCCAGTTCTTAATAAGGTTGGGAATACATTTTGTGTAAGTGAACAGGGCTGCTCCATGGAAATCCCAATCTCCTCCTCAGGAAAAGGCCCCGTGAATCCCGGCGACCAGCAGCTGACTCAGGACAAAGGGCTAACACAGTTTCCAGGGTGAGGAATGTTGGGGCAGTATTGAATCCCAGCCAAATGGAGTGGCTCATAGGAAGTACAAATGACCTTGAGGAATTAAAACAAGACCAGAAGGGCTTTGAGCCTGAAATCTGGAAACTGGAGGCAGTGTTTGAATGATAATATCTAAATAACCGAGAGGAATTTTGTTACAGTTAGTGCATTAGGGCCAGTGCCAAAATCTGTTTGTAGAAATTCCTTCTAGGATATGGCACAAATTATTTGCAGCAAGCAGGTCATGCTGTTCCAGAGGGCAGAAAGCAGAACAGTAGTCATGCTGTGGTTCTTCCCAGAGAAGAGATGGCAAATGGCTGGAAGCAGCAATACCAGCTAAAACTCCTGATTTAAACTCCTCCAGGCCCCTGGATGCTGAAGTTCCTCTGCACCCAAAGCCAACAATGATCCTTGCTCATTTGCTGAACACATTGGCAGGCAGCAAACAGTGATGACAAGAGGAGCATAGCAGAGCTGTATCCTACAGATACAGACTGAAGCCAGGAGGAAGAGCAGGTGAGCAGCAGCTCCCAGAATTTCAATTGGATTTGTTGTGATGAAGCCCTGGTCACTAAATGAGGAGGAACAGAAAGGGCTGGGAGATTTTCTGGAGGGGAATCAGGAGAAGAGAAACTTAATGGTGCTGATCTTACTCAAGATTACCACCAGGAGAAAAAGATCTCTTCTTTGGGAAAGAGGCACTTTGAAGAAATGTTCCAGGAAGGTCTATGTGAGCTTCTCCCACCGTGCTTGAAAGGAGAGGGATGTTGGCACAGGCTCAGTGAGGGTGACAGAACCAAACAAAATCACTGACAGCAGCACCACAGTTAAATGTTATTTTGCAATTTGTGGAAGGCTCAGTTTGCTTTTCCAAATCACTCCTAAACTTTGGTGTTGGTGCTTAAGAGTGGATGCAAACAACACAGGAAAAACTACTGATTTTAAAAAAGACCAATAAGGGCTACGGCAATTTATAGTTATGAATTTTTTGGCTTGTCAATGCCACTAGAAACATCTGGGAAACACAAGAAGAGGGTATTTATTGTGTGCTGTGTTTCTCGTGTTTCTCTTGGTGTGTTGTATCTGGCAGCTGCCTGAGGCAGAACTTTTCCATGAAAGGTGAACATCTGCAAATGGTTGTGCTATAAAATATTTGGAAGTAGAAACTGAAATTTAGGAAAATGCAGGAGGCTCCCCAAAGATCTATCTTCTCCTGTGGAGGGGTGACTCACACTGACAACAGGGAAACTGAGCCTGCAAAGAACTCACTGACTCCTTGGATATGCAGAGGCCTGCATGGTTTTTAGATCACGCTCATATTACAGCAAAGGTTGGAAATGCCAATCATGCAATACCTTCTGTAAAGCTAGGTGGGAAAAAGAAACTGTTCCATAAGTCACAGGGGATGATTTAACATTTTTTTGGAGCTGACAAGAACTTAAAATGGCACTTGTCTTACAGAGCTACAGCTGGCTTTGCTCTGGATGCACAGGCTAGTGCCAATACCATAGGAACACTATGGGCAGAAAGGCATGAAGGGCTCCAGGAGTGGCTTGTGTTAGCAGGAAGCTAAAAGTTCTCCAGATGCAGACTAAGGCATCATCTAGGATGCACCTAGGAGGGACCTCTAACTGGGATTAAATATCTAGGATGTTTTCTCACTGTTTATAAGGAAGGGTTTATATTTAGGGTGGAACATGCATCCCTGCAGCTCAGGCATCCTGAAGGGAACAGTCAGGTGGTTACAAGAGTTGTGTTTGCTTGATCTTGGATCTGATCAGTGTCTGATCTCACAATCACGGATAGGCCAGGGTCAAGTGTGGCCAGGCTGATGTCTTGCCCAGATGGCCTTGTTAGTAAATTAATTACTAGCAGTGTTAAGCAAGGGAGAAACAAATGGGTTGTTCAGAAAAAAACGAGTGTATTCAAAAGAGACATCTGTTTCATCTCCTGCCTGATTTGCAGAAGTGCTGTTGTTCCTAAAGCAACCACTGAGGGAGGGGGCTTAAGACACAAAAATCAGGTTCCAGAGCAGCCAACAGCCACATTTGTTCATGGTGTTAGTGCAGAGAGAGCCTAGAAAATAATTTGGCTGATAAAGTTCTCTCAGCGCAATATTCCTCAAAATACCAGTCATAAAACTCATTGTAAGGGTCTTGTACTTCAGGCATTAATTGATGTGAAGGGACTGAGAAAATGAGCAGGTTATGGGATGTTATATTCACCAGTTGTATCAGACACTTTCAGAGGGGGTTTGGCAGGACAGTAAAGCACTTAAGGATTAAAAAAAAACCCCTTCCTTAAACAGAGAGGGAGCTGTTTTGGCTAGAAGACAGGAGGATTTATAAAACTGGTGCAGGAGATGTGATACATTGCAAGCAGGAGTCCTGCCCCTGTGGGGCTGTGGCAGCCTGTGTGCTCACATCTCTCCCTGACATCCTGGCTGAAGATGAAGTAAAAAAATATATAGATAGATTTTTCATTTCACAAAGCTTGACTGAGATGGAAACAAGAAGCTGTGCTAGTGAAAGCTGTATTCAGATTTCTTTCTTAGTAGATCCACGGTCCAGAGACAGATGGAGGGAGAAGTTTTGAATTCAGACGGATTAATCAGGCTTTTTGAGAACCCAGAAACCTGCTCCTCATCTGTTTTTGCCTGTGGCTCAGTGAACTCAGTCAGCTCTGAAGCCAGAAGTATGAACACAATATTGTCACTGACAACAATATATAATGAAGAGGCAGACTGAGCAGCTCAAGGACTGCTACTTAAGCCTTTCCCTGTTGTATGTATGATGTTTGGGCTCCTTCCAAAAGTGGGGATTAACCAAACACATCACTGCTAATAAGTGTTGAGGTGATAATCTTTTGTTATACACGAGTTCGTCTCCTGTTCTTTCTCCTTTACTTATTTGATTTGATATGGAAGAAAAACCCTGCATAAGAGCCTTTTTAATTCATTTTGGTCTGTCATTCCAAGCTCCAAAGGCAGCAACACATCTCTCCATTATGGTAGCCTAAAAACTAGCAAGAACTGAGAATATAAACCTGGCCCAGCTTTCCTTATTTTAGGATCTAGCTTAAGCCCTGTGTTAGACCTTGTGGATGTGGAGCAAGGGAACAGTGATCATGTGAGAAATGAAAAAAAGTCTCTATCTTTGATAGCAAAAAATCAAAGCCAGCCCCTGACACAGGGAGAAGTGCAGCTGTGCAGGGAAACAAACCCTTGTCTGAGGGAAAGCAGTACTGGCTCAGGACCCCAGTCCATAAAGCAGCAGAAGCCACGTCTCTGAAGTGAAGAAGAATCAGAGCAACATGGCACAGAGTCAAGGCTAGCTAGAAAAAGGTTTATTTGGGCAATGCTCAGAGGAAACAAGAGAGCTTCTGAGTAGCATGTTACTATGTTTGAAATGCTTCTAACAATTTGGATCTATTTATCCAGCCACATGGTACCTATTTATTTGTTGTTCCGGTGTCTCAGACTTAAGGCATCAGGAGAGTTAATGCCCAAGAAATGTCAACTATTGGTTAGAAAGGTTTGCTCTGTTGGAACTGCCTTCCAAATAAGCTGAGCAGCATGTGATTTACAACAGATTATTTATCCAGAGTAGTGAAAGGGGAGAGACCTGGTACTTGCTAGGACCAAACACCAAGGTGTCTCCTAAACTACTGACCAGGAAGGTAGGATGAACTGAGTTAGGTGGCCAGTCCTGGTTTTGGTCTTCTCTCTGCAGGACAAGCTGGAGAAACACCTTCACCCCTGCAAGGTGAATGCCAAGCTCCCACACTGTGTTTGCATGGATGCAGCAGTTTAAGATAATCCAGCTGGCTTTGCAGGGCAAACCTGACGAGTTGGCCATTACCCAGTTACAGGGACAGTATCCTCTGAGTGGAGAGTGAAAACTAGCATGTTGGGATGGGCCATTCTCGAACAGTTCCAGCAGGTCG
>NW_009953089.1:4930-22369 GCF_000747805.2 Chaetura pelagica | reverse complement strand
CAGGTCGGGTAGGCAATTCTGTTTGGCTTCTTAATTCCTCAAGCCTCACTCCCAACCTGCTTTGCCCCATTTCAGGTCTACTAGGTTTTCCACGCGGGGCAGCGGTCCCACCGAGCACTCGAGCCTCAGCAATTCGCAGCCGCTCTTCGGTTCCCAGCTCTGCCCGGAGAACCTGCAGGCGGCGCCGCTGAAGCTGAGCACCCAGCTGGGACAGCACAACTCCCAGGACGTGAGTCTCTCTCTTCCAGCCCCATGCAGGCACACAGCCACCCGTCAGGGTTCACGGAAAATGCTGAAAGCAGGTGGTGACACTGGCAAATGTTGGTCACTGCTGAAGTCAAGTTGTCTTCTTGACACTTATACATATGTACTGGGACTGGACAAAGTAGCAGCTGGTTGGCTGAAACCCCAGTTATTTATAACAGATTATGATACATGTTTATTGAGATAGGTATTATTTTCTTTAATCACATTTTTTAAATTACTAAAACAATACTAAATTCTTCTCAAGCTCATGTCTTTAGATGAACCTAGCTAAGGTGGAATATTGCATCTACTCCTCCTTGCAAAATACTGTATTTCTCTTCATTAGCTTTCTGCAAGAATGACAGGTATCCAGTATAAACCTCCACTGACTGAAAATCACCTGCCTGTGTTGTGGGGATGACTGATGCTTGAATGATTTTGGATCAAGAGCTTCTGTGCTCAAAGTCTTTCTCCTACAGCATGTGGTTTCTGATGTTACCAGCTTCACTAAAATATTTCCTCCACCCCTAACAGAGAGCACCAGATCCAAATAGAGACACCTGAGAGCAAGGACTAAGAAAGAGCCAGCTTGGTAGCCCTAGGCTGATCAGTTTCAGATCCTGTCTCCTGTCCTCTGTATTTTGCTGAGGATCTTGTCCATCAACTGCAGCAGCTTTTCATCAAGATACAAAAAAGGAAATTCACTCTTGTTGATGAAAGAAGAAAAATTAATGGAATTTGCATTTTCTTATGTTTTAAGGAAAAGGCATTTTCATTTTGGTCACAGTGTCTGGAGAATTTGTAGAATGATGAAGGTCTTTACAGCTTTCATAGTCATATTAAATGTCTTGTTCTGAATGGTATATTGAAGCATGTGAAAAACTCATCTACAGTTTGGTGATGTTCCTAGTTAGCAGCAAAATTATGTCATCCACCAGGAAATTCAGAAATATTTTCTTTAGATTCCTGCACAGGGAGATCCCCCTGCCATCATTAACTTTTCCACAATTCCAGGAACACTGGCATTCATTTATGGTCTCTGTGTTGAGCATACAGGAAAAAAAAAAGTCTGCACACCTGATGCTTGTAACCAATGAAAAATCCTCAGGGTGAAAGAAAAACCTGAGTCTGGTGGCATTTGGGCTGGGTCTCAGTTCCACAGGGAGTTGATCTAACGAGGCACACTAAGTGAGCCATAATCTCATGAAATTCTTAATCTCCTCGTCCAATCTAATCTGTCACATCCAATCACTGTGATCTCTGTCTGCAAAAGCACTTGGTACACAAATGGGTTTTTTTTTCTAATTGATGCTCTGATTATTTTTATATTTCAACATTTTTCTTTCTTTTTGTGCAACAGAGTGAGCCCAGCATTTTTACCAAATACCAGACAAAACCACCATTATTTGATGAAGATCCAAAAGAAAAAGGTTTCCTTCATTTTGGTGCAGGAAGAGAGAGAAGTTTCTTGGAAAATTTTGAAGTGTGTAAGAACAAAACAAAGGACAAACATGATCGGTATGTAGGCATCCACTGGAAGTTATTTCTGTGCTGGTGGTTATCACTCCCTGCAGCTCCTTCTTCCCCTCTGAAAAGTCATACATGACATAGCTGCATATTTCTCCAAGAAAAGTATCTTTTCGGATTTTAAATAATCTCTGATTGGGAAGAGTCACAGGGTAAGAGAACAGGGTTTATTTGCAGTGTGATTTATGTAACAGACTCAGTCATAAACCACAAGGAACACCAAACTCTAACCCAAATTTACCTTTGTCCTTTAATCAGCAGGGCTTTTTCTGTACTGATTTTCAGTGAAAAGCCACATTTCACAAAATTGGGGACTATTTCACAAAATTGTTGACACTATCAAAGGGACTCTCAGATCTGCCTCCACGTTCAGGCCAAATGAGGAAGCTGCCAAGCAGACCTGTGTGCAGTGGAAGATGCAGTGATGGCACCTTTATAAATCTGCCTGTATCTCTAGAATTTTACTTGTATATGAGTTTTTTTCTATCTTCTGGTTTTGGTAACAGAAAAGTGTAATTTGCTAATGTAACTTGCTCTTTGTCAGATCTTAGGAATTAAATGTTGGTCCTGAAGGACTTTAAGGAACAAGCTAACTGTTTCAAGCCCAAAAATGAAAGATGGCAAACTCCCCAGTGCCCCTATAAATAATTCTTAGCACTGTACATTTTGTAATGTAGCATCCAAAGTGAAGTGCATTTTTATTAAAAGCCTTTGATCAAATCAGAATGTGTATCCTTCCCTTTTTGCAGTGGGCACTTCTGATAAGGCAAAATTTGATTTTCTAGTGCCTGTTAGAGAAGAGGAGGATTTTTGTAAGTGAACTATGAGAAATAAACAAACACTTTTAAATGTTTGGACAGAACTCTTAATTATCCTTTATTTCTGCTTTAAATGAATTGTGCTCCTTCCTACACTCCAGACTCACTCCCAGACTAGAAGCCTGTTTATAGAAGCAGCTCTAATGCCTTTACAAAGATAATTTATCCATCTGTATCCCCCACAAGTTTGACTAATACAAGGAGCATCCTCCTTTCCACAAGGCTTGGAGGACTTCAGAAGCTGTGCCTGATCCCCATAACTAGACTCCACCTGGCCTCCACCTTTTGGGTTGTTGCAATTTGGATCACTCGATGTCTTTAAAATGACCTGCACCTTCAGAGGGGAAACAGATTATCCCTTTGCTTAGCAACCAGCCTTGCATTTTGGTTTCATGGGTTAATCATGAACGTATCCTGATTCCTGATAAGCTCCCTCCACTTAAAAGGATGGATAACAGAAACCACAGGCATAATCTCAGGAGGAAAGGACTTACAGTATTTGTTCTTCCTGGGTTGGCCTTTGTTGATGCTGAAGTTTTCCCCATATTTTCCCACAGTTATTTTAGTCCAAACACAATATCCATGTATCCCAGCAACTGGCACGTCACCTCCGCCAAGGCTGGGTCCTTCCGGAGCTGATAGCGCCGTGGTAACAGCCCAGCAGCCAACAGGCAGTCGTGTGGATGCCAAGGAAAACTTCTGAGAGAGGCACAAATGCTAGGCCAAAAATGGGGAAGTTAAAAACCACCACAATTCCATGGATATGATATCTTTGTTCATGTGCATAGATTTCTTTTTCTTACCCTTCCTAGCAGACCCCACGCTTCCGTAAAACGACTCCAAAGGGTCCTGCACTTTCTGTGCTTACCTTGTGCAGTAGCCCATTCCTCCCAGTGCTTCATGTCTCGTGTTTACTGTGATCTTTTCCATTTCTGTCTATTTCAGTCACTCACATGTTTGTTTTTTACTTGTTTTGTTTCATTTTAGTGAGGTATTAAGCACCTTTATGTCCAGTATCAAAGACCAGCTTCAAGGGGTAAGTTAATTCCAATTCAGGCTGAATAATGAGAACTTAGAAATGCTACAGAACAATTGTCTTCTCTCATTGACTGTGCTCATATCTGAACTATTACATTGTTTGTCCTGAGCACTCAAATACTTTAAACCAACAATTGTCTATTTTTTGGCATGTACCATTGTCTTTGTAGCCTGTCCTTAGGTCCAAGGTCTTTAGGGCCTTGCCTCAGAGTCAGCAGTGGAATTTCTCTGGATCTCAGGAGCAAGAATAGGCTGTAATGACTGCAAATACCAGTTCTTTTTTTCCTTCTGGAAGATAGTAGTCTCCTCTTGGGAATAAGGCAATGTGGTCTTACTGTCTGAAGGTGAAGGTCTCTCCCCTAACACTTAATTTGATTGTTATTTTTAATGCTTTTTTTTTCAGATTTGTATCTCAATTTCAAAATCTGATAAAGACTTCTGCAACATTTTGTGAGCCTTTTGAGCCACCCCACATCTCCGTTGGGGTTGCAGCCAACAGCTAGACAAACTGTTTCAAGCAACAGTTAAATAAACATTTTCAGGCTGTTCCATTCCGCGAGTCGCAGCCATTCTGGGGCTTCTAGGGCTGTGTTTTTTGCAAACAAAGAAAGGGCAATGTATTAATTTTCTCATTTACCTTTGTTTTTGCAGCTGCAAGCACGCTTGGACAAGTTTGGAGAAATGTTTGAGTCAAGAAACAAATCCATTTTGATTCACCTGGAAACCATTTCCAAGACACGTGAGTCCTCTCAATATTTCTGTTAACAGCAGAGGGCACAGTCAAACTGCTGAATGTCAGCGTGATGTCTTGGAGCTGGGTGAGCCAGGCACCTCGTGCCACTCACAGCTGCTCTGCCTCGGAGAAGAGCAGATAAAACTCACCCATGGTATGGACTGGTCTGTTTTCCCATTCTTTGTTGCATTCTCCTCTTCTCTGCTCTCTTGAGCCGTGTCAAAGAACTTTGGTGGTGTGTGGTTAGACACCACAGATAATTGCACCTCCACGGTTTTGTGGTCTGCCTGGGGTATGACCATCTGGAGCAATAATGGAATACATAGTAAAAATAACTTAGATATTTATATGCTGAGCATCCAGTTTCAGTTTTTAGGGCTTTCTCAGGTTTCAACGCATTAGTTTGAAGTCTTCCATCTTTCCTCTGTGCTTGAAGTGAATGTATTATTAAATATGAACAAAACTAGTACAGCTTATTTCTTAAAGTACTAGATTGGTGTTTCAGTGCAGTATCTAGCAATACAGCTTAGGGTTGTCCAGGAGTTGTTTCCTTACTGAAATGTATGCCTTGAGTCACTCCAGCATGTTCACTGGCTGTGTTTCAATGACCCTGAGGAACTTCAACATGTCCCATCCCTGGAATTGTTTAGGGACAGGTTGGATGGGGCTTAGAGCAACCCGGCCTAGTGGGAGGTGTCCCTGCCCATGCAGGGGGGTTGGAACTAGATGATCTTTAAGGTCCCTTCCAACCCAAACCATTCTGTGATACTATAAGTAAGAACATTAGTGAAGCACACCATTGTCATGATCAAAAGGTGACATCCCAAAAAAGCCAGTAATGTAAAATACTTCTGAAGGGCTAGTCACAGCAGTGTTCACTGAGGGAAAATGCTTCAGATAAATTCTTTCTCATTTGGCTTAGATCTGAGCCTTTAGGAATGCATTAACTTTTAATGCTGGCATTATTTTTATCAACACCCTGTCAGGAATCTGCTCTGTGTAAGAACAGGAGGCCAGCTTTACTACCTGCAAGAAATGTGAAGTGAGTTATAGCTTGTGTGTTCAAGGTAGCAGGCATTCACAAAAGCACCATAGTATTTACTGTGCAGTAAAATGAGGCTTCCACAAAGCACAGCTTTGACAGGAACCCTTTAAGTCAACACAGGAAAAAAGAGTGGAGTCTGGTGCATTCTTTGTGAGGCCGTGGTAGCCTGTACATTCAAAATACCCATCTTGTTGTACTAAGAACACTCCCTTGCTGTGCTTGGCAAGTGCTGATAGTGGGACCTTAACACAAGCAAGAATCTGTCTGCTTTGGCCAGCACAACAACCTTCCCATTCTGCATTTGTCCATCTCTTGATTACTTGAGTGCCTTGACTTGTCCACTCTGCAGCAAGACCTTGCCTAATTTCATACACCTCTTGCACAGAAATTGTTGTCATGGCACTGAAAATCAAATCTATTGTTCACAGATTCCCCTCTTCATTCTGTACCATTTGCTCAGCTGTCTTGTTTCTTCTCCGTACACATTTTAAATAAATGTGCCTTGAATTAAATGAGAAACCTCCCAGAGGTGCCTGCTGCTAGATTTTTGAAGCAATTGAAAAGAAAAATTGGCACTTTCTGTAATGTATCATGCTGCAGTATGTTGAATATATAATGAAAATCATCACACACTTCACAGTGATGTTCTTTTTATATTTCTGGGAGGTTCATCTGTCACTGGTTAATAGCTGATAAACACTGGTATTTGACTGGTACCACAGTGATGGATAATTAAGTTCCCACTAAATAAATACTTGCACTAGTGCCTTGAAAAGATCCCAACTGAGACAATTTTGCTGAAAAATTGGTATGAAATTCCTTAACTCAGGTGATATAGAAGCCAAATTCAGAGCTGATAAAGACTGAATGCCAGTGGCTGATGGTACAGCACCCTGGGATGTGGGTGACAAGGGAGAGAGTTTCACATGTAGGAGAGGAATGCTGGACATGGAGAGCCTCTCTTAAAGAGAGAAGTCATACACCAGGAGTTTCAAACAGCTCTGAAAAGCAAAGAAAGGTGGAACTTGCAATCAGGTTTTCCTTCATTAAAAACATATAGGGAGGATCACAGGCCTCATGTGCAGCAGGGGGTTACAAGCACATTTGGCACAGACTGTTCTCACTGGGTGAGAACAAAACAGAAAATATTTTTCAAAATATATTTCCAAAGTGTTACAAAATGCTGCTGGGCTGGCATGCTCTGTACAGCAAGAGTAAGAAAATGTCCTCTTTTGAGTGTCTGTCTATATGTGCTTGCACAGCGTGGAGAGAGCTGTGTCTGGCACTGGAGAGGAGATGAGATAACATGTGCCTGAGCAGCTTCCACAGAGGCCCAGCTGCTCTGTACCTTGCACACCTGGCTGTGCACAGGGGTGGAAGGAGCCCAGCAGACCCTGTGGCCTCAGTGCTTCCACCAGAGCTTCTCTGGTTGACTTGCCCACCCATCCCTGCTCTGGCAGGGGGGGTTGGACTAGATGATCTTTCGAGGTCCCTTCCAACCCCTAGGATTCTATGATTCTATGATAATTTGCTCTTTCCTTCCAGTTTCAGCTCCTGTAATTAATTTATGTGTGTTTGTTTGTTTCTCATTTTCATTTATATATCCCTAGTTCTATCAAAACTTCCTGTTTTCTTACTGCAAATCCCAGTTATCACAGCCCAGCCCTCTCTGAACTGCTTTGCTTTGCTGGTATCTGGCAGTTCCAGCTGTGACAACTGCCATATCCTCAGCACCACCTTGACTTCACTGCAAATGAGAAGCATATTCCCAGCCAGGATGACACAGGCAATACTGTGACCCTCCTGCCAGCAAAGGTGACAAAATTCCATGCAGTGTGTCCCTTGGAGAGGTATGAGCTGATGCAATTCTCTGATGAAATCCAGTGCCTGGTGGGCAGTCTTCAAACATGGCTTGCTTTGAGACTCCTGAGGCCCAGTAGTTGCTGGCAAGGGTTCTTTGTGGAGGAATTTGTAGTGTGTGTAATGGTGTGATGTGAGCTTGTTTACTGTGAACAGGATGGTCTGCCTGGGACACCCAGGCTGTTCTCTTATGTTCTGTGTTTGTAGAGAATGAAAAGTCAGGTGGTTTAAATCTGATAAAGGAAATGCCTTTCCTGTACAGCTGCTCACTGACCATGTGGTGACTGGCAATGAGAGTTGTGATGAGGAACTTAACCAGATTCCAAAACAACTTGGCATGGGTGGTGAGAGGTTGTTTGGTTGTCATGGTGAATACTGAGACCCCCCAACATCACACTTGAGAGCTCTGGGCACTATCTGCTGAGATCTGCTGTAGCTCAGCCCCCAGTCCCCTGATGCAGGTGTCTTCTGGGTCTGTCCAAGCAGGATGCAGCCGTGACAGCCCAAATGTCTCACCCACTGGCACAGCTCAGTCACTGCCCAGGGACAAAACACACTGCTCTGCTGAGCTCCATTGCTGTCTTCCCTGCTCCTGTCTCACCAGGTTTATGCCACCCTCTAATTCCCCCTAGTGAACCCAGGCGTGGGGGAACCAACCTCCCTCCAAAGTGTTATTTAAAGCCTCTGCACTGTCAATGCCAATCTCAGGATGAGTTGCACAGATGATGATAGATAGGCATCAGAAGCAGTTGCTATTTAATATTCCTTGGCTGGGAGGCTGAAGCTCCCTCCCTTGGCTGCTCAGACTGTACTTTTCAGCTGTTGGGAGCGCAGCCGCACCCAGTGCAGGCTGATTTGTGGGAAACCCTCTGCAGCACAGGGTGGCAGACCCACCCCCAAGTCCTACAGCCTTCCATCTCATGCCAGATTTCACATTCCACATGTTATTAATGTAAAACAGTAGCATCCAAAGAAAATAGTACAGCAAATCAAAACACAGCAATGTTCCAGGTTTTAAAAATCTGCTTTGTTCTGAGTAAAATACCTTAAGAACAGCACAAGTCTGTGCACAAGCCACCCATGAACCAGGTGAAGATTCTTCCTCTGTGATCAAGTTATTAAATAATGATCTGCTGTGGGGTTTATTTGAGGAAAACTTTCTGTGAAGGAGCTGTTCTTGTTCATTTTCAAAGACAAAAGACTTTACCAACAGGGTCCTTGATCTGATCTAGTTGGGCCACCCCAATGCCTTCCTGTTTGAGTCTAGATTAGCACTCATTTTAATTTTGTTTGAATAGGGTTTGGCAAGTCTGAACACTCCTCTGGCATGGAAGCCAGAGGGGGAAGGAGAATGCCCCTCCTCTGTACCAAGGGGCTTTTTTCTGCAGTCCTCCTACGCATACAAAGGAAACACACTCAAAAGCCAGGCTGTTGGTTGTTTGCCTGCAGCATGCTGTGCTGAGTCAAACCTATGTGCACATCACAAGCCCAGTGGATGCAGTGCTATTTTTAGACTGAGGATACCATGTTGTAGAAGAACAGACAGAGTACGGAAATCAAAAAGTTTAAAAAATAATGCCAAACTAAAATGAAGCGCATGGGGAAGAGCAGCAACCTGAGCTTGTTGGTGCTGGCTTTCCTGTATCCTCACTCTGTAGAGATGGAAAGTGATGAAGGGATGTGAGGAGCTTCCTCCTTCAGTCACTGCTGCTTTCCTTTTCCAGGCTTGCAGGCCAGGAGGGGGTTCGCAGGCTCCCCAAACCTGCTCTTGGATTGCAGGTAGCCCTTAGGTCCAACCAGGGAGATGCAAAGTCTAGAAGACCCGCTCAAACATTCACTCCACTGTTACAAACCCATTCTGTGACCCACAGCTTTCCCTGGTGATCTGTAAAAAATCTAAATCTGTCAGAGCAAAAGACTAAGAGCTTAAAAACTGCAGTGAGAGAGCAGGGACAACCAAATTGCCTGCAACTGCAGAGAGCTTATTAGCTGAAATCTGTGCAGATAATCCTCAGAAATCAGCCACGCTCCTATGGAGAACAAAGCAAAGCCCTGTGGTGCTGGGTATCCTGAAAAAAAATGGAGACATTCCCCCTGAGCCTAGAGCTGGGAGGTGGTTTAACTCGATGCATGTGAGGAAGATGCATGAACAAGGCAACTGCAGGGCTTCCTCTCCCAAATGGCAGCAGCACGTGCTGCGCCCAAGCACGGTTACTTCAAAGGAAGGCAAACAAAGATAAACATGCAGCCTGGCACGGGGCTCCCAGCTGCCAGGAGGCAGCTCCCAGTGAGCTCCCTTCCATCCAGCAGCACCTCCAGCCCTGTGCCACCAGACACCTCTGCTTTGCGTGGCTGCTTAAGCCAAACACTTTCAATCTCCTTTCATAAGAGATTATCACCTAAGCACTTAATGGTCTTGTAGCTTTTCTCTGCACGTGTCCCAGTTCAATTTGTATTTTAATTTACACACAGACAGCTGGGCCTGTGCACAGGCTTCCAGCCACTCCAGGGTGCAGAGCAGCTCCCATCAGCCAGCACCTGCACACCCTGCACTGCCCGATCTCACCTGTAGCCCCTGCTGCTAATTGCATATTTGTGTCACCTGCTAATGAGCTAAATGCCTGCTGCCTTTTGCACCCAGGTGACTGTGGCAGATTTTAAGCAGGTCTTGGGGTGCACCCCCCAGAGCCACCTTGTCCCCTCATGCCATTCCTCTCAATGGCTGATATTTTCCCTTTAATTGAGGCGAGTCTGCTTCATTTTCCTCAGTTTTTCATATGACAGGACATTTTCCCCTGAAAAGCTTTGCTTGAACCTACAGAAAGGCCACTACGTTGCCTCTGTCTAAGATGAAGTTTAAGTGGCCCCTGCAGATTGTCGACACCTATAGGAAGAACTAGAGAAAGAGTCTTTAGGACTCCGAAGCACCCGGGAAGGTCGGAATTCCCTCCCACTTCCTGCCATACCCTGTAAAAACCAGGAGAATGAGCTCAGCCCTTTTTTTTCCTGCGTCCTCTTGCTTCCTGCTGCTGCTGCTTGGAGCTTCTACAACTCGCCACGTGCTCTCCAGAATCCAACTCCATCAGGTGCTGTGAGGAGCCATGGACCCCCCTCCTGAGGCAGCCTGGCCACAAGGGACTCTTACCCACTTACTCCTGCGATCAGCAGGATCACTTTTTGTATATATTTATCAGTTTATAGATCTGTTCTTTTCACCACCTGTTACTCCCTTTTCTGTGCTACAGTCAATTTGTTCCAGTTTCAATTTCCAATCCTTAGGTGTTTCTTCCTTATTCCCCTTTTACGTTCCCATGGGAGGGTGGAGGGGGGAGTACCAGGGAGCAATTCTGCCCTCTGGTTTGTGGTTTGCCCTGACTATTAAACCAGGACAGAAGTCACCTGTCTTCCCCTCACGTATTACATTAGTCAGGCACAATCCACCTTTCATAAAATCTTGTTCCATTTTATTCCATTTCCCTCCGTGTCTTTGAGGACATTTTCCCTTAAGGTCTGTTCTAAAACCTTGCACAGTATGAGAACAAACGAGTAAGCCTGTAATTGCTTGGATCTCTGACCTTTCTTCCTTTTCAATTGTTTTTTTTTTTTTAATGTCTCTGGGCTTCTGTTGTTTTGGTGGTTGTTTTTTTTTTCTGTACAATGACTTTCTGCCTGTCTCTCCCTAATAGTTTTTAACTCTTTGACCAATTCTATCTCAAGTTTGACAGCAGGGCACAGCTCACTGAGACAATTAAGTCCCTGCAAGCTTAATGAAAATATCTGGGCAGGAAGGGGGAGAGATTCTGAGTGCTCTGCAGCCCTTGAGCACAGGGCTCTGGGGAGACAGCTGCTGCCCCGACCAGCTGAGATAAATACTCCACGTGCAGGAACAGCTTCAGCCAGGCTTTCAGCTCCACCAACACCAGAGTCAGTCAAAGGCATGGGATCTGTAGCAAAAGAGGATTAATTAATTGCAGAGCTCTTTGTTGGAACGTGGGCTTTACTCTGAGGCACACAGCACTAGTCCAGGGCTCCAGAGTTTCAGTTATCCCGGCCCCTTGGCTTGGCAAGGCTTTGTTTTAGCAGGAGTCCTTTGCATCCTGTTTTGTTCCGCTCCAGCTGCACCATCTGTACACACCTTCCTGCACTGCTCACTGTAAAGATCAGACATGTTTAGCTAACAGCTCTTTTTTATGCTTTTAAAGGAAGGCTTCCTTAAGATTGCTAAGGATTTTTCATCTCCACATGGGCTGCACACTGCGTTCCCAGGCTGCAGCATTTTAGACACAGCAGTGGCTCCTGTAAGAGTAATTGCAGCTGCAAGGGGGAGTTACACTATGGTCCAATCTTATAATAACATTTCCTAATTTTTATCAGTTTTTCAACAAGACTGACTGAAGCCAAGGCCATCTTGCTTCAATTTAAAACCCTCCCAGGCTGTCCATGCCCCCTCAGGGCCCCCACTGCCTTCCAGCTGCAGCTGCCCAAGTGCTGGGCTCAGCTGCCTTGTTCAGATGGTTTCTGGCCCCACCTCTCCCTGTGCCCAGCAACTGGAAATGCCAATTATTTGCACACTCCTTCATCATTTCCTGTTATCCCTTCAGGCAGCTTTCCTTTGGTTACCAGCCTCCTGTGCATTTCTGTCACGTAGTCTCTCGTTGAACTTCTTGCATTTCCTTCCCACTACCAGCAGTGTTATCCTTCCCATCACACGTTCCAGCTCCCAGTTACCATCAGCTGGTTGCAGAAGAGGGTCAGTTATGCTGGGGTGGGTCAGCTGCCCTGGGGTCCCCCTCCCCTGGCCATGCAGCTGTGAAGTTGGCCGACAGCTGTCTCAGCCAACCAAGCTTTGCAGGGTCTTTCATCTCCAGCTGCCATATTAATAGAGCACAGTAAATGAGGCCTGGCCTATATGCAGCATCTGATAAATTTCAAGTGCTTTGCATTAAACATCTACCCTATTGTTGATCACGTGGGGCTCGGGAGGATCTCAGCAGGGGAATCACCATGGCTGCACAGCTCAGAGGAGCGTTCCATGCCAAGCCACGGAGCAACTACCAATAATATTGATAATACTTTATCCACATTTACAAATGAAAGACCAAATGTGGTTTTTATTGATTTCCCTGTTTAGTGCAAGATGCTCTTCAAAGTCACTGTGGCTCCGTGCTGGAAGCTCTGACAGATAAAAGCCAAATGGAGCAGGCACTGCTGGAGATGGAGAGGAGACTCGCAGCCGTAAGCACGGAAATTAATCTTTTATTCTGAATCTTCATTCTGAATTTCTCTGCCTTCTTCAAAATGTTAACTGGATATTAAATTGCCTTCAAATGTGGGATTATCAAGTAGACTGCTCCTATTATAATGACGGGGAAAGACATATTAAAATGCTAATTCTGGGACAAATGCTGATTGCTGCTTACCCAAGCTCTGGCTCACAGGGCTGTAAGCTCTGATGGAAGCCTGGTCAGGGAGCAGGGAGCCCAGCAGTGCCCTGTCATGGCAGGCCACAGGGGAGCACCTGCCTTGGCTGGAGGAGGTGGTGCAGGGTATGCCTGCCAGGGGAGCACCTAGAACTGCAGTGCATTGTCCCTCCATCTGGAGGGTTTCCCAGGGAGAGGAAAAAAGATGTCAAAAAAGAACAAGCGGGTGTCAGAGATAAAAGAATTAAGTGTCAGAGACTTCCTGGGCAGGTCTGGTTTCTGCAGAGACTTAGGTGCAAGAATTACTTTCAGCAAGGATGTGTCCCACCAGCACAGGAGAAAGCAGCACTCCTGGGAGAGGGGGCACCACAGCTGGGGTAGGGGTTTGCCCCAATCCCACACCTCTTCCTTTGGTGGGACAGTTTGAGAATGTGTTACACAGGGAGATACAGGCTGCTGATCTTTGGGTCAATGCCCAACTTAAGGGGTCTAAGCTGACAAACAGTAATGCTGTCTTGGTTTAACAGTCAGGGTGAACCACAAACCAGAACTGCTGCCTGTTACTCCCCCCTCCACCCTCCCATGGGAACGTAAAAGGGGAATAAGGAAGAAACACCTAAGGATTGGAAATTGAAACTGGAACAAATTGACTGTAGCACAGAAAAGGGAGTAACAGGTGGTGAAAAGAACAGATCTATAAACTGATAAATATATACAAAAAGTGATCCTGCTGATCGCAGGAGTAAGTGGGTAAGAGTCCCTTGTGGCCAGGCTGCCTCAGGAGGGGGGTCCATGGCTCCTCACAGCACCTGATGGAGTTGGATTCTGGAGGGCACGTGGCGAGTTGTAGGAGCTCCAGGCAGCAGGCAGGAAGAAGAGGGGCCGAGCTTGTGGCTCTGCTGGCTTTATATTATATATAGAGTATGGCAGGAAGTGGGCGGGAATGCTGACCGCTCCCTGTTTTGACCCTCCTGAGTTTTTCGGGGTCCTAAACACCCTTTCTCTAGTTCCTCTTACAGGTGTCAGTAACCTGCTGGGGCCACTTAAACCATCACAAGTACCTAGAAGTTTCTCCCAGGGAGAGGAAAAAAGATGTCAAAAAAGAACAAGCGGGTGTCAGAGATAAAAGAATTAAGTGTCAGAGACTTCCTGGGCAGGTCTGGTTTCTGCAGAGACTTAGGTGCAAGAATTACTTTCAGCAAGGATGTGTCCCACCAGCACAGGAGAAAGCAGCACTCCTGGGAGAGGGGGCACCACAGCTGGGGTAGGGGTTTGCCCCAATCCCACACCTCTTCCTTTGGTGGGACAGTTTGAGAATGTGTTACACAGGGAGATACAGGCTGCTGATCTTTGGGTCAATGCCCAACTTAAGGGGTCTAAGCTGACAAACAGTAATGCTGTCTTGGTTTAACAGTCAGGGTGAACCACAAACCAGAACTGCTGCCTGTTACTCCCCCCTCCACCCTCCCATGGGAACGTAAAAGGGGAATAAGGAAGAAACACCTAAGGATTGGAAATTGAAACTGGAACAAATTGACTGTAGCACAGAAAAGGGAGTAACAGGTGGTGAAAAGAACAGATCTATAAACTGATAAATATATACAAAAAGTGATCCTGCTGATCGCAGGAGTAAGTGGGTAAGAGTCCCTTGTGGCCAGGCTGCCTCAGGAGGGGGGTCCATGGCTCCTCACAGCACCTGATGGAGTTGGATTCTGGAGGGCACGTGGCGAGTTGTAGGAGCTCCAGGCAGCAGGCAGGAAGAAGAGGGGCCGAGCTTGTGGCTCTGCTGGCTTTATATTATATATAGAGTATGGCAGGAAGTGGGCGGGAATGCTGACCGCTCCCTGTTTTGACCCTCCTGAGTTTTTCAGGGTCCTAAACACCCTTTCTCTAGTTCCTCTTACAGGTGTCAGTAACCTGCTGGGGCCACTTAAACCATCACAAGTACCTAGAAGTTTCTTGGTTTAATACTATAATTGCACCTTTTAATGTGTTGCTTACTGCTTCTGCTCTGCTTGCTGTGTCCCCAGAAAGATGAGGAGATGTCGGATGTGAAAACCAGTGTCCAGCTGCTGAAGGAAGGTCTGGAGGCACTGCCAGCTCAGCTGAATGGTCAGCACCTGAAGCTGTGGGAAGAACAAGGTTTCCTGAAGCTCCCTAACACCTTAGCTGAGCTGCACACACTTGTTTCCAGTGCCAGGCTCCCCCCTCACATGATAGATAACTCTTCCCAGACCTCCCCTAGCCTGGGTGAGAAGAATGCACACTGGCCATGCTGCCATGGCAGGGGGGTTTGCAGCTCCTCAGATGGGTCTCAGCACCCTTGCATGGCAGTGAGGGAGCAGCATAGAGACTGCCCTGTGAGTTGCCAGGTCACCAGGAATGGCACACCTCAGGGTGACCTAAACACACCTTCAGGAGGAAAAGCCAGCCCCAAGGCCCCAGTGGTGTGCTGCAGAGAAAACACCTCTTTGCAGAAGGTGAAACACGGTGTGGAAAGGCAGAGCTGTGCTAACCATCCTCACGTGTGCTGTGCTAAGTGTCACTTTGTGGGGGAGAGTCAGAAGGAACAGTGTCCACAGGAGGAGCCTCTACAAACACCACTGGAGAAGGTGGTCAGGAGAGGTGTTCGAGGGTTTGAGCCCATGGCACTGTCACTGCAGCCCCAGGCTTGTCACCTTTCTGTGAGAAAAGAGGGGCCTGTGCGAAGAGACCGTGACTGGGCAACAGACCGTGAGGTGGAGAACGTGGCTGTAGGGAGCAAAGCGAAGCAGAGGCCAGGAAGAATCCCCTGGGATAGAGCAGTGGGGAGGAAGAAAACATGCCCCACCATGAGAAAAGGTGAGCTCTCTCGACATGCTGGCAGTGGGCTGAAGCAAAGGAAGGCAAATGGGATTACTGAGCTGGAAAGCTCCAGAAAAAATGGCTTTCCCAGATATATGGTTGCTCTCAATTTAGGAAGCTCTAGCCCAGCTCCTACAGCTTGCAATCAGCAGATCCTCAGCAGTGCCCAGCCAAGGCTTATGAAGAATTTCCCACCAGTGCCATCCTCCAATAAAAGCCTGCAACAACTTGTAGACAAACGAAAGAGAAGTTTGGAAATTAAAAGAAGAGCAAATGTTTCCAATGTAAAAGGGAAACTCTGGGAGTCTTCTCCCCAGGAGAATATATTTTCCCTGTGCAGCACAGGTGAGATCCAGATGAGCTGCTTCAGCCTCCAAAGCCCTGCATCCTCCCAGAAACCACGTCCTGTCACTCCACTGGCTCAGCAGAAAGTGGCTTGTTGCTCTCTAGTTTTTGATAGTGATTATTCTGATTGAGGAGTTTTGTTTTGTGTTCCTAGTGCTCATTGCAGGCCCAGCCATCTCAGATGCAGTTTATTCCTCTGGGTGTGTTACGTGCTCAGTCAGAGGCCAGGCTTGTGCCTGGATGTTTCAAAGTCTTACTGCCCATGTTGAAGTAAGAGACTATGTGAGCCTTGAGAAGCCCCCCCATAGCTCGGGAAGCTGAAGGGCTCTGTATTCCTTTACCTCCCTGCACCCAGAAGGGACATGATGGGCTCCAATTACCTCTACACAGCAGAGGAGAACCTGCAAGGTTCTCAAGGCTGAGACATTCCTGGGGAGGAGAAGGCTGGCAGCTCAGTCAGATAGAGCATGGAGATCTGCTTGAAACTTTTCAACTAGATTGATGTCATAATGTCTCTGTGGCCAGGGGCTTTACTCTGTTTCTCACTCCTAGTCTCTATGTTGGCTTTTATGTCTAAAAATTCCTTGTTTTCATTCCTTAGGCAGTAGGATTGTTGTTCTGGTTGATCTCAATATGGTTCAGATTTGTCCCAGGCATTGTGAGCTTTGGACAAGGAGATGTTTAGCTGTGGAAAGCAGAGTCACAGCATCTCAGGTTTATTAACCATTGCATTATTTCTTTCAGGCTGAAATTTCTTGGTTTCAGGAATTGCAGGAAATTACTTACTAGTTTATTTGTATCTCTTAACTAAGCAATTCCACAACATACACTTCCCAATGACAGTCATTCTCAAATAGAAGCCAAAAGATGTGATGGTCAGACTCAGCAGATGAAGTCACTGATGGATTGTTCTCATCCTTTAGAAACCTGCAGCTCTCCAGTGAGGAGTTGCTCCAAAATTTTCAAGTCAGAAAGGACTGGCCCACTCACCTCATCTGGCACACACAGCCATGGATGGGATGGTTGGGCAGGCCCCGTTGCTGCTGAGCAGGTCAGTCTGGGGCAACCAGCTGTGACCATCAGCTTCCACTGCTTCAGGTGTTTGAATCATGTTTGGTTTTTCCTCTGAGATGTTACCAGCAAAAGAAACATTTTGGTGTTGATGAAACAAGTTGTTTGCCCCAAATCCAACTCGTCCAGCTTTGTACTCCCAACAGGAAGGGCTGGGATTCCATTTTCCTGGCTTTAATAAACTCATTGTGTCTTCACAGAACTCTGGTGTCTTTGTATTGGTTATTCGGGAGAGGCAAGATCCTGTTTCAGCAGGTGAGCAGGTGGCTGTTTAACTCCCCTGGATTGTGAAGCTGGAAGGATTTGTTTTTTCAGCTCTTCTTTGACAGTTAAGGAAACCTGTGCCCTTGCAGTTCAACACTGATTTGGTGACGTTAATTATCAAGGAGAAGGGGGGGGGTAGGGCTGGGAGCCTGGGAACCCCCCAAGTCAGCAGATGGGCTGGGTGACAGCTGCCAGCAGCAGTGGCAGGTCATTTCCCATAACCCCCAG
>NW_009953089.1:4366-4765 GCF_000747805.2 Chaetura pelagica | reverse complement strand
GGGGATGGAGCTCTCATGGGGTGCGGGCAGGGTTGCCCCGGGGACCCCCGCAGCCCCCCAGCACATGCACACCGTGGCACACAGCGTGGTTGCTAACAAAATCCCTGGAGAAAGGAGGATTCATGGCAATGGCAGCCAGCAGTGCTTCCCCTTGCACCAGTCACCCTCCCTGGGGGAGCAGGGTGAAGCCCTGGAGTGCCACCCTGGCCCCCCTGGACCAGCTCCACGCCCATTCCCGCTCAGGGTCTCTCCTCTGGGATTTTTGCTGCCGGTGAGAATACTTGCCCCAATATGGTCGTGATGATGGCAACTCCTCTCCCAGGACTCACCGGACAAAAATGGAAGTGTGCGTGCTGCTGGCTCTGCCCCAGGCTGGAATGCCCAGCCGGGAGGCACCGC
>NW_009953089.1:3864-4251 GCF_000747805.2 Chaetura pelagica | reverse complement strand
CTCGGGCCGGCCTCTCCCAGCTTTTGCTGCCATGAGGCTGCTGGCACCTGTGTTTGTGGGGGCTCGTCCCACCAAAGGTCCCCAGGGAAGATGCCAGGGGCGGCTCCAACGGGCAGCACAGCCGAGGAGGGCTGCAGGGGGCACAGGCAAAGGAGTCATGAGAACGCACAGCTGAACTCCAGGCTGTTTGTGGGGACTTACTTAGGGCAGTTTTCTCCTAAACTGGGGGTTTTTTTTCCTGTTTCCTTGAGGGGGAGCCCAGGAGAAGGGGAAAGACAGTGGCCAAAAGCCGGTGAAACCCAGGCAGCCACAGGCAGAGAGAGGGGTGTGAGGGCACAGGGGCATCCTCTGCCTGGCGGCTCCGGCGGTGGGGGGCGGCGCGGGGGG
>NW_009953089.1:2804-3592 GCF_000747805.2 Chaetura pelagica | reverse complement strand
ACTAATCCCCAGGTTAGCTGCCTGCCCTGCCTGCTTCGTGGGGACCGACACACCAGCACTGCCCAAGTTCCCCAGCCCCTGTGCTCAGCCGGCTGCCGCGGCCCCCCGAGCACAGAGAGGGTCCCGAAAAGCCCCATGTACCTGCAGTGAGCACAGCTCAGGCACGATGCTCCAGGGATGGCAGGGTGGCAGGGACCAGGAGGGGGTCACTGTGTGCTGCTGCTGTGGGGTCGGTGCTGCTATGGGTACCTGAGGTGCTACATGTCCCTGCTGGCCTGGGCAAGAGGAGAGTGATGGCAGTGGCGGGGTTTTGCCAAAGCTGTGGCAGATCAAGTGCTGCCTGAAGTGCAGGCAGGGGACTGGGGTGCAGGCAGGGGACTGGGGCACGTCGCCGTGTGGTGCAAAGCCCCGAGCCGGTGTGACTTCGTGGCGCTGCGGCCGTACTAACGCGCTGCGCCCTGGCAGGGCAGGCAGCTCTCCAGTGGGACAATTAGCTGATTAGCTAATTACTTGCACCTTGGCAGGGCCCCACAGCTCGGCGGCAGCCGGAGTCCTGCGTGCCCGGTGAAGGGTGGGCAGGATGTGTGGGGCGGGTGTGGGGCAGGAGGGTGCCAAGGCCACCCAGGAGGGTGCCAGGGCCACCCACGGACCTTCCCGAGGACCTTGCTGGGGGGTTGCTGCATCCCCCAACCCCCCCTCTCCTCTTCCAACTGTGGGATCAGCCTTGGCCACAGCCCCATATTGGGGTGCAGAAGCACGAGGGGCTTCACCTCCCTGCCTATTCTGTG
>NW_009953089.1:0-908 GCF_000747805.2 Chaetura pelagica | reverse complement strand
GGATGCACAGCTCTCTCTGGCCAGCAGCCAGCCCTTCCCACTGGCCGTCCCCCACCCCACAGGCACAGGACCAGCCCAGGGTCCCCATGGCAGCCCCGGCTCCATGCAGATGGTGGGCAGAGAGGGGGACCCAGGAGTGCCCTCCAGCACCTCCCCAGCTCTGCCCGGCTCTGCTGCACAGCTGCCCTCCACTGAGCTCTGGAGCCTGGTGCTCCCAGCCCACCAGCGCAGCACCCGGAGGGCCCCCCTCAGCCCCACCACCACCAACCCCAGGGATGCAGCCCCTCACACGGACACTGGGCAGCAGGGACACCAGCCCACCCTGGGCACTGACCTCAGCACCAGCCCTGCACCATCGCATGCCTCCAGCACTTCCAGCAGAGGTAGGAGCTGGCACAGTATGGGGTACCCCTTGGCAGGGACTGAGACCCCTTGGCAGGGGGGTCTGGCTCTGCCCTCTCTCGCAGGGCTTCTGTCCGAGGAGGATATCGGCTCCCCGCAGCGTGTCCGGGGTGCTGTGGGCCCCATGAGCACCCCAAACACCACCAAGGCCACCCCACAACCGACGGCACATGCCACCACAGGGACCCCTGGCCCCAGGCGTGCAGGTGATGTGGGGCCACAGCCAAGCCCATCTGGTTGGTCCTGGGTGGGAATACTATGGGGCCCCATCCCCAGGGTATCGGGGCTGGGCGGGGGGAAGCGAGGGGGGATGTCAGCTATCTTGGTCCGACTGGTTGGGACACAGTGACACCTTCAATCAGGATTGTGCCTGGCGACGGCCCTAATCTATTCCTAGGATTAGTGCTAAGTGCCCAGTGGGTGGGATCCTGCCCAGGGAGGTCAGGGACGTGCCCAGGGCCATGCCAACGCCTGTGGGAGGTGCCTGTGGTCACAGCCTGGGTGAC
>NW_009953088.1:0-1943 GCF_000747805.2 Chaetura pelagica | reverse complement strand
GGTAAAAAGAACGAGTATTATAAACTGTAACTGTATTTGCACTGTTTTTATTATTGCATTGGCATATATACAATATACATCTATAACAACCTGTCTGCAGCCTCCTTCCTCACCCCCTCCCCCCCAAAAATCACCCCGTTTGGGTTTGGTTCTGATTTGTGGGGGTTTTTTTAAGCAAAATTCGGCGGTTTTGGGCAAAATTCGTGGAGAGTCAGGATGGATTTGAGGGGTTTTCGGCCTTAATTGGGAGTTTTAGGCCGCTTTTTTAGGCCCCTTTTCCTGGATTTTTGCCTGTTAGTAAATTTTGGCTTCGGTTTCCAAAGTTTCAGCTCAAATTTAGGTGAAATTCTGAGATTTTTGGGTAAGATTTGTGGGGTTTTGGGCTCAATTTGTGGGATTTCGGGCTGGGTTTGCAGGGTTTTCGGCCTTAAATTGGGAGTTTTAGGCCACTTTTTTAGGCCCCTTTTCCTGGATTTTTGCCTGTTAGTAAATTTTGGCTTCAATTTCCAAAGTTTCAGCTCAAATTTCTGGAGTTCTAGGTGAAATTCTGAGATTTGGGGCAAAATTTGTGGGGTTTAGGGATGAATTGTGGGGGTTTCGGCCTTAATTGGGAGGTTTAGGCCACTTTTTTAGGCTCCTTTTCCTGGATTTTGGCCTGTTTGTGAATTTTGGCTTCGGTTTCCAAAGTTTCAGCTCAAATTTCTGGATTTTTAGGTGAAATTATGAGATTTGGGGCAAGATTTGTGGAGTTTTGGGATGAATTGCGGGGTTTTCGGCCTTAATTGGCAGTTTCAGGCCGCTTTTTTAGGCCCCTTTTCCAGGAATTTTAGCCTGTTAATAAATTTTGGGTTCAGTTTCCAAAGTTTCAGCTCAAATTTCTGGATTTTTAGGTGAAATTATGAGATTTTGGGCAAAATTTGTGGGGTTTTGGGCAAGATTTGTGGGGTTAGGGGCTGGATTTGCAGGGTTTTTGGTCTTAAATGGGAGTTTTAGGCCACTTTTTTAGGCCCCTTTTCCAGGATTTTGGCCTGTTAGTAAATTTTGGCTTCAGTTTCAGCTCAAATTTTGGTGAAATTCTGAGATTTTGGGCAAGATTTGTGGGGTTCAGGCTGGATTTTGGGGGTTTTCGGCCTTAATTGGGAGTTTTAGGCCACTTTTTTTAGGCTCCTTTTCCAGGATTTTGGCCTGTTGGTCAATTTTGGCTTCAATTTACAAAGTTTCAGCTCAAATTTCTGGAGTTTTAGGTGAAATTAGGAGATTTGGGGCAAAATTTGTGGGGTTTTGGGCTGGATTTGCGTGGTTTTTGGCCTTAATCGGGAGTTTTAGGCCACATTTTTAGGCCCCTTTTCCAGGATTTTTTGCCTGTTAGTAAATTTTGGCTTCAATTTCCAAAGTTTCAGCTCAAATTTCTGGAGTTTTAGGTGAAATTAGGAGATTTGGGGCAAAATTTGTGGGGTTCTGGGATGAATTGTGGGGTTTTTGCCTTAATTGGGAGTTTTAGGCCACTTTTTTAGGCCCTTTTCCCAGGATTTTGGCCTGTTAGTCAATTTTGGCTTCAGTTTCCAAAGTTTCAGCTCAAATTTCTGGAGTCCTAGTGCAAATAAGCAGATTTCAGGCAAAATTTGTGTGGTTTTGGATTCAATTTGTGAAGGTTTCAGCCTCAATTGGGTGATTTAGGCCCCGTTCAGGCCCCCTTTGGGCCTGAGACCATCCCTGGTTTTGGGGTGCACAGAGCTGGGGAGGGGGGAGTTTCAGCTCACATTTAGGTGAAATTCTGAGATTTTGGGCAAGATTTGTGGGGTTTTGGGATGAATTGCAGAGTTTTTGGCCTTAATTGGCAGGTTTAGGCTGCTTTTTTTAGGCCCCTTTTCTAGGATTTTGGCCTGTTGGTAAAATTTTGTCTTCGGTTTCCAGTTTCAGCTCAAATTTCTGGAGTTTTAGGT
>NW_009953087.1:407514-407871 GCF_000747805.2 Chaetura pelagica | reverse complement strand
AGCATCTCATGACCTGCCAGACCCACAGAGCAGGAAGGCTGGAAGGGCCAGGTTAATACTCACCGAGGACAGCCAAGCTTATCAAGAAGAGGGTCCTGAGGAGCCTCCTCATGTCCAGACTGATGACCACTTTCCTGGAAAAGAGGAAGTCCTGTGTTAGCAGTGCTTGAAGGCAGAACCCTGCCCAGGAGGGTTTTCTGACCAGCTGAGGAGCAGCAGTTGATGGCGACTCATGGGGTCTCCTGCTGGGGAGCACCACCTCCAGCCTCCTCCTGTTCGCCCTAATCCCGCAGCACCCCTGTCTCCCTGTGCACAGGTGCTGTACTCACGGGCTGCAGATGGCTGTGCTGAGCCGTC
>NW_009953087.1:397066-406319 GCF_000747805.2 Chaetura pelagica | reverse complement strand
CGTGACTTCACAGGGGCCCTGCCCCCCCATTGTGAGGTCACAGCTCTGATGTCACAGAGGGCGCTGCCACAGGGCAGGGGCAGGGAGAGGCCCCACAGCCCCTTGGCCAGCGCTTTGCGTTTGGCACGAGACAGTCCTGAAAACAGGTTTTTAGGGAGTCACAAAATCACTGAGCCTGGAAGACACCTCTGGAGACCCCTCTGCTCAAGCCAGGTCCCCTGGAGATGGCTGCCCAGGACCATGTCTAGACAGCTTTGCTCCCTTTTTGCACTTACACACACTGGCAAGATGCCCCTTTCAGGTGTGTGTGCTGAACAGTTTGCTGTGCTGGTGCTATGTGATGCTTTTGCAGTTTTGTATGACCTGGGGAACCAGTGCTAACACCTACTGATATCGACTTAATAATTAAATTAGAAAAACATGAAATAAGATGTGAGTTGTAACTTCAAACATCCCACATGCAGATGTTTTAACCCTGCAATCTGGGTAAGAAGATGGGTTTACAGGATGTCTTCAACAGACATGAAGTCTGAAGTGCCACCTTTTGTGAAGAATTCACTCTCAGTTTTGGCTGTCTTATTGTAAGCCCAAAAAAAGCAAACTGGTCTATTCCTTGATTTTCTCATAAAAATTCTGATTAAGCTGCTAAATGCTCAAGTAAGAGCCAATCCCTGATTTATATGCTAATTGCTATTACAACAAAGAGACTTGAGCCATTTGAGAGTCCTACCTTCCAACACATGAATTGAAATTTTTGTTTGAGGTCAAGATACTACTTTTTGGATCTCTGTCTGTGACCATGCTCAGAGACACTGCCCTTCCCAAGGGATTCTCCAAAAGGAAAGAAGCTGCAAATGACAGTGAAGGAAACTGAGGCCAAGTAGTGTGAAGTGTTCCTAGGATTTCTTTCCTGACCTCCATTTCTTATGTCAGTCCTGTTAGGCAAGATTGCCTGGAAATGTTGAAGTGATGCAAGCTTGGCAAAACCCCACATGCCTTGGCAAACAACCCCTACTGTTGCTGTTTGAGGTCTCAAACATCCCCTTTCCAGGCACAAGTATTCCATTAATTAATTGAAGAGATTTAAATACACAATCGGACTGTGATGAAAGGAGAAAGTCCACAGGAGAATCCAGGGGTGGGTACAGCTTGAACATGGAGCCCAGGTAATTCAGTTCTTCAGGGCAACTGCTGCTATGGTTTAACTCCTTGCTGGTACAGATGGGCTCAGAAGTGTTCTCAAAGCTTTAATGTGCAAAATAGTTAATGTAAAGCAATGTTAAAACTGGCAGACGAACACTTCTTTCTCTGGCTGAACAGCTGCTGCACTGCTGCTGCTCCGGGTCCTGCCTCTTCTCACACTTCTTGCTCCCGACGGTCTGCCATGACCCGCCTGGGTGTCCTGCGGGCTTTGTGGCTCTCAGTCCCAAAGAGGGCACCAAAGAACATTGCATCTGAGCAGTCCCTGGGCCTGTTCACCCTAGCCAACAACTTCACTGGTGTTTTAGCAGAAAAGGTAATAATTGTGAGGGACACAGGAGTGTTCCAAGCACAGGCTCAGGGGCTTGAAAGGAAGAGATGAACTAAACCCTGAATTGCTAGAGCCTGCAGGTAGCAAGTCTTTCTTAAATAACAGGCAACCAGTGTGGTAAGGAGCCTTTGAGGGCCCAGAGTTTATCCCAGGAAACATGATTATTTTAAGAAGAAATAAAGGGGAGGTGGTGTTCTGGAATCAATAGTGGAATGGGACACACAGGCATAAAGTTATACATCACCTTTTAGATGGGAGTGAAAGCTGGATCCTGGTATTATCACCTCACTTTCTCATTTTCAGCACTTCACAGTGTTAAACCCAGTCTGTTCTGTCCCTGGCAGTGGATTTATGTGTGATTTGTGTCAAATACTGTAATATTTTGTTTCCTGAGGTGGTGGTATTCTGTGGTGAGCTATGATATAAAAATTAATTGTTACCACAACTCTCTCATGAAGTACTACTTTTGCTGTCTAACAAGGGTCAGTGTATGATGTAACGTCCTTGGTGTGGTAATGTGCTTTACTACCACAGCTGAAAGCTGGTGGGAGGTCCTATTACGTTACAAATCCTGTGGGGTCTACAATAAGCACAGTGTGTATTAAAATTTTCTTCATAAGTTACTAGATACAGAGACACTAAATGTAGGAAGTTGATTAACACCTTAGACAATCTGTTGAACACCTTAGACAATCAACTAATACTGTTTCAGTAATAGCTGTTTTGTAAGTTATTATCTATGTCATTTTAGTGATCTATTTTTCTTTGTAGTATAAGCCCCTGTATTTAGCTCTAAGCTCTTTACTGATACTGTTGTGATATAAGAAAGAAATGACAGCTATCTATAGAGAATATTTCAAATGCTGAGGGCCAGCAACTGAAGGCAAAATCTAATTCTTTTGGATATGAACAGAATTCTGTCATCCCTAAGTTTTCTTCAGAATAATTGATATCGAAGGCTGGAACACCTTTGTGTAGGTATTAAAATCGCTGAATGCCTATGTGGAAAAAATGTTATTTTTTTCTTATCAAATGTCATCTAAATTCCACTTGTACCGTAGTATTGTGCTTCTAGTTAGCAAGTCTCTGCATTTCACTTTAAATCAAATAAAAATAAATTCTTTGGCCTGTAATGTACAACAATGAAGGAAACAGAGTTGCTTCCATGAATATTTGATTTGATATAAGAAGGGAACCAATTTCAATAATGTATTTAACCTGGGGCTGGTGCTTTGGGAAGCTTTCTCTGCTGTCACAGGGATCCTGCAAACCTCTTATTCAAAACCAAACCAAACCAGATAAATTTTCCCTGCTCTTGTTAGCAAGGTTGCTTTGCTATATGTGAGAACAAAAAGAGAACAGCACACCAGCGAGGTGTAACCACTTGCTTTTTCTGCTGCAAGACACTGATGGAACTGCCTGAGACCTGGTGACGTGATTGCAAAACACATTGCTGCTGTTAGGTTTTGAAGTCTCTACAGAAAACACTCTATTGCCTTTCTGTAGCAGCATGTTTCTCCTTGATGCTGGAGAACTTGCCCCTGCAAGGCTGAGTGACTGTGATGATCCATGAGGGACTGCAGACACACAGACAGCAGCCTGGCACAGGGGCTGGACCCATACCTGCTGCTGTGGTGCTGGTGCAGCTCCATGGCTCTTTCCCGTCTTTGTGCCAGCAGAAGCTGGTGACAACTCCAGCCTGACATTAGCACTCTTTGAACATAAAATGATGTTGTGACACTGTGGAAATGGTGAAGCTACTTAACATTCAGGCTGCCATCCCACACTTCTTCCCTACCCACAGAAACACTTGAGAGCAAGCCTCGGTTTTAACACATACTATGTGGCATGGACTTAGTGTTCAGCTGTACAGACAATTAAGTTGATGTTTAAGCAGGATGGGTATATTTGATCTCTAAAGTCAAAGACCTGCTTGTGCAAACAAACTGTAGGGAGTGAGGAGAAGGTCGAGGGGCAGGCAGCTCTTCTAGCCCATTCAGTTTGTCAGCAATAGGGTAGTTATATTACTTCCTCAGATGCAGACTTCTTACGCTCTCCTGAACTCTGTTACTATGACATCTACAGTTTCCTGTTGGAAGCTATAGCATGGCAAAGCCTGATCAAACTGTCTCTGCATCTAGATGTGACTGACATAATTATTCCAGGCATTTGTGCGTCTTGAAGCTCTGCTGGTCACAAGTGGTTAGTATTATAGTGTGCACATTATACCAACTCCCTGTCATCCCTTTACTGTTTATGCAGGCAGATCTTATCATAGTATCTCCACACACTCACCCTCTTCCCCAGCACACACCTGGGTCTATGGCTGTGATACTTCCTCTCACTTTGTGTTTTGGTACTTTATTATTGCAGGGCTGCTTTTAAAATGCTTAGAAGTGCAGAGTAGCTTCCCCTGCATGTTAGTTTCATAGACTTCACATTGTCTGCTGCTGAAGTTGTTAAAATAAATGTGTTATGAAAGTCATTCTCCTGAGCTGTAGGATTAAAGGAAATGGTTTCTTCATCGAATAATGCATTTTTGCACATCTCAATACCATTTGCGTAAGGACATCAAACATCATATAGTGGACAACAGGCATGACACCAATGAAAGATTTGCCCTTACCGAGTGCTGTGCTTTGTTGGGGGTGGGTGATACCGAGATTCAGGAGATCACTACAGTAATTCTGTGATAAAATCACAAACATATTGGTCTAGCTGGCACACAAACCCTCATCTTCTATCTCTGTGGCTAATTCCTAACCTCTTTCACACTGCTGCTCAATAAGTAACTAAAGGTGCCACACAAAGTGGGAGGACTCCCAGCAAGAAGAGAAAAGTCAAACAGCCCGTGGAAGAGCCCTGCCTCAAAACCAGAAAAGTATGCAGAGGTGTGAGGAAGCAGGTCACTGAGTACAGGTCCCTTGTTGGTAGGAAGAAGGGAGACCTTGCTTCTCTCCTTTTCTGCTCACCCTTAAGCTTAATGCCGTTTCCTCTGCTTTTGTTGCACAGGCTGCAAAATCAAATGTTTTGGTTTGGCTGGAATGAAAACTTTTTACTCCAAAGTTGGATTTTTCAGGTTTCCACTTGACTGGTAAGAATAAATGTTCAAATGAATAATGAAAACTTTGGACTGGCTACCAAGTAAAGGACAGGCAGTCGCAGTGCCTTTTCAGCAGTTCAGCTCCTCACAATCCCTCCTCCCCTGAACTCTGTTGCAGAGTTGCTCTCCAGCCTGCGGTGGCCACCTCTCCCCACTCATCTTCCTTATAGTCCTAGTCTGTGGAAATGTGCTAGCATCAGTTGCCATATCACAACATCTCTGCTTCTCTTGTGCTGAGATGGTTCTCTGTTTCTCAGTATGCCGCACTATTAGCCTCAACTCACTTTCAGGTTTCATTTTTCCTCCTAGAAAGGTGTATTGCTGGACCTCCTTGCAATGAGCTCTGGGAGCAAAATCAGTGATATAGGTAAGGTAGCCACCTAATTCACTCCTTCCTACCTCTGTAAGAATCAAGGGTGAAGCAGATGTGTACCAAAGTGAGGGATTACATTTTTACTTTGTGATATTATATTGTATTGTATTGTGATTGTTTTGTGGTCACTATTTGTTTTGTGATTTGCTCTTTTCTTTTGGTCTCATTTCCTAACACCAGCAGTTGTCCCACCTTTTCTTTTTCTGGCACACTAAATATTATTCTCATTTTTCTGGGAAAAACACAAAACAAAACTAAATTAAACTGGGAGCACCCGAAGAAACATAACCATGTACTTCATGGGGATTTCACTTCCCTCCCTCCTTCTCCTCCCTTCTCCCCTTCCCCCATTTTGTTTTGTCATTCTAGCTTCTTCCTTTCCCAACATGTACCATTTGTTATAACCCTCCCATATGTCACCAAACTATGCCTTCAAACTTTTTGGTTCTGAGGGTGGTAATATCCAGAACTGAGTAATCACGGGATGATTTCAGGGGCTGGTTATGCAACTATTAAATTTCTGGCACACATGATGCAGAGAAAGCACTGAAATCCTCACATGAACTAAGACTCAAAATAAAAAACCCCTACGTTTAAAAGAAAATAGACATCTGTGTCTTTTAAAAACGTAGTGGAAAATATGTTTGTTTAGGACCTGACTTTAGTTTTGTGCCTGGCTCCAGCGGTGTTATGTAAAACAAGCAGATCCTTTTTTCTTCTCCGGTTACTATGTCATCCTTTTCTTTGTTTAGACATTTTGAACTGGAACTGAACTATAATAATCTGAAGATCTTGACATAAAGAAAAATGTAAGCCTCATAGGATATTATTAAAAATATCACAGAGCCTGAAAAATTTCTGGATTCACTCTCCCTTTCCTCTTTTCCTCTCTTTTATTTCCTTACGTCCCAGAGACAGACTGACAAACTGACATTTTTTAAGCCATGCAGAGGATTAATTTCAATGGCAGATGCATGGCTAATCCCATGCAATGCTTTCAGATCTCAAACCCCACTTCTTAGTAACTGGCTGGAAAAGACTGCAGAGTTAATCTGGGAGCTAATGCATGTGTCTGCTCAGCATTCATTTCTGGGCACTGTGTACTGGTGTCCCAGGAAGGCCTGGGTTCTATTAGACATGGGGCTCCCACAGGTCTGGCCTGACAGCTTCACAGCACCCCTTTGCAAAGCCTTTTGGCTGTGGATGGAGAAAGGCCCTGTGTCTGGGCTCCCCGGCTTTGGGGCTGGGGTGGTACGAAGTCAATGCGCATGCATTGGTGCAGTCATGCTCTGTGGACAAAACTACAGTTGCTTTTAAAGGAGGGTCCATTTGGGACCCATTGGGTCTCCAGGGAGCTCCATTTTTTCCAACCATTCTGCACTGGGCTGCTTGCCCACCACATGCTGCAGCAAGTCTCCTCAAGCAGCCCATATCCCCCCTCAGCTCATGGCCACAATTTTGACAGCAATGCCTTTAACTGGCATATGTGGGTCCCAATGTAACCTGCTCCCTCCCCAAGTCACTGTGTCTGTCAGAGCTTAGGAAGACCCTGAGTTCCCATCCTCTAAAAATGAGCCTTTGCTGTATTTTCCTGGAAGGATGTTTGTTGGCTGGTGGGGAGTGCTGATGTCAAGAGAAGGGCTCTGATTCCTTGCTTAGCTATATGCCCTGGCATGGGTCTTTAAAGCTGCAAGGGAAAGTCGCTGTTAGTAGCAAAGCAGCAGGAGGGCAGTCTTGCAGTTAAATAGGATCTTATGTTGCCTGTTTTCTAGTATGACATTTAATTGTCACTAATAATGCCATGGATCATAATTAAGCCTCTTGTAGTAAGGTTTCTCTCTGCTAAAGAAAAGGAACAAATTGTATTAGCCATGGGGATGTTACAACATGCACAAATCTTGCCTGGTCTTGGCTGGTTAGCAGGTGACAAGGAGCCAAATGGTGATCCTGGCTCCAGGGAAGGAGAGCTGAGGGTCCTCGCAGGCCAGTTGGGGTCACCTTCTGGTGACCTAGTGGGATGCACAAGGCCATCAGACAGAGCACAGGCAGCAGAGGAACGGGGGAAAACCTGTTGTTTGTTTCCTAACCAGATTCCAGTGCTCGGTCAGTTTGTAAAAGCTAAGTGTCCTTGAGGTTCCCATCCTCTAATCCAGCTGTGTTTGAATTCTACCAGAAGGCTGAAAGTTACTGCAGGAGAGGGATTATTCACAGGAAGAAACAGCTGGATCTCCCTTAGGACTTATTTCCTCAGGACCCAGGCTTCAAATACGCAGTTTTTAGCACCTGCACGTTTTTCAGATTGAAGGAAGCAGCTATAAAGCTGTGATGAGACGAGTCCAGTAGATAACCTCAGCAACGTGACTCCCTGTGAACTGAAACACCAGCCACCTTAGAGATCACACTCGGGTGTGGAAGCTATCCCATGTATTTTTTTAACATGTTTTCACCACTGAGGCATCCCAAGTGATGCATGTTGCAGTGCAAGGACAAGGTCAGCCTTAATCACTTATTCTTCTTTTAATCTTTTTAAGGTTTTTTTTTTGTTGATTTTTTCCCCTGAAGACTTTTTTTCAGCTGTATGGATGTATGAGAGACATTCATCTTCCCTCACATGCCCAGCTGATAGGAGTTTTTGCATGGACAGAGCACAAGATACATAAGGTCTACAGCCAGACTTGCACAAAAATATATTATCTGAGGAATAGATAACTTGCAGATAGCTTTTATCCCTTTAAAATATGATTAAGAAAGGCAAATGATTGCATAAGTGATTCCCAAATTGCATGACAAAAGCCCCTGTATTATCTTGGAATGTTTTTTTCCTGATAGTTTCAGATTTTAATTAGGGAGACAGAAGGGCATTCACCAAAGATGTCTTTATTTATTTCAGACTTAATTATGCTAACCTAGAAAGAGGAATGGACAATCATTCAGCAGCTACTCTTCAGCTTGTTCTTCAGCTGGCAACAGATAACCACACTGCAGTGCATTATTTAGGATACAGGGATTCAGAATTATCTACTCAGGCTTTCCCTATGGTATTTTTTTTCTTTACAGAGAGATTCTACCTCAGAGTTTGGAAGAGGCATGTAATCACTCACTTCGAGACAAGAAATTGTTTTAAGAGAACAAATACTGGTTGCCATGGTTTCTCAGAGGCAGAAACTCGAAGGTCATTCCCTGAAATCTCTTCACAACTGGACCCAGCAGTGAGGATACTCCCTGACCTTGTCAAGTAACTCTCCCTTGCCTGCAGATATGGTCCTCCCATCTCTACTGGTATGCAGCTGCTTGGTTAAGCCACAATAACACCGATAAGAACATCATGTGAAAAACCTGCAATGTGTCTGAAAACAAATAAAGTCAAGCCTGGATTTACAAACCCATGGATTTTCCTGTTCGGCTGTTTTCTGTCTCTTCTGCATGTCTACTGGAAAACTTGACCTCTCTGTTGTGCTTGCTGACTGGGGAGCTGCCGGTGCAACTGCAGAATTCCACCTGAAGAAATTGCCAGAATAGCATGGAAGGGCTGCCACATGGACAAGCAAATGGAAAAAGCATCAGAGATAGCACCATGCACTTGCAGTTATGTTAGGAAAAAAAAGTCAAAACCTGCACTTAATGGGTTTCTCTTCTGGGTCTGAAGTACAAGAAAAAATAAGTTTCTTACTGTCCCTGAGATACATGGCATTATTGCTGCTCCTGAATGCCTCAGTACTAACCTATGTACTAGTGACCGTAAAAAAAAATTCCTCAAACACACATGCAAAATCCAGCTCTCTGACCCTTCACCATCCCACCTGTGGAGAACAGCCCATCTTGTCCCCCTCACATAGGACTAAATTATTATGCCTTTTAAGCTAGCAGAGGCGCCTTTTGCTGATTACTTAAGGACAGACAAGAGTAGGCCTCTCTGTTCTGCTGATAAATCCAAAGACAAGAAAAGGAATACAAAGGTTGTGATACAAAGGCAGCAAAATAGACAAAAGGTTATGGACTGCTTCTAAGAGTTACTGCCCTGGCTCTGGAACCATGAATGCTAATAGGCTCTGGGCGTTATCAATATGTTAAGAAGAAGAATGCATTGCGGCCTAACTTAAACAGTGACACTAAATTAAACAGGTGTCCCCGGAATAGGAAGGGCGACAACTCTTGCTGGTCCCATACAGCCCACTCTGGATGCCACCTACAAAGGACCTGCCTGCCACTCCAGGAGGCTGCTAGCCTGCTGAGCAGCCGCTGCTGC
>NW_009953087.1:362683-396808 GCF_000747805.2 Chaetura pelagica | reverse complement strand
TGCGGGGCGGGCAGCAGCTCCCGGGGAGGCTGGTGCCTGAGAGGCAGGACGCTGCTGGGATCACCTTTGCTGCCTCACCAAAGAAGCGCCCCAGGAGTCTGCTCACCAGAAAAGGAGCTGCATCCCTGGGGAGCTGCACGTCATGACTCTCTATCACACTGAGACCTTATGGGAGGTGACGAAACCACGCACCCTATCCCTTAAATTCCTCGATTCTGGTCCCCATACTTGCACACATATCGTGACCTCTAAAAGAGGATTTTTCATCAGGCTCAACCTCCTCCCTTTTACTCCTATGATCCTTGCACCCCTCCCTCAGAGTGTATATTTAATAAGGGCATATTACTTTTGAATTATTTCCCTGATATATGCCTTAGCCTACCTTTCCTGAACCCTGTCCCTTAGTTTGGCCTTTCCCTTAATAAACCGTTTAATTAGTAAATTAAATATGTGTGTCAGTAACAATTTGTAAGGGTGGTGAGGGCAGCATTTTAGTTTCCACTCTAAGATACAGTCCCAAAGTGGCTGTTCCTCTGTGCCAGGTGAATGCCACATGAACTCTCAGTCTTTTTAAAAAGAACCCTCTCATAAGAGAGGAAGTTGCAGAAACATCCTGACTTCAGGCGGCCACTACTGTTGTTGTTGGACCATGACACCACCAAAAAGCCAGGAGCCTTTACGCTGCTGAAATACTAAATGTGTTTCTATACTAATGAAATACACTGTGCCAACACAGTGATTAGATAAAGTCTCCCCTTATACTAGAACTGACAGGGAAAATTAATCAACAGATATTCAGTCAACTGTTTAAAGCAATGAATTTTCATTCTGGCGTGAATTTACAGCACCCAAGCATTTTGCTGACATTTGTACAAATGTACAATTGTGTGCATATTAGGCCATGGCAAACTACAGTTTAATAAGTTTGGCTCATGTGAGAAGAAGATGCACCAATCTGTGTCCTAAACCTTATTAGTGTAGAAAGCCTATTTCTTTGTATGATGGGGAGTATATATGGTTCCTCAGTCTTCAGTGATACAAATCAGTGATCCTTGAGTACTTGCAAATTTCCATTTCTGTCAATTTAAAAGCAGAAAAGTATGAAAGATTAAAAGTGACTCAGGAAACAGACTCATTAACTGACAGAAATAACATTTTGCAGTGCATTACTGGCTGCAAGAGGTGCACAGCTACAGCTCTCAAGCTGCCAAGCCACCATCTCAGTGACTGAACATCTTCTGGATGACCCTGGGAACTACAGACCTCTCAGTCTGACCTGGGTGCCAGGGAAGGTTATGGAGCAGGTCATCTTTAGTGCCATCACTTGGCACATACAAGACAATCAGGTGATCAGGCCCAGTCACCATGGGTTTACAAAAGGCAGGTCCTGCCTGACTAACCTGATCTCCTTCTACAACCAAGTGACCGACCTAGTGGATGAGGGAAGAGCTGTGGACGTTGTCTATCTGCACTTTAGTAAAGCTTTTCACACTGTCTCCCACATCATTCTCCTTCAGAAACTTGCGGTGCTGGGCTTGTATAAATACACCATGTGCTGGACAAAAATCTGGTTGGATGGCTGAGCCCAAAGGGTGGTTGTTAACAGACTTACATCTGGCTGGTGTCTGGTCACAAGTGATGTTTCCCCAGGGTTCAGTACTGGGGCCTGTTCTCTTTAGTATCTTTATTAATGATCTGGATGAGGGAACTGAGTGCACCCTCAGTAAGTTTGCAGATGACACCAAGCTAGGTGGGTGTGTTGATCTGCTGGAGGGTAGGGAAGCTCTACAGCAGGACCTAGACAGGTTAGGTCAGTGGGACAAGGTTAATTGTATGGGGTTCAACAAGGCCAAGTGCCGGGTCCTTCACTTGGGTCATAACAAGCCCATGGTTAGCTCCAGACTTGGTGATGTGTGGTTGGAAAGCAGCAGGTTGGAAAAGGACCTGAGGGTATTGATCAACAGTCGACTAGATACGAGCCAGCAGTGTGTGCAGGTGTCTAAGAAGGCCAATGGTAGCCTGGCTTGTATGAGGAACATTGAGGCCAGCAGGAACAGGGAGGTGATCGTTCTCCTGTACTTGGCACTGGTGAGGCCACACCTTGAATATTGTGTTCAGTTTTGGGCCCAACACTATAAGAAGGACATAGAAGTGCTGGAGCATGTCCAGAAAAGGGCAACGAGGCCTGTGAAGGGACTAGAGCACAAGTCCTGTGAGGAGCACCTGAGGGAGCTGGGGCTGTTTAGGCTGGAGAAGAGAAGGCTGAGGGGAGACCTCATTGCTCCTTACAGCTACCTGAAAGGAGGCTGGAGTGATGAGGGGGACAGCCTCTTCTCCCTGGTGACGTGTGACAGGACCAGAGGGAATGGATGCAAGCTGGGTCAGGGGAGGTTTAGGTTAGAGATTAGGAAGCATTTCTTCACCGAAAGGGTTTTCAGGCATTGGAATAGATTGCCCAGGGCAGTGGTGGAGTCACCATCTCTGGATGCCTTTAAATGGCATGTGGACCTGGTGCTTAGGGACATGTTCTAGTGGGGAGCTTGCACTGTTAGGTCTAGGGCTAGACTGGATCATCTTGGAGCTCTCTTCCAGCCCGGGACATTCTGTGATTCTGCAGAGGAGAGAAACTTTGTTACTAGAGCACTGGAGAGTGTATAGACTGTCAGTGCAACAAGCTCCTTTGTGATGGGATTCCTGGACACAAATGGGCAAGAAGTCTGTGAGAGGGACTAGATCTGCTGCTGCTAGCTTGCTACTCAAATCAGTAGACATCAATGCACAATTTTATTGCAGAGAAAGAAAAGCACAGATGGAGATTCAAGGGCTGAATTTTACTAAGGATTTAAGTACCCAAGCTCTGCGTAAGTCCCAATTTCAGCATCTAAATTTCCAACAGCTTTCCTAACACTTCAGCACAACTGCGAACTCTTCTGGAAGCCTGCTTCCTCCAAGGCACTGCAATTTTGCCATAAACATGCCTAAATGCAGAGCTGTGTTTCTACATTTGTGTATTCTTGCTTCAGTGTAAACATTTCTTTAATTCACTAACACTTAACTCTGGGTGTTGTGACGCCTGAGCCTGGCTCTGGGTGTTCGGAGGCTTTTATCAAAAATACAAGTGGAAGCTCCACAACTGGTAAATAGCTAGAGATGTTCATGATCTGCTACTAGCAAGGGAGTTGGTGTGACCAATAGCTGTGACCCTGGCCTGGAAATCTGAACAGCAACACTCTTGTGTTGCTCTACCTCTGACTCATTATCTGTCCTTGAAGGAATTATATTGTCATCTCTGTGCCCTGATTTTCCCAGCTTTGAAATAACAATAATATGTTCCCACACTGAAGCTATGTGGTTGGAAAGTGCGAACAGATATTCCTCTGTGACACCTTTGTGGAAGCCAGAGGGACTTTTTTTACAGAAATTCAGATGCTGACCCCTCTTAATTTCTGCACAAAGGCATAGTTTGATCTGACCTAACCTCATTTTCAGGTCAAAATTGTGGAGTGAGTCAGATATGTGGATTTTGACCTACCATAACCCCCCAAAATTTTTTTTTGTGGGGAAAACCATTTTATATAGCTGTAGGAACTTTATCTGATTGTGTGTATTAATAGTATCTGTACAGGACTTACTACTAAAAAAAATAAATAAATAAAAAAGGATGGGGAAAAGAGGAGTGAAACAATAAACATATTCATAATATGTTACTGAGATATTTCTTGTGTTACATTACCTCTGTCTGTGGATGTGAAATACTTAAACATCTGCCTAGCTTATCTAAAATAAAACAGATAAATATTGAAGAGCAGATTATATTATTTAACAGTACAGTAAGTATTCACATAACTTGGAAATCCTGAGAAACAAAGAAGAGCACAGTCTCAGGCTGCCCCTGTAATAAACCAACAGGTTATTGTCATCTCAGTATACAGAAATTGCTATTTCAGAATAAATTCTCCTTTCCAAAATCTAAAACAAACAAGTTTTATTTACTTAGGAAGTCTGCAGGGAGTCTGTGTTAGGCATTGTAATGGTACCTGCTATGCCAGCAGAGTGGGTGATTTCCCTCCCTCTCTAGTACACATACCCAAGGTTAAATTCCTGCAGTTTTCCCTTGCAACATTTAAGCTTCAAATCAGTTTTCTGCTCACTAAATCATAACTTTCCCTATATGAGGCTGTCCTATGGTCTAACGCAAGCTGAGCTGAGAAGAAGAGGGGCACAAATAAAGGCCAGCATCACAGTGTAACATTGCCACTTCATGTTTAAAATACCATTTAGGCAGTCTCTTTCTTTCACTTCCACCCTTTTTCTGCCAGGTGCTCACTTTCAAAGTCTTTATTTTCCCTTTTTTCATCATGTTTGTCCTCCTTCCCTTTCTTGTTCTTTTAAAAAGCTCTCAATTTTACAACTTGATCTTTCCCATTGGTTCAGCCTCTCTGCTGGCATATTCTCATTGCACTTTTCCCCTTCCCAGTATGTGCATGTGCACTCCCCCTGCCTTTGGTTTTCTCATTGTATCTCCAACTCATCCCCCTCCTTGTCCTCAAGGGTGCTCCAATCCCTTCTGCCTGCCCAGCAGCATGTCTCCTTTCCCCCCTTTTCCTCTCTGCTGGTGCCCACATGCTTGCAGGAATAGGCATTGTGGGAAGAAGACACAGAAGAAAAAAGATGTGCCTACAAGGCTCTTTTGTCTTCTCTGATTGCAGTATAATCCAGACAAGTCTCTCACATCTCACCTGATCTGTAGCACAATACACCATTGGACAGTTTTTCATCACCAGCTACATCTGGTGTAGTCTGAACTGATAAAGAGTCATTTTTTCTTTATTTAAAATTAGACATATGAAATCTTTACTTTTATCTAATTTAACTACCTGATGATACTCCAAGTCCTCTATCTGATATCCTGAGTATGTAACTGATTTTTCTTTGGGGAGGATGGGAAGACAGTAGTGTTTAAAAAAAAGCAGGTAAGGATTTATGTCTGTATGTAATACCAACAATATACACATGTCTACATATAAATAAGTAATTTTTGCAAAGATATATATATATATGTGTATATACATCTAAAATTTTCCATCTTACCTCTACCCAGTCATCATTTGCTTACCATTTATACACACTAATTTTCTTGTACAGATCACAGCTGTTTGCTAAAATTACTCTGCTATACAGTAAACAACCATCAGTATGGCAGTTACATGATTAAAAAGAGTATCCCACAGTTTCACAGTAAAAATAACAGATTGTATCTTCCAGCACAGGTAACAGGCAGGAAACAAGATTCTCTCTCCAGCCACCTTCTCAGCATGCACTACACAAACAGATTTGTTTTTCTCCACCCCACTTATTTACTCTCATTCTGTGTAATGGACTAGAAGAGAGTTCTCCAGATGCAAGTGGAGAGGAGGCTTTTCTGATGCTGTCACTAGCATTCTTTAAGCCGTGAGATTTCAGTAATTTACATGCCAATGTAATCCATGCTTTCTTTCATTGTTCATTCTTCCTCCAATGGTGGCTTTGCAGAGTTGTTTCCACATGCATGTACACAATGTGCATCCAAAGAAGATGGCTTTGTGAATTTATTTATGTTGCATCTGAGTAAAATCGCAAATTGAGTAAAATCAAAGGGCGTGAGACAACAGCTTGGTCTGCCAATATTATTGTACTGATCATTCACCTATTCTTGTGGAGAAAGGCTGGCTAAATGCCACGAGACAGGCTTGTACTAATAAATGTGTTTTGATGTAATAAATAGGGAAAAGTGTTTTTAGTTCCTGCTTCCTACATCAGAAAGACACATTTTATGGGCCAAGTCAAATTATATAACAAAACAAGGAAGGAGGAAAAAGCCAAATCTGCCTGCTTTATGTCATCCCATAACAAAGAAGAAATTCCCCCATTACTGATCAATAAAAAGTAATTCAGATTAGTATATATTAATAAAATAATAGATCCCCGTAGATGTTAGTGTAATAGTTTCTTTTTTGTTTCCCAGCTACAGTTTTGTTGAACCCGACTTTGGCTGATTTTGGAGCCAAAAGACAAAATCCTCATCTGCTTCACACAGAAGCGTTTTGGGACTATTGATAAGAAAATCAGTGGAACTACCTGGATGTAAATCAAAAGCAAGAGGGGAACCCATCTGTATACATCTCCAGCCACATCTCATATGAAGCTTAGCCTGGTAAAGAAGGGCTGCTTCTGTGATTCAGGCCCTGAGCACACTGTAGAGGTATGGAAACACCCTCTTTTGGTTTGACTTGATGACCTCATGTTGGACCTCAAAAGCTTATTCTACCATTTTATGTCATCTGGTGAATTTATGGGACACTGTCAAGATTCAGTCTTCCTCTGGTATTTCAGCATGCAGATGTGACTTTCTCTAGCAACTGGGCTTTTAAAAATTACCCTTCCCACTCAGTGTACTATGAATACATGTAATTCCGGGCTCAGGATCCAGGAAGATAGTGGTTGCAGGGAGAGGTGCAAATCTAAATATCTGCTGTACTGTTCTAGCTTCCTGGGCAGGTTTGAGGATGCGAACTCCGAAGGGGAAATTGGCTGTGCCTGCAAGTGTAGAATTAATTACTGCCTGTGAGGTGTAAAGACCAGCTGTAAATACTGGAGGGCCCAGGTGCTGCTGGGAAGCATTGGCAGGAGCAACAGGAGGAAGCAGTGGAACCTCTGGAAGACGGGAAAGGGCTAGCAAAAGGCACTGTTTATAATCTGTAGGCCTAGGGGTCTCTAAGGCCTTCTGCTAGTTTTGTAAGTCTGCAGAGTGGAGGGAGTCCCCAGGTTTTCCCAAACAAGAGTGGTTGATGTCCTGCCATTGGCAGCAGGAGAAAGGAAGGTACAGGAGGCTGCACAGGAGCTGTTTAGGAGAGGCTCAGCTGGTGCTGGGGCTTGAGTCAAAAGCTGATTTGTTGTCTACAGGCTGATCAGTGTTCTACAGCTAAAAGAGGTGAAGATAGTAACCAACACTAGACGTGAGCAGTGGTGTAGTCCCCCAATGTGCCTGGGCAGTCAGCTGTTCCTCTGAGCCATGCAGCTGTGGGCTTCTGACAAAGACAGGTGAAGAGGTCTGCTGTCTGGTTCCCTTCTTTCCAGACACATCCTTTATGCTGAATGTACAAAGAAAGGCTGCTAAGAGAGATATTGCCCTCTGGGTGCCTCCTGGGAATCCCACCCCACTGCCACATTTCACTGCCCTGTCACCAATTGCCTAGGGGTAGAAAGCAGAACTCATGGTCCAGACAATCTCCTCTTGTCTTGCCCTTCTACAGGCAGCTGTTCTCTTGACTTGCAGAGCACTTAATCTGGAATTTACCCTCAATAACAAAACAAGAAATGTGTCCACCTTGGCCTCTGTCCAGCATTTTGTCCAGTAGCAATGAAGGGATCTGTGGTGGGTATGGCTGGAGGTCAGGCAACGATGATGGGGAGAAAGGCCTTTTTTAAAACACAAATTATACTGTAGTGCAGCTCCTTCAGTGCCTCCATCTTTCATGCCTGGGTTTCTGAAAGACCATAGCTATCTCATTGTTTCTATCTGTACAGCAATTCCATTATTTCTCTTGCTCTTTCTTTAGCAGTTAACTGATCCAGAAGCTAGAAGCTCTTTGGCCTTTAGTGCTCCCTTGGAAGTGTTTCTTGGTTAATAATTCATCAGAATTAGAGATACTGTACTTGATTTCATGTGATTTTATGTGGTTTGGGTTTTTTCTCCATTTGACCTGCTTTCTTCTCAAACAAAGCTTCAGCAAAACTTGATGTGTCAGAACTGGAGGGACACAAAGATCTGATGCAAATGAAGATAGTATGAGGCCGATAAAGCTGAAACAAAACCAAATATCAATCATGGATTTCCTAGTGGTCACCCCTTGCTTTTTCTAACAAATAACAAATTTGCCTTCTGTAACTTTTTCCTTTTCTGCTGTCTTTACTCTTGCCCATTCAAAAGACAGTTGCCAGTACTGGTGAAAAAATGTTTTGACATAAATGCCGGATATATCTCTGGCTGCCACTGTATCAAGCTTTTTGTCTCAGCCAGAAGTCAGAGAGTAGGACTGTATCTACCTTTTTGCTGTGCTTACCTGCTCTGCTTTCAACCTGCAGCCTGCTGTGGCTAGGCAGGCCCCTTTGCCAGCTTAACCCCACAGTCACAAAAAGACTCTTCAAATATGGACATGGATGTCCACATTTCTCCACCGTACTGGTTTATGCTGAACTGACTAAGTGATTTTTCATCATCTGTCTCCCCAGATCACAATGCTTTGAAATAACAAGAGGGGTTTTTTTAGAAAATTTAGGGTTCCTCAAGACACTCCATCTTGGTTTGAAACCAAAAGCAAAGGGGGTTGAATAACTAATATTGTACTGTAGGTCCACACGAGGCCAGAGTGACAGGGCTGTGCATGGAAAATCACATCACTCTGTGTAAATGTTAAGAGCTCTGTCATACCTGCTGGAACAAATTCACTGACATCATGGATTAACTCACAAGGTTTTCCTGTTCCATAAATTTTTGTTTAACAAGACTGAATGTATGGGTGTCTGTTTGCAGCTAAAAAAATATGTAATCTCCACATTAATAAATTAGAAACAGGAAATGAGAGCCTTTGGTCTGGGATCTTTCTTAGAGCATCAAACAGATTATTTCTTCTACTTCAACTTGCCAGAACTTCTGTGCTACCTTGACTCATCAACAGTGCAGTGCTTCATCTATAAACTTTTGTCTGACTGCTGTATAGAAAGTGGGCCAAATTTTCAGAAAAATTATGTATAATATCATGAAAAACTTTTGGCAAATGGTCCAGGAACTGAGGCTTCTTGGACCTAGTGTTGCTCTGAGGTTAAGTGCAAATACCAAACACTCCTATGCATTCTTAAGGTCTTGTGTAAACAAGGTTAGCACTTGCACCAATATTGCCATTCCAGGTAAGTTTTCCATTAATGTGAGTGCCTTTTAACATTAAAATCCTGAAGACAACTCTCCAGGAAAGGGTCTATTCCTATGTTTTGGGCTCTCTCCTAGATACTGTAGTGACTCTGGATTAAGATATTATGAATCTGAAATGTCAGCAAAATTGTCAAACAGCCAGTTTGGGATGCACTAGTGAATATGGATAAGAATAAAGCTGTTTGACTTAAAATCCCACATGCTGGCAAGAGGGGAAAAACAAATAGTAAGCCTGCCATGCAATAAATCCATTCCACTGTGTTATTGCACATAGTGAACTGGATGTTTACCAGCTTAGGTTTATCAGTTTCCCTCTAAGTATTATTAGGTCTCTTTTAATGTATTTCTATGGTATAATCTCTTCTAGCAGCCACCACTTCATTCTGCTTAATACTATTGATGATACATGACCATTGTAGCAGTCTGGAACAAGGCATGAAGCTACCAGCACTCCTGGAGGATGGGGACATGGTACCATTTGCTGGAATGAACAACTAGTTCCCACAGAGAATCTGCAAAAGTGAAGCTGTATTGCAGCCCTTTAAAGTGGATTGGAGAGATTGCAATTTGAAAGGGCCGTATCAAAAAGTGTCCTTTAAATTGATGCTGGCTTGTGTAAAGCATCTCACCTACAACTGTGGCACTCAAGTGAAGCATAATGAAAGGCCTCAACAGAGTTCAGGAGGGACCCTACTGCCCAGGGACAGGGACTCAATGTGCAGTTGAAGTACAACACTGGAGAAGAGATTGATCCCAGTGATTCTTCATGTTGAATTTGTGTTCAGTCTAAAAATCAGTATTTGCTCAGAAAAGACATGATCTGAAAATGCAGCTATGCTGTAATGAGTCCCATGTGCAGTTCTTGCATATCTCGCAGCTTGAAGGAAGCAAAAGGGTTTTCTTGTATAAATCTGTTAGTTAACCATTACTTCAGCAGAAATCAGATGTGTATTTGTATGCAAAATACATGCTTTTTCGATAGCATTTTTTTCCATTTGTAATAAAGGCAGGAGGGGAGGTACTGAGCTTAGAAATGTCAGCTCAGAATTCAGCACGAAGTTCATCATTGACACAAGCACATCACTCCATGGTTTTAGGCTGCTACTGGTTTTGTGTGTAGTTTGACGTGTGTCCATTTACACATACAGAAGTGCCAAACCCCCTGTTTTTTGGTGAAAGCTGAGATTATACTAGTGAGTGTGCAGAGTTTTTGTACAAGACTCGCTAGACCCTTGGCTGGAAACAGTTTTATGTATGTTATGTAGAGGAGGAGGGAAAAACACAGCCTGCCAGTTGATGCAGCTGTGTTGTGCAGGAGTCTGTTTTGTCTTTGTGCAGATAAATTACACAGCCAAGGAGTTTCCAGCTCTTGGCACTGGGGGCTAAAACATGGATAAGCTTAGCATATCTCTGCTTCCAGCAACAACCAAGGAACAACTGTCTCATCTTTCAAGGCTGGAAAAATTCTATGCAGAGGGGGGACCAAAGCCTGCTCATGAGGCTAACTCACATTTTGAAACTGTTTCTCATGAAAAAGGAGATAAATCCTTTTAACACCAAGCAATTATTTCTCCTCCAAGAATGGTACCCATCGCAGTTGACTAGCCTTTACACTTTGGGCAGGAGAAGTGAAGTCTGCTTCACACTGCTTTTCTAGTTCACCTGTGACTTGAACTAACGAAAATCCTTTAAATCACTTCCACTAAAACTCTTTTTCTAAGTATTTTAGGGCAATGGCTAGCTCAGTGAATAAGCTTCATCAAAACCTACCTGCCAAAGCCTATATGTTTTGGCTGAAGTCAGTGTTTCTCCAAGAATACCATGTCTTCATGTCTGACCATGTCTTCAATAAATAGTTGCAACCTTCACATTCAGGGTATCATACAGTGAAGGGAAGAGGCAGCTCAGTCTTGCTTGTTGGGATGTGTTCTGCTTAGCCTGCACCATGCTTCAGACAAAGAAAATACTACACTGACACTTAAAACTTAAGGATTGGTGAAAAATACCTGTGGACAAATCCAGAAGAATTCAGCTAGTTCTTGGATTTTGTTGTCCTCAGTTTGATCTGTTGAATCTATTTCACAGATCTGAACACTGTGTGTGCACCTGTGTTGGTATCTACATAGCAAAAGATAATTTTTTTGTAGCAGTCACAGAGAACAAAACCTCTGTAGCTCATTGATGTCAGCAGCAACATGAATATTGCTTGTTCTGTCTGTGGCAATTTTTTTTTAAGTTTTATTTTTCATTTCTTTCTCTGCTGGAGGGGTTCCATGTTGAATAGCATCTCCTGCTGCTAATGCAGATAAAGAAAAGCATATTGCATCTGAACATGGAGCCTGAATTCCCAGGAAGGTATTTAGATCTTGCACAACTAGAACATCTTGTTGAAAAAGTCACACTAACACACTAATGCATCCTAACAATCTAATGAGTTAATAAATTTTGAAAAAGCACTAATAAAGGACAGATGATGTAAGACAGGGTGTGGGGGGAAGAAAGAAGGTTGGTTTTTTTTCCCCAATATAGTTGACAGACTCTTGGAAACAAAATGTTAAATACTTGCAGAAAGCCAAAATCTCCCATTGTCCTGCTGATCTCTCCCTCTGTTTGCTTTCTCTTCTTTATTAAAAATGAAATGTTAGAGGAATTGCGGTGCTTCATAACTTACAGTTGTGTTACTGTTCTGCTGAAATCTTACAAGAGTCACAAATCCTTTTTTTTTTTCTCTTTTTTTTTTTCCTCTTTCCCCTGCTTAACATCAGACTATGACATTCATGTGGAAGATGGGACACAAGGCTGGCAGAAAAACACACAGTCACCAGCATCACTCAATGAGCACAGAGTCAATTCCTTCTCATTTGCCCAAGCATACTTAAGCCTTCATGGGAGGATCCTTACAGAAGAGAAGGATCACTGGGGAGGGATTGGCTCTGCACTATGTAGCTTTTGTATATGCCAAGAAGAAAAGGAATTAAGCAATAGTGCTTGGGACAGCAGATTGGCTTACAGTCACCTCCCCCCTCCCACTGTGTTTCTTAAGGCTGCAATTGTTTCCCTTCTGGAGGTTAAGTTGGTAGGAAGTCAACAGGTGGAGTTTGCCAAGAAAATTCCCTCTTCTTAGAGAAGCATTGACTGTGTGGAAACTGTGGCTTTGTTTCTTTTCCCCAGAAATAAGGAAAATTTCAAATTAAACAGAATCAGCTTGAGAATTGTATTAACTACATGGCAAAAATAACTAAGTTTGAAATGTTATCCCAGAGCAACTCAGTTATTTTTATTCAAAAAAATCTAGCTGCTGGCTGCATTATGAAATAGAGAAATAGTTTTCTTAGTTCACATGAAGAGATGAAACACACATACACTTAGACTAGTTCAGGGCCTTAGCCAGTTCTGACAGTGTTTAGGAAAAAACAGCATGATTTTAAACTCCCAACAAACACAAATGTCCCAAGCAGGTTGTCTATGTTGTGTGGCTTTTAACTACTGCTCTGTGACTCTCTACTGGTTAATAGAAGTCTGCCCTGTTCCGGCCAAAGCCTTATACTTGATACCTTAGTGCAAAACCTCCTACCCAGGCTGCTTGTTTAGAGGCAGGACCCATGGGAGTTCTTAGCTCCCTGATTCCAGGGCAGCATCACAGCAGCCAGCACACTAGAGTGGTCTTCTGTACTGTAATCTCTGTGAACTATTTGCTGGTCTACATTTTCACTATAAGAACAGTTGGACATTGGAATAACCTCCCAGGGAAGGGGTGGATCCCCAACACTGGGCAATTTTAAGACTCAGCTTTACAGGGTGCCAGGCCATTTCATCCAAACCATGTTTCTTCCTAGAAAGGTTGAATCAGATGATCCTTGAAGTCTCTTCCAACCTGGCAGTCTATGATCTTGTTATTCCTTTCTCTTAGATAGCTGGCTTACTGGGGAAAAAAAACCCTCTTTATTCCTTGTTGTTTGTTTTTTTTTCTTGATGATGAAAAAACATACACGGGACGCTTGGCAGTGAAGAGTTAAGCTTCCTGTATGTCAGGGCGAGATCAGGGAAGGGGACCTAACAGTCTTGCATCCCAGTCCCATGGCACAATTCGGTCCTTGCTTTCCTCTGTCTATACCTCCTTGTTTACCTACTTTAATCTAAGAGCTTTGATCTAAACATGCTGATTGTTTAGCAAGGGGACACTCTGAAAGGCTGTCAACTTAAACTTGGCAGCAGCTTTGTCTGTGACACAGTATACAAACCAATGAATCATGGTCTTTGAATATCTTATCCTACCCGTAAGTCCTACCATTTGTTGCCTCTTCCCTTTTTCTGCTGGGTAGGATTAACTCTTCATTGTGATTCAAGGGGTTATTTGTTGGTGGGTTGTAAATCCCCAATTAGCATCCTTGTTTAAATATAAGAATAGTAGAAATGTTGATGTACAGAGGCAGCAGATTATAAACTCTTTTTTTTTTTTTTTAATCTTCAGAAGTCTCTGACTGGAAATACAATGCAATACATTCAGGGCAACAGAAGTTGTGCAGTGCAAAACCTGGTAAACTCAGTCTAGAAGGAGCTGGTCTTCTTAAGATTCTGTTTTATTCTGCTGATTTATTCAGCTGCTTACCTCAGAAAATGACTAGAATATTTATTTTAATGATGAACTTTAACATGGAAGGCAATTTTGCCTTCTCACAGAAGGGACTCACTGACCATAGCCATGTTTTTCACCTTCGCTTGCAATTACAAAAAAAAAAAAAAAGAAAAAAAAAAGGAAAAAAAAAAAAGGTATAAAATCTATCTGTGATTCTAGTCATTTATGGAGTGATGAGGAACAAACACTCTATACCTGACTTAAATGGATGCCCAGACCACAATGTAGTATGGAAAGGATCAGAGAATTTAGAGGAAACGTTTACTGAATTTTGTGAAGTTATAGCAGAGTGATCTCTGTAAACTGAAACTATGGCAATAAGGGAGTGGCTCTATCTTTAGCAGAGAGTAACATGCATCGTAAATCTCATGCATGCTACCAAGTCAAATATTTAGATTTCATACATGAAGAAGACCAGCATATCCAGTTCTCTCTTTTTCTGCAGACAGCATTCAGTTCATGCTAAACAACATCTCTGCTAGCGAAGTAAGCACTAGCATTTCACAGAAAGCTATGTCTAAGATCCTACCCTTGTTCACATAAGTAGTGGGTGTATGGAGAAGCACAGTTAAAAAGTCAACACACGGCAGAGGCTGCTGTAGAGACTGCACCTGTCAAGATCCATGCAAGCAGCCCCAGTGCTTTCAAAGGGGCAGCTGTCATGAGAAGGGTGTGTCAAGCCCTTTGGGTCACTCTTCTGGTTTCTGTGGCTTTGTTTCAACATTACTTAGAGAAAGTATGTTGTAACAGCTTATAAAGCCACTGTTCTGCTGCTTCTTGAACATGACGTAGAAATGTTTTCTGCTACCACTAGCTATTATGAAATACTTAAAGTTTTATAATTGTCACAAAAGTTATATAATTGTCACAGAATTAATCAGGTGTAAGTTGTCTATAATGTACAGCAGTTTCTGTGCACATTCTTACCTTTGACTGATTCCATGGTTTACCATTCTAAGCATTTATTTGGATATTCTGAATGCCTCATGAAGATATCTGTCTTTCAGTAATAAGAGCAAGATCAATGGCCATGTTTAAAGGTTATAAACTCTCTCTGCAGAGCTAAAGATATCTTGAAAATGGGACTCAGGCCTACACTAATAGGTATGTGTGACTGGCAATGCTGAGAACCACCAGGATCATAGAATCACAGAATTATTGAGGCCAGAAAAGGCCTCTGAGTTCATCAAGTCCAGCCTATGAATTAACATCACCACATCAGCTAGACCATGGCACTAAGTGCCACATCCAGCCTTAACCTGAACACCTCCAGAGATGGTAACTCCCCCACCTCCCCAGGCAGTCCATTCCAATATCTGGTCACCCTTTCCATGAGGAAGTGCGTCCTAATATCCAACCTAAATCTCCCCTGGTGCAGCTTCAGGCCATGCCCTCTCATCCTGTCACTAGTTTCCTGGAAGAAGATTCCAGCCCCACATGACTACAAACTCCCTTCAAGTAGTTGAGGAGGCTGATAAGGTCCCCAATGAGTCTCCTCTTCTCCAGACTAAACAACCCCAGATCCCTCAGCCTATCCCTATAAGACTTTCCCTCTAGTCCTTTCACCAGCCCTGTTGCTCTCCTCTGGACCTGCTCCAGCACCTCAATATCCTTCTTGAAGTGAGGGGCCCAGATCTGCAGACAGTACTCGAGCTGAGACCTCACCAGTGCTGTGTAGAGAGGGGAATTATGGTCCCAGAAATTAGGAAGCAATCCTGGAGCATTAGGAAATGCTCCTGCTGGCCACACTATTCCTGATACAAGCCAGGATGCCATTGGCCTTCCAGGCCATCTGGGCACACTGCTGGCTCATGTTCAACCAGCTGTCAACTAGTACTTCCAGGTCCTTCTCTGCCAGGCCACTCCATCCACTCTTCCCTCAGCCTGTAGTGCTGCCTGGGGTTATTGTGGCCAAAGTGCAGGACCCTGTACTTGGTCTTGTTGAATTTCATGCCATTGGCCTCAGCCCATTGACCCAGCCTGTCCAGGTCCTCCTGCAGCTTCTTCCTACTCCTTGGCAGATGGACACTCCCCCCAGCTTGGTGTCATCTCTGAACTTACTGAGGGTGAACCCGATCCCCACATCCAGGTCATCAATAAAGATGCTGAATAGGACTGGACCCAGCACTGATCCCTGGGGGACATCACTGTCCACCAGACACCAACTGGATGCAGCTCCATTCACCATCACTCTCTGGTCCTGGTCATCCAACCACTTTTTAACCCAGGGATAGAACATGTTTTTCCCAATGCTAATCTAGTGTTTTTTTCGCGGGGATTTTTTCATAAAGCAGAAGCACAATATACATACAATATATATACAATATATATACATTTTGTTGTGAAGATGAAAAACTATATTCAAAAATTATATTAAAAATGTCAAGACTGGACCTTTCTTTGGGATGAAACATCAAAGTGTAAAAGTATAATTATGGATTAAATTAAGTTGGGTTTAAGTATCTTTGAAATATTAAATAACTATGCAAGTTAATGTCATATTTCAAAGTAGTTAGGGGGCCCTAGAAAGAAGAACAGAGCTTCTGATTTCTGCACAAAAAACTGAAAGGAGGTTGCTGGGGTAGATAATCCTCTTATTACATTGCCAAAATTATTTCAAGGATTGTTCTGTGGAAAAAATTGACCTGGATTTATACCTGTGAAAGGTCTTCACAGCTGTCCAGCTGTATCCAATTGCAGATACTGAGATATCTAAATGGATAAAAGAATGTAGACTTTGATTTGCTACTGAGTTGCAATCAGCCATTCATTTTGCAAGCTCTTGATAACATGGACTGAAAGTGTAGTCACTTTGTCACCACTTCCTGAAAAGGTTAATGTACAACAATCTCTGTAGAGACATGAATGTTTGACAAGAAAGGAAAATATTCCAGAATATGTTAAATATGGAATCATGATCAACCTTGACCTGATAACTTTCAGAGAAATCTCAGCCCACTGGCTTTGCTGACACAGAAACATCACTAAGATATCTGGGAAACATTTCAGTGCTTAGCCATAGCAACCACGAGATACCTATAAAAAAATTTGTCTGATCAGTTACAATAAGGCTGCAGTGAACAGGACATTGAAGACTGTCTTTTACCTTTACCAAATTATCTTTCAAGGGACACATTACTGCAAAGCAACAATAATTTTTCCTGAAGGACTCTCCAAATAAGGACTAATTTAAAACTAACACATAGCTTGCAATTCACACTTCATTATTGTATGTTAAGAGAAGAAAACTTTTTTTTTTTTTTTTCCTACTGTTTATGATTTTTTCCTTTAAAATGAAGTGGAAAGAACTTACTAACCCCTGTCCCTTGAGTCCTGGTATTACAATGTTTAAGTTCAGACACTGTAATCTGACCTAGTCTACATGATCTTTTCTTGCATTAGTACTGATGTCTGAAAGGCATTCCTTTTCACTTCTTCACATGTTACACAATTATCACAGGTTACTTCTTTCTCTGTAGCCTAAACCACTCATTTTTAAAAATTATCTGAATTTATTTTGCAGAACATAGTTTTCTGCACAGGTGGATTTGTTTATGTAAGTTTGTTTTTTTGTCTCCCCAGTGTTTCTGCACTTCTGTGGAGTACTGAGCTGCAAATAATCTCCGGTGAACAGATAATAACACAGAGTGGCTTACTTTAGTCCTTATTTTTAATCTTTTGTTTGATGCAATTCATGGTTACAGTGGTTTGCTCAGGTTCTTCCTGCATAACCTTTCAAGTTTTTTGTGTATGTCTTGATGGTCACAATAAATATAACTTCCCCCATGTTTTGAGGCAGAGCATGTCTTGCAGTACCTTTTGTGCCGAAGAATGCAGCTTTACACAACTGGTAGGTATGTTACAGGGTAAATTTCAATAAGCTAGTTGCTGTTTTTAGTAATGCTACAATACTACTTCCAGTACTAACGCACTTAGTAAAGCAATCTGAAAATGGAGACAACCATGTCTAACAGGAGAGTTTAAATCCACACTAGAATTCTATCAGTTTGAATGCTGAGTTGCCCTAGCCTCTCTTCTAGGGGTCAAAACAGAGCAAAATGTCGATAACTCAGCTCTTTGTTTAAGGGTTCTGATGTAATGAAAAGAATCAGTCTATTTCTTGGCCATATCTCTTAATTTAGAATTATATGGTGTCACCATTTGACTCAAGTCCGACAACAACGCTCTCGATCCCCTCCCCCTCCCACCCAGGTAGGGAAGGAGAGAGAGAGAAATTTGGGTGGATTAAAACCTAAACTACACAGCATTAATTAAACAGCAATGATAAAATCTATACAATTCTATATGATTATGTTCAGATATGTGCAAAAGCCGCTCGCCTTCCCTCACCCCCAGTGACTCCCACAGCATCTCTTGAGCTGCAAACAGTCCCCAGAAATCCCAGAGCTGCTAGAGAGAGCACAGAGCAATCAAGGTCAGGAGAGCTCAAGCGTAAGGGTCGACGGTGATGGATGGACGGAGTCCTCCCCAGACATCGGCCATGGATGGAAGAGAAGGGAAGAAGAAGCAGGAAGGAAGTTGTCTTCTGTGATCTCTGTTCTTCCTCTGGGCTTACATAGATATATGGAATGGAATATCTCTGGCCAGTTTTGCTGTCTGCCTAATTCAGCCTCCTACAGGGGTGTCATGGATCTCCTGGTAGTGTCTAAGCTGGCAGAGTAAAGGTGTGACCTTGAAGACACAGCAGTTAGAAAAACATTCCGCCATTTGTTATCATTGCTAGCCTGAACGCTCTGCTGCTAGTTAAAAGAAAGCTCACTGAAGGAAAAAAAACAAAAACAAAAAAAACAAAAAAAAAACAGTAAAAGGAAAATTGGCTTCATCCTGGCTCAAACCAGTACAATGGTGTTAATCTTCTGCAATTTAAAATGGATGTGAAGTCCCACCACTTATATGAGTCTGTGGATCTTCAGAATAGAAAGACAGAAAAACACCACCATTGTATTTCAGTGTTTACTTCACAGATACATTTGCTAATGACAAATTGTAACTTCTCTGTTACCTCTAATTGTTCATTTACACCTGAAACAAAACAGTTTTTTTTATTCTGAAATAATTTGAGCCTAGTAAAACATCTAAGGAAAAGGTCAGCATGCCCCAGTTTGGTGCTGACATCCAGCCTGAAACATTGCCAGTGCTGGTCTACCTGGACTATCTAGAACACAGCAAAAAGAAGACTAAATGGGACTTTAAAATGTTGAAAAGTTGTTGGAGAAATAATGTCTGAGAAGACAAAGTCTAAACAAACTTTGTTAAAATCTGGATAAATTGTTAAAATGGGCTAGTAACTTGAAGATATACACCATGTGTTTGTGATCAAACAATGTTACAGATACAATAAATCCTATCTTTTCTTTTACCTTAACAATATTTAATCTACTTTTTATTGCAACGTCTGATAACACTAGCTCTACAGGGATTGAAGGTTCTCATGCTTCATTGGGCATACAAATATGAATGTAAAAAAATGCAAGCAGGATTAATTAGTACAAGAACACCTCAGTACTAGGACTGCATGCACTCTACTTTTTGTACTATCCATCGATAGAACTTTTGACGGAAAAATCCTGGAACGTAACTTTGGTCTGTCTGTCTCTGTCTCTCTCTTCCTAAACACAGGATAACTGTACCTTTCTTCTGGGAAAGAATGACATGTTGGAGGTTGTATTAAAGACTAACCAGCAGAAAAACTCCACCTACATTGGCATGCACAACCCATCCAGCTAACCTTGGATGAAAGTGCAGAGATTCTCTGCACTAGTGGAAGGTAACACAAGATGTGCAATGTAGTCAAACAGGTGGGTCAGAAATATTTAATCCAAAAAGCATCTTCATTTGACTGTTTTATACAAACATCTGTAGTTCACAAAAGTGCTTTGATTGTGACAGAAATAAGAACATCTACTCAAGTTGATGTATCCTCAGGAGAAAATTGTTGGCTGTCTAAAAGTGAGCTGAACAGTTTCAAACATCCCCCATATTGTCTGCATGTGAAGTTCAAGCTAAGAGTTATAAAACTTCCAGCTTTAAAACTTTTCAGCTGAGTAGTCAAGTTTGAAATAAATCTGGAAAACAAAAGCTGAAATGCAAATTCTTCTGTACTGCTTCCAGTTCCATTGCACTCTAAGAGGAAATTCCATGTTCTAAGAATATTTTTTTCCAAAGGCTTGGTTCCTATGTCATTCAGAAACAAGTATAGAGCTGTTTAAAGAATGAAACAAGGAAAGCAGCTCTGAAAAAAACAACCTCTGTGCTTCATTTCCTAAATGCAATTATGATGAAACTTTCTTCCCTTAGTTGGAATTTAGAATAATGGAATAGCTTGAGTTAGAAGGAACTGCTAAGGAGCAGCAAGTCCAGCTTGAGTAGAACTCTGTTGAGTTTGATGCCACTTTCCATGAACTAGTATCATCTGGCATCAAATGGACTTTATCTTTTAGATCTCTTACCAGGTCTTGGGCAATTCTGTCCACTGTTTAAATTGAATACAGTGCAAATAATTACTAAACCACCTGAAATATTTCTGTCTGACTTCTATAGAGAAATAAGATGCAGGTGCATCAACTTTGTACCAAAACTGTATTAGCTATTAAACTTCACTTCTGCCTATAAATATCTTTTAGAACCTGACACACCTGTCCTTATTCACAGAAGGGCTAATTCTGCACCCCTAGTCACAAATCACCTGGGACTTGTTTTTACTGATTTAAATATGTTCTCATTTGCTTGCTCAATCATGCTTACTTCTTTCCCTGACCTTTAAGTGCTTCTTGCAGAAATGAGTTTGGCACTAAAGTCATATTGCATATCTACAGGCAGGGGTGCTAGCACTGAAGCATTTAAGTTCTCCATCTCCCAGAGAAAGAGATTAAATATGTGTTATCGAAAACACTGTCATGCTCCATGACAGTGCGTCTTATAGCTATGGGGGACATAACAGGAGAGCTAGAGGACAAATCTCCTGTCAGAATATGGGGAAGTATTTAGGGTAGTGACTGCAGCTACTTGGCTGTTTTCAGTCACGTTCCTGGCAATAGGGGTCAGTATGTCACTGGAGACGGCTAAGCCTAGGTAGATCTTAAAGAACTTGAATGATGTATTAAGAAGAGCATGTAAGAAATGCACCTTTTCATCAGCTCTGACACCACTGATAAACCTGTGCCTCTGTGAAACAAAGTCATGATGGACTCTACTAACTTTTGTCATGGGATAACACTGTCCTGAAGAAAACAGATTTGATCTTTTGTACTGCCAGCATCTAGCCAGTGCCAAGCCATATCTTGGCTGTATGTGTTAGATCCTGTAGCCAGCTATCACTTCCAGAAGTTCAGGAAATGGTTCTAAACCTTGATTGCTATGCATTTCCTCTCTTCATATGAATTCTGTGATGCACGCTGGAAGTTGGTTTGAAGTGCAATAAATAGGAAGTTAATGGACCCACTTCAGTATGGCAGTGGCTGAATTATATTCCCGTGAGACCTTTTGTATACAACCAACTTTTGAAGCATTTCCTGTAGCTGACCTGTTCAGTCTCAACACTGCAGCAGGCAGCTAGTTAAGACAGATGGAGCACGCGGCAGCGCAGAAGAGAGAGCGGCAGCAGCACCGGCAGCGGTGAGAGCTGTTCCTTTACATTTACTGAGGATTTGAGAGGGAGCCGGGCTTCCCAGAGACGGTGAAGCCGGGGCAGAGCCAGGAGACCCGAGTCTGAGCGGGAAGCCTGCGAGGGAGAGGAAGGCTGACGTGGCAGGGGGTGTGGCTGTGAACGGCGGCAAGGGTTAAAAAGCGGCCATTTGGCAGCCTCGTCTGAGCACGCGGCAGCGCAGAAGAGAGAGCGGCAGCGGCCTGCGTTTGAGGGCTATATTTATCCTATTGTCTTGTTAGCAGAACCTGCTGATGTGACACACACCCATCTACCCATACGTCCAAAGAGGAAGTGATGTTGCTTTTCCCTATCTAAAAGGGAAATTACAAATTATTTTTATCTAGGTGCCTTTTCCACAAAGTCTTTCTTACATGTGTATCCTTGCTGGATGACACTCAAGCTGCCTTCCCCCTCAGTTCACTCTAATTCATCAATATTTATCCTGACAAAGTTTTGCCTGGAATTCCAAAGTCAGTTATAGTGCTGTGATTGTCACTGGATGAAGCAGGAAAAGATATTGCAGTTATACAGATGCATATAGAACGAGCATATTCTCACTTCTGTTCTGTATCCAGAATTTTAAACTAACACTTTTGTTACACCTAATGCTATTAGTGTTAATGAAAAAAATGCCAAAATGTCAAAACATTTTCTGCAAACTTATTAATACCAGTGCTACAGGATGAGCAGTAATGTCTTCAAACTTAAAGACTGTAGATTTAGATTATATATTAGGAAGAAATTCTTCACCATGAGGGGCATGAGGCACTGAAACAAGTTGCCCAGAAAAGTTGTGAATGCCCCATCCCTGAAGTGTTCAAGGCCAGGCTGGACAGGACTTTGATCAACCTGGTCTACTGGGAGGTGTCCCTGCCCATGCAGGGAGGTTGGAACTATATGATATTTAAGATCCCTTCCAACCTAACTACTCTGATTTAATAATAATAATATGTCTAGGAGTGGGGATTAAGAACTTTACTCCATATTTTGTATTGGGCTTCTGACAACTTTGCCTTTCTATTTACATAAATCAGTAAAAAAACTCCCCTTTGAGCTGTTTTTGAAGACCTGCTAAGATTTTGCTAAGAACAGGCCTTTTAATTCTCATCAATTTCTCCTCTCTTTTCCAAAGAAAGGACCATGCTTTTACTTCTCTAGAACAGAGAATAGAGAAAGCAGCCTTCAAGACTTATTTTTTTTTTTTCCTTTTTTTTTTTTACATAGGGTCTAAACACTCCATGCAGATTTTGGGAGGTTTTCCCCCAAAATATATACATAGGACCTTTTCCAAGGGCTATTGAAAGGCCTTTAAAAGCTTCTTATTTTAATGATTTTACAGTGGAACCTAAAGAAAAGCAGTGCTGTAAGAAGAGCAAATATATGATTTGACTGAATAGAGAATTTCTAAAATAAAGAAAATACAGGAAAAAATAGAGATAGGTAAAGTGTTCTGGAGTAGAAGAACCAGAACAAGTTTCAATGTGGACTAAACTTGGAAGAATCTTTGAGTCAAAGAGAAGGCTAGACTGAGAAAACTGAGAACTGAAAGGATTGGAAAAGATAATATTATAACTCATGATTTCTTATCCATAGGTAAATCTGTAATGTTTAGAATAACCTCTTTTTGAAGACATACATAATAAAAACAAATGTGGTGGTAGAGAAACAGTTTTGAATTCCTGCAGATTTGCTGAGCTGTGAATTCAGAAAAGGTAAACCTCTGAAAGAGGGAATTTAAAAGCATTTTAAAATGCAACATTTAGATAAAACAAATAAACAAATAAATAAGTGGTTATAATAGAAAAATAAAAATAAAACAAAATATGGGATAATCTGAAATATTCTCTTCCATTTTTTTAAATTTGAACAACAGAAGCTGTTACCTGTCCTACCTTACTCCTAAACACTGAAACCCAGAAAGAAAAAACAAGGGACAAAAAAACCAAACCATTTTACACTCCTACAAAATTACACATATTTATATTTCAAAGAATCATTGCATTCTAATTATTCACAGTACTGCTATGACTTTTCACTCTACTTTGAATTTCTTCCCCTTAATAGCAAGTCTCCTTGCTTTCTCTTTTAATGTAGCAATACTACAGAATCTAAAAGAAGAAAGGTAAAGAAAGAGAGAAAGAAGGATAGACTGAGAGTGAAAAGCCTGACAACTGTGTAACAAACAAGAACATAGTAGAAAAAAAATGTATTGTACTGAAGCTGAAAATTCTTTTTGAAAAATGTCAGAAGACCAGGTAGATTATTAAGCAATACAGTAAGATAATTATTTGTTTGCCTTGTTTGTACAATATTAACTACCTAATTTGTAAGGCATGGTGATAGAATTTAAATGCTAATAAAATCTTAACTGAGCTGATGTAATCACAACAAAACAGATTTTATATGAGTACATATCCTGTGTGGAAGGAACAAAATACCCAGCAGGACCAGAACCCTGGACTTCCACAGGGCAAACTTTGGTCTCCTCAATCATCTATTAAGGGAAATCCCATGGGACAGGGTGCTAGAAAATAAAGGAGCTCAAGATAGCTGGTCAACATTCAAGGACCACTTCTTGCAAGCACAGGATCAGAGTGTCCCAATGGTTAGGAAATCTAGTAAGGGTGCTAGGAGACCTGCATGGTTAAAGAAGGAACTACTGGGCAAACTTAAGTGGAAAAGGAAAATCTATAGATCATGGAAGGAGGGGCTGGTCACTTGGGAGGAATATAGGACTGTTGTCAGAGGATGTAGGGAGGCAATTAGGAAAGCTAAGGCCTCCTTGGAACTTAACCTTGCAAGTCAGGTTAAGGATAATAGAAAGGGCTTTTTCAAGTACATAGCTAGCAAAACTAGCAATAGAGGCAATATTGGCCCATTGAGGAATGAGGTGGGAGCCCTGGTGACAGAGGATATAAAGAAGGCAGAGGTGCTGAATGCCTTCTTTGCCTCTGTCTTCACTCCTGCAGGGTCTCCCTATGAGCCCCAGATTCATATAGCCCCAGAAGAAGTCAAGATAGAGGAAGAGTTTGACATGGTAGATGAGGATTGGGTTAGGGATCAGTTGAGTAATCTGGACATCCATAAATCAATGGGTCCAGATGGAATGCACCCAAGGGTGCTGAGGGAGCTGGCGGAGGTCATTGCTAGGCCACTCTCCATCATCTTCAGTAAATCATGGGCAACAGGTGAGGTGCCTGAGGACTGGAGGATAGCAAATGTCACTCCAGTCTACAAGAAGGGCAAGAAGGAGGACCCGGGTAACTATAGACCGGTCAGCCTCACCTCCATCCCTGGAAAGGTGATGGAACAACTTGTTCTTGTCACTATCTCCAGGCACATCAAGGACATGGGGGTCATCAAGAGCAGTCAGCATGGTTTTATCAAGGGTAAATCATGTTTGACTAACCTCATAGCCTTCTATGAGGAAATTACTAGGTGGATAGATGATGGTAGAGCGGTAGATGTGGTTTATCTTGATTTCAGTAAAGCATTTGACACCGTCTCCCACAGCATCCTTGTGGATAAGTTGATCAGGTATGGGTTTGGTGACCAGGAAGTGAGGTGGATTAGGAACTGGTTGAAAGGAAGGAGTCAGAGAGTTGTAGTCAATGGGGTAGAATCTGGTTGGAGGTGTGTTACTAGTGGAGTCCCACAAGGGTCGGTGCTGGGACCGGTGTTGTTCAACATCTTCATCAACGACCTGGATGAGGGTATAGAATGTACCCTCAGCAAGTTTGCTGATGACACTAAGCTGGGAGGAGTGGCTGACACACCAGAAGGCTGTGCTGCCATTCAGAGAGACTTAGATAGGTTGGAGAGTTGGGCGGGGAGAAACATGATGAAATTCAACAAGGGGAAGTGCAGAGTTTTACATTTGGGGAAGAACAACACCATGTCCCAGTACAGGTTGGGGGCTGAACTGCTGGAGAGTAGTGTAGGTGAAAGAGACCTGGGGGTCCTGGTAGACAGGAGGATGACCATGAGCCAGCAATGTGCCCTTGTGGCCAAGAAGGCCAATGGCATCCTGGGGTGTATTAGAAAGGGTGTGGTTAGTAGGTCAAGAGAGGTTCTCCTCCCCCTCTATTCTGCATTGGTGAGGCCACATCTGGAGTATTGTGTCCAGTTCTGGGCCCCTCAGTTCAAGAAGGACAGGGAACTGCTCGAAAGAGTCCAGCGCAGAGCTACGAAGATGATTAAGGGAGTGGAACATCTCCCTTATGAGGAAAGGCTGAGGGAGCTGGGTCTCTTTAGCTTGGAGAAAAGGAGACTGAGGGGTGACCTCATCAATGTTTACAAATATGTAAGGGGTGAGTGTCAGGGGGATGGAGTTAGGCTTTTCTCAGTGATGACCAGTGATAGGACAAGGGGTAATGGGTGTAAATTGGAGCATAGGAGGTTCAAGGTGAATATCCGAAAAAATTTTTTTACTGTGAGAGTGACAGAGCACTGGAACAGACTGCCCAGGGAGGTTGTGGAGTCTCCCTCACTGGAGACATTCAAAACCCACCTGGATGAGTTCCTGTGTGATGTACTCTAGGTGACCCTGCTCTGGCAGGGGGGTTGGACTAGATGATCTCTCGAGGTCCCTTCCAGCCCCTAAGATTCTATGATTCTATGATTCTATAACAAAGTCACTCCTCACTGTCCCAGGTTTCTCTAGGAACAGAGTAATTTTGGTTTATTTCCATACCATCTTTGAATAGTAAAGACTTAACACAGATGTCATCCATACCTTCCTTCTATTATTCTTTTTTTCACTGCCTTATACATGCTTTCTTCTGCATGGAAACACTATTACCAAAACAACAAAAAAACCCAAAACCAAACAAGTAAAGATACTTATTCTTATTTATTAACCAAATAAATTATTAATAAATTTTTTTTTATATAAAATATTTTAAGTTATCAAGGGGGGTTGTATAAATTTTGCTCCAAATCTCGATACACTGGACTTAACTGGATCTGAGAAAACAGAAATTGTGGCTAACTTTTCTGTGCTAAACAACTTACTTTCTTGGAAAAAGGTTTAAATATTTGATTCTTTTGTTGCACCTGTGTAGTAATAAAGAAGAACTTCATAGTTACACAGTTCTTTAAAATTAGCAGGTGTCACCTTCTGTGTGAGAACAGTCACAGACTTTACTGTACTTTATAGGAGGAGCTGACAACATGCCGAAGGAGCAAGAAGACTGGGAAATCTGGTGAAAATGGAGGACAAAATACTTCTTGGAGGTTTTCAGGATAGAAAAAGCTGCATTACTCTTTGCAACCCTCACGCTTCAAGGTGTTTTAGCTAACAGGTTGAAAGAATTTTGTAGGAAGACTATGCTAGCAAGGACTGTTCCCCAAGCAGCTCTTACTAGTGTCACAAGGCTGGATCTATTTTACAACATTAAGATCACCCTCTAAGCCTGCAGCAATAGCACTGGCTGTGAATTTCCTGATGGCTTGCAGGATGCACTAGAGCATTCTTGCCCTCCTTTTTCTGCACTCATGTTCCTTTCTATGCTTTTCTCCTCCAGCCAGGGCCTTGGAAGAGCCCTGGGGAACCTTTCAGTAAGTCAGGGAAGCAGAGCTAATGATGGCAAAAGGGCAATGCCCCATTTCATATGATGATTCTGCACTCACTGAAATAAAAAGAGACATAGTCCCCTATCCCAGATGAACCTGCTTATTAAATAAAGATTGGCAGAAAATGGATTTTAGAATCCTTCCATTTTGGTTTGTATACAAAACTTATTACCTCCCCTGCCATTCCCAAAAAGCCCCAAATCAAAACCAAGCAAATCTCTTCATTTGTTAATGTAAGTTCAAAATTACATAGAGATTGGAGCATGAATTAGTTCCATTTCAGATACCATTGCTGTATAATAACAACTTTCACAGATGCACTGCAAAAGTCTTCTTCACAGCAGTTACTAGCACATAACCCAAATAAGCCTAATGCAAGCAGCAAATTAAATGTAGTAAAATGAGATGGTAAATTAATATAATAAAATTATGAGTTCAAGGTCCATGACATTGAGTATAGATTCACAAACCTGTGCAGTAAAAATATTTCAGAAATGCAAAGCTGCATTTACATTTTTCTATAATTCAGTCAAGCAGAATATATGTCTTGCTCCAAAAATAGACAACGTGCTGATAAACTGAACTGTCATTCCATGGCTTGATGGAGTGGAATAACTGACATCTGTGCCAATTTCACTGGAGGAGTAAGTGACTGTAATCCTCAGCCCTACATCCAAGCCTATATTCTCTTGATTTGTGTGGTAAGCAAAAACTACAGATGAGTATTTAATGTTGAGGCCAGCATTTTCTCAGATGGCAAAAACCTGCATCTATGAAGCCACAAACTATTATCACCTAAAGAGTAAGCACTTACTTACTTTTTTTTCAGCAATAGGTCTGATATTCAAGGCATTTCCAATGCAAGACTAAACAACAACTTCCCTACGCGGGTAACCAAGGAGCTCATGGAAACCACATAACAACCATTAAAAAAAAAAAAAAAACAAACAAAAAAACCCCCTCAAACAAACAAAACAAAACAAAACCAAAACAACAAAAAAACCCAAAACCAAACAAGTAAAGATACTTATTCTTATTTATTAACCAAATAAATTATTAATAAATTTTTTTTTATATAAAATATTTTAAGTTATCAAGGGGGGTTGTATAAATTTTGCTCCAAATCTCGATACACTGGACTTAACTGGATCTGAGAAAACAGAAATTGTGGCTAACTTTTCTGTGCTAAACAACTTACTTTCTTGGAAAAAGGTTTAAATATTTGATTCTTTTGTTGCACCTGTGTAGTAATAAAGAAGAACTTCATAGTTACACAGTTCTTTAAAATTAGCAGGTGTCACCTTCTGTGTGAGAACAGTCACAGACTTTACTGTACTTTATAGGAGGAGCTGACAACATGCCGAAGGAGCAAGAAGACTGGGAAATCTGGTGAAAATGGAGGACAAAATACTTCTTGGAGGTTTTCAGGATAGAAAAAGCTGCATTACTCTTTGCAACCCTCACGCTTCAAGGTGTTTTAGCTAACAGGTTGAAAGAATTTTGTAGGAAGACTATGCTAGCAAGGACTGTTCCCCAAGCAGCTCTTACTAGTGTCACAAGGCTGGATCTATTTTACAACATTAAGATCACCCTCTAAGCCTGCAGCAATAGCACTGGCTGTGAATTTCCTGATGGCTTGCAGGATGCACTAGAGCATTCTTGCCCTCCTTTTTCTGCACTCATGTTCCTTTCTATGCTTTTCTCCTCCAGCCAGGGCCTTGGAAGAGCCCTGGGGAACCTTTCAGTAAGTCAGGGAAGCAGAGCTAATGATGGCAAAAGGGCAATGCCCCATTTCATATGATGATTCTGCACTCACTGAAATAAAAAGAGACATAGTCCCCTATCCCAGATGAACCTGCTTATTAAATAAAGATTGGCAGAAAATGGATTTTAGAATCCTTCCATTTTGGTTTGTATACAAAACTTATTACCTCCCCTGCCATTCCCAAAAAGCCCCAAATCAAAACCAAGCAAATCTCTTCATTTGTTAATGTAAGTTCAAAATTACATAGAGATTGGAGCATGAATTAGTTCCATTTCAGATACCATTGCTGTATAATAACAACTTTCACAGATGCACTGCAAAAGTCTTCTTCACAGCAGTTACTAGCACATAACCCAAATAAGCCTAATGCAAGCAGCAAATTAAATGTAGTAAAATGAGATGGTAAATTAATATAATAAAATTATGAGTTCAAGGTCCATGACATTGAGTATAGATTCACAAACCTGTGCAGTAAAAATATTTCAGAAATGCAAAGCTGCATTTACATTTTTCTATAATTCAGTCAAGCAGAATATATGTCTTGCTCCAAAAATAGACAACGTGCTGATAAACTGAACTGTCATTCCATGGCTTGATGGAGTGGAATAACTGACATCTGTGCCAATTTCACTGGAGGAGTAAGTGACTGTAATCCTCAGCCCTACATCCAAGCCTATATTCTCTTGATTTGTGTGGTAAGCAAAAACTACAGATGAGTATTTAATGTTGAGGCCAGCATTTTCTCAGATGGCAAAAACCTGCATCTATGAAGCCACAAACTATTATCACCTAAAGAGCAAGCACTTACTTACTTTTTTTTCAGCAATAGGTCTGATATTCAAGGCATTTCCAATGCAAGACTAAACAACAACTTCACTACACCGGCTTAACAGGTGACTGAAGAGCCAAGCATGAAATATACTTTCCTGAACCTCATGTTTACAAACATGGAAGAGCTGGTTAGAGATATTACGATTGGACAGATTTGTCTAGAGGTTAGGGTCCTGAGAGACAGCAGCAGAGCAAATAGCAGCATCATAGACCTGGGCTTCCAGAAAACACACTGGAATCCCCTCAGCGATCTCCTTGGAAAAATCCCATGGGAGACAGCCCTGGAGAGAAGAGGGGCCTAGGTGAGCTGGTTGAGTTCCAACCTCAAGAATGATCCATGCCAGCAAGCAGAAACCAAGCAAAGGGGGCAGGAGGCCTGCAGGGATGAACAAGGAGCACCTGACTAGGCTCAGACATAAAAAGGAGTTGTACAGGAGGTGGAAGCAGGGGCAGGTGACCCAGAAGGGATACAGAGATGATATCTGACTGAGGAAGGATGGTTTCAGGAAAACCAAAGCTCACCTGGAGTTGAATATGGCAAGAGATGTGAACAGGAACAAGAAAGGTTCCCACAGAGATATCAGCAGCAACAGAAATACTGGTGGAAATGTGGCACCAGTGCTAAACAGGGCAAGGTCTTTGGTGAAAAAAGATGTGGAGAAGGCTGAGTTTCTCAATGCCCTCCTCCTCTTTTTCTTTATAACATTCTCAGGTATTCCAGGCCCTAAGACCAGTGGTGAAGTCTACCAGTGGTAGACTGACTCTCTGTGGAGGACAATCCAGTTAGGAAACATGTAAAAAGCAAGCCCACACTTTATATCTTTATTTAAATATATTTATTTATATATTTATATATTTTGTATATAATATAGACTTATTCTATATTTATTGTATCTATGTTATATATATTAGATAGATAGATAGATAGATAGATAGATAGATAGACAGATAGACAGATAGATAGATAGATAGATAGATAGATAGATAGATAGATAGATAGATAGATAGATAGATATTTAACCCCATCACTTTATGTGATGGAGCAAGTAATCCTAGAAACAGTTTGCAGACATGAAGGTGACTGGAAGTACTTGACATGGGTTTATGGAAGAGAAATAATGCTTGACCAACATGCTGGCTTTCTACAGTGACATGGCTTGGTCAGTGGACATGGGAAGAGCAGTGGATAATCTTACTCTGGACTTGGTATGATGTCTGCTGCTGTATCCTGCAACTTGCTCATAGATAAACTGGTGAAGTGTGAATTAGGTAAGTGAATGGCAAGGTGAAAAGAAAACTGTCTGAATGGGAAGACATAAAGAACTGCGGTCTGTGGCATAAAGCTCAGTTAGACGCCAGTTCTAGGTTTGTTCCCCATGGCCATAATGAGTCCAATCCTATTTACCATCTTCATTAATTACAAGGAGGATAGGGCAGAGTGCATCCTCAGCATGTCTGCAGCTGATGCAAAAACGTGAGGTGGTTGATGCACCAGGTGGATGTACTGCCAATCAGAAGGACCTGGATAGGCTGAAGAAGTGGGCTGACAGGATTCTCATAAATTTCAACAATGAAAAATACCCAACTGTGCACCTGGCAAGGAATAACCTCATGAACTAGTACATGCTAGGGCCAAAAGGCTGGAGAGCAGCTCTTTAGAGAAGGACTTGGGGATTCTGGTGGGCAAGAAGTTGGCCATGAGACAGCAGTTTACCCTTGTGGCAAAGAGTCCAGTGGGATCCTGAGCTGCATTAGAGCATTACAACATGTGGAGGGAAGTGCTCTTTCCTCTCTACTTAGCCCTGTTGAGACAGTTGTGGTTCTGCATGCAGTCCTGGGTTCTCAATTGAAGCAGAGACATGGACATAATAGAGTCAGTGCAGATTGCAGTGAAAGCTACAAAGATGATGAAGGGAATGAAACAGCTGAAACACACTGATGAAGGGGCTGAAACACAACAAGAGGCTGTGAGTGGTGGAGAGGAAAAGACTCAGATGCTCAGGGGAATCCTAGCTATGTGTATATCTACCTAATGGCAGGGGTTTGGAGAGGGGTGCAGGTAAAGAGGATGGAGCCAGACTTTTCTTCATTGCATCCAGTGAAGGAATAAGAGGCATTAACTGAAATACAAGAACATCCACTGAAGCATAAGAAAACTCTTTCCTCATCTATGGTCACACACTGAAACAGGTTACACAGAGAGGTTGGGGAGCCTCCATCCTTTGAGATCTTAAAGCCTTACTTGGCACAGCTCTGAGAAACCTGCTGTGGCTAACCTGCTCTGAGCAGGGGCTTGGACTGGGCGGTATCCAGACATACTTCCTGACGTCAACAGTTCTGTGGGTCTTTAATCAGGATAGTATGTTTATAAACTTATTGTAAGATCTTAACTCAGTGAAGTTTATTCTTCCAGATTTGGTTTTGGGCAGGAAAATGTGTGTGATACACGCTTCTTTTAAAGCTTTCTCTTTGTCTCAGACAAAGATGCCGATAGCAACATTTTAAGAAACCAAGTGGTGGACAGAGGACAGGAACAGATGTCCCAAACTCAGAGGCTTCTCATTTTCCAGCTCTCAGTGACTTCAACTAAACTCTTTCAAAGACTCATTTGAGTACTTAATGAAAAGCCATGAAAGCAGCTGCTGCTAATCACAGTGAATAACGTAAAAAATTCAAGTCTTGCAGAATCAGAGCTATGCAATATTACTTGGGCCTGTAATACAGCTACTTGTCTGCTTGCAAGCTGGAAAATATTTCTGGCCTGGCAAACATAACATGTGCCATGCAGATTAAAGACCCCATGTGAATGCAAACCAATGCTCTGCTCTGGCACGCTTCCTTTTTGCGTGTGTGTTTTTTGGTGGGGTTTTTTTATGGTTTGTTGTTTTTTTTTTGGGGGGGGGGTTGTTGTTGTTGATGTTCATTTTTTCCTGAAAGTGTTATGGATATAACAACAGAATTTCATACATGGGTCACTTTCTGCTCTATCCATAGAAAAATGCTTCCATCTACCTCAACTACAATATTTCACCTTATTTTTTTCTAGCCCTTAGATTAAAATGGCCTATCTGATCTCTCTTTGCAGACTGTGGCCTACAGGACAAAGCATTTGTTCCTCAAGACAACCATAGTCTTCACTTAATTTTTGCTATCAGCCTGCTGTGTGGCTTTGGGAAAGTTATTTCATCATCTGAATTGCCTTTGTAAAATGAGGACAGTGACACTAGCATCCTTTTGAATAGGCTTTCAGGTGTATTCCATGTGGAACCCAGTGAGTAAGAACTAAACATGCTGTGCTTTAGTGCCCAAGATGCAGCTTCTCTGTGCCTGGGGAGATCAAAAACTCTCTGACGCATGAATCAGTTCCCGTAGAGATAAGAACATATTAATGTCATTATACAAGGCACTGGCAACATTTCCCCAGCACACTGTGCAAGTCCGTCAGTGGCCTCACTTAGGAAAGATTTACCTAAACTGAAAAAGATATATGACAGGATAGGCAAAATTAGAAGAGAGAGTAGACCAAAACATCTTCAATTTGCTTAGTATAGTAAAACCTTTGGGCTTTTTAGAGGTTACGACTTCTCTAGAGAAATACACAGGAAAGAAGGAGGAGATCTGAACAACAACAACAACAGAAAATAAAGAGGGACAGTAGATCAAGTAACTAATGTTGGCATGGGAACAAATTATCAATGCCCACAGAACTAATCCAGAAACGAGAGGTTTCTCCCAGAGAAGTGTGGTTGTGTATGCTTAGGTTAATAGAGACCACAGAGAAGTGTCTGCCTGCTTTATAAACAGTATTGCACAATGTGGTTATCAGTGATACCTGAGACAGGTCTCAGTGACAGGAGAAAATGTGTTACAGAGCTGTATTTTCTGTCACCCTGCATCTCCTTTTTGTTGTTTCTTCTCACTCCCACTATGCACACTAGCCTCCTGCCTTCACCTGGTATCAGTAATGACACTGACCCGACCAAAGGTAAAATGGGGGCATCCAGGCCCATATTGTTTTAAAGACCAATGTGTGGTAGTGTTTTTTAATAGTCTGTTTTAAAAATTACATGGAAAAGAAAGGCACAGAACTACTTGAGTGAAGCTTGTAAGCACTACAATGACTTGGAATAAGTGGTGAAAGCTTTTATCTGTAATTAAATTCTCTAGAAATGTAATATTTAAATGACTCATTCAGAAAGAAAACCACTTATGTTTTGTGAGTGCCGAATTATTTGCACTAATCCTTATAAAACAGTCTTGTGTGCTGACTAGGATTTTACTTTCCCAGTTGATAAAATAAAAAGCAGATGGGATAAATGTAGCTGCCACAGATGTGATTGCTATTTCTTCATAATCTGCCTGCCTTTGAGCAAACTGTAATGTAGATGGTGAGATGCTGGATCCTGTCCAGTAATGAAAAATTATTCTCAAAGCTACAGTATGCTTTCAAGTTGCAGACATAGTCTGGGCTCTGAAAACCTGCTTCCACTGCCTTGTTTAACTCTGTCATTGCTGGCATTGTAGTATTCAAGGTCTGTGACTCGTGGGAAGAAATATGCATTTCCCTCTACCCTCACCCCAAACAACGAGGGCATTGGTCATCATGCCAGGTATATAAGGCAGTGTTTGAGGAGCCTGCTCATGTAATCCATGTGCTGTAGGAGAGAAGCTCACAGTTGCATTCC
>NW_009953087.1:359894-362575 GCF_000747805.2 Chaetura pelagica | reverse complement strand
AAAGAAGAGAAGGAGAAGAGAAGATGAGAGTTAAGAAAGTAATGGAATAGGCAACAGAGGCATGTAGGACTTGTAAAACTTCAACAATAAAATGAGAGGGATAATGAATGGGAGAAATTTTCCTTTCCAAATTAATGTACAAAGTAGAAGAACTTCCTAAATACTTTCAAATTTGACATGAACTCAGTTTATTTTTATTTTTTTTTCTCTATCTTCTCCCCCCCAGGTGACACTTAATTGTCTTCATATTGAGCAGTAAGTCCTTAAACCTGGTTTGAAATTAACAAAGGCAGCTTGATAATTTCAGCATCCTTTCCCTGGCTAAGTTCCAGTACCCAGCTGTGGAGTGCTTCAAAGGAAAGTGGAGAAGCCCCAGTAACTGGCAGTTATAGAGCAAGCTGTCCAGTGGTGAAGTTTCATTTTAATTCCTGTCATTTAGTAGCTGGGTTATGCTCCTAAGCACAAGTCCTTGTCTACAAATATTTTGATGTATCTCTGTTTCCATGGCCTGTGCCAGAAATTCAGGTAATTTTTTTTCTTAGCCTTGTTGAATGCTCTGCATTGTCTTCTTTATTACCAGATCTCAAACGCTGCAGTCATGATGGAAATGGTGTAGAAAAAGCTTAGCTCAGCAGCTCTGCCTTGAGAGAAACATGCTCCCTCCTATTAAACCAGCTGTGACAGGGATGAAGATCTGGGCAGGTACAGCACTGTTTACTCTGTCTGTAAAAGGTCACAGAATGGTTGAAGATGGAAGGAACCTTGTATAGAGGACATCTATTCCACCCTTCCTGCTGAAAGCAGAGTCAGCTCAAGCAGGTTTTTCAGAGCTGTGTTCAGCAGCAATTTGCATTCGTCCACTGGTGGAGACTCCACAACCAATGACATCACCCAGTTCCCTCAGCTCTCAGTGCATCCCAGCAGATCTCATGGGTTTGTGTAAGTCCAATTTGGTTAATGCTTCTTAACCTGATTTTCCTCCAGCAAGGGCAAGTCTACATCGCAATGGACTTTCAACTTGGTCTCAGAAACCTGGGATTCTTGAAGGCTGAGGGAAAGAATGTCAGAATAAAAGGCCCAATATTTGTCAAGGCTGGCCTTTACTCTTCATATCCAGTAGAAATCTTTCTTTTTTACCTTCATATCCCCTGCTAGACTAAAATTGAGGTGAGCTTTGGTTTTCCTGAAACCATCCTTCCTCAGTCAGATATCATCTCTGTATCCCTTCTGGGTCACCTGCCCCTGCTTCCACCTCCTGTACAACTCCTTTTTATGTCTGAGCCTAGTCAGGTGCTCCTTGCTCATCCCTGCAGGCCTCCTGCCCCCTTTGCTTGGTTTCTGCTTGCTGGCATGGATCATTCTTGAGGTTGGAACTCAACCAGCTCACCTAGGCCCCTCTTCTCTCCAGGGCTGTCTCCCATGGGATTTTTCCAAGGAGATCGCTGAGGGGATTCCAGTGTGTTTTCTGGAAGCCCAGGTCTATGATGCTGCTATTTGCTCTGCTGCTGTCTCTCAGGACCCTGACATCTAGACAAATCTGTCCAATCGTAATATCTCTAACCAGCTCTTCCATGTTTGTAAACATGAGGTTCAGGAAAGTATATTTCATGCTTGGCTCTTCAGTCACCTGTTAAGAAGTTGTTGATACACTTCAGAAAATTTTTGAACTGCTTGTCCAAAAGATACCAGGATTGTTCAGTGTCTCAGGACCTCTGAATACGAGGCTTCTTGAAGTTGTTTCGACATGTCTCTCATCTATTTCTTCCTCCTGGGCAGGTGGTCTCTGAAACAGAAACCCAGGGCACTATGATCCACATCGGTCTGTCCTCAAATCCACCAGCTCTCAAGTAGATTTTTGCCTGTGCTCAGGCAGAGCCCCACACATACCCACTGCTCATGCACATAGGCAGGATGCAATGCTGTAAGGGCAGAAAAACTCAGTTTTGGTACAACAATGTTGCTTGCAAACTTGCAGACAAACACAATATAGGCAATGAAATCTATGGCAATTTTGATTATGGGATCTCCATATTTGGCAAGACGCCAGGTGTGTTTTCATGTTTGTGGAGGGCAAACATTTCACTGTTAGCCAAGTCTTAAACAAAGTCTTGATGCAAACATAAATTAAATCTCATGTCTTTGGTTCTGTATAAAGAAAATGTGTGGTTAGACTGGATTTATTTATCACTGCCAGACAGCCTTAGAAAGCAAGTATGAAGGTAAACAAGAAAAAGAAAAAGCAATACTGACGTTATCTGAATATGTTTTATATGATCAAAGCAGCCATGCAATCCTGGAAGAGATCTTCATTTTTAATGTCTCTCAGAGGATATGAGATAATTGGTTATCAATATGGCAGTTTAAGATTATTTTATGAACTAGGCAATGAGGACTTTCAAGTGACTGTGAAACTAAACTGGCTCTTAAACATGGATCTACATAGCACAAGGCACTGAATGAATGAGTTCTGGCTGTGACAGTGCTATCAGCACCTGTGTTCCTGTACTCTGCCAGCAAATGCAATAAAGCTCCAGTTCCTTCACTTCCTATATTTGGGCTGCTGCTTCTTGCTGTTACTTTGCACAGACTTCTCTAGGCCACACACCAAGAACTTCTCACCTGCACATAGCTGCCCCAGGTTTACAACAATGTGGGGGGTGAAGTCGTCTCCTTCTGTTTCC
>NW_009953087.1:356842-359854 GCF_000747805.2 Chaetura pelagica | reverse complement strand
GCTGAAGGGAAAAGGACAAACACTGGTACAAGGGTCTTAATTCTCCAGGATTTGCCCCTTCTGCTGAGCTAGTACCCAGTTCACTGAAAGGCTCAGACCTGAAATGATCACATACCTTTCTGGCTTCTTCTCATAATCTGTGTCATCATGTGCTTATGCAGCTATTCAGGTGAGATAGGATAATATGTGTAGTTACAAAAGTCATATAATTCACACCACGGCACTAATTTCTTTCTCTGTCCATCTGTGATATGGATTAACAGCCCTAACAACCAAAATGCTTTAGCAAAATCTGCATAGCAGCAGATTTTTAAAAGTCACTTGATTTTTTTGTGCTTTTGAAGGACAAGGTGGCTTGAAGGAGTTCTCCCTACTGTGTCAGCTGCCAACACTTTCAATCCTAATTTCATTGATTTTTAGCATCTTGCCATGTCCTCCTTCAGATGTGTTTTTGGAGTTGTGCATACTGGCAATTCATGTGCTGGGTGTAAAGAGGAAATTGCTGTTTCCATTCTCAGCTATATTTCTGGTTGTCACTATCTACAAGTCACTGACTTTGCATGCTTCACTTGGACTAGATCTTGGCAGCCCTGGGCCTTCCCTTCCTCACAGTCAGGATGCACTGATTCTGTTTTACCAGCCAGCAACCACAACCTGGTTTAGCTCTGACTGACACCCTGCACCAGCACCAGTGAAGAGTTTTCTGGCCACTAAAATTTCAGGTTCTAGAAAAGTGTGCTAGTGTGTCACTGGGGCGTATTTACTGTACTCTACTTCAGCAATGGAAATAACCTGAGGACAGACTTATTTTAGTTTATCACTGATTTTTTAAAACATTTTCCCCAAATCCTCTTTTTCCTCTGTAATTATCAAAGCTCCTGTAGAACTACCCACATAAAAATGAATAAACTACTCCAGGATAAAAATGGTGGAGCCAAATTTACAAAAGCTTTTGTTTCTTTCCCACAGGTAGTTGGTAATAATTGAGTCACTGTAAATATCTGAGGCACTGCCAGTCACCTTTGCACTCACACCCAAAGAAGTCTAAAGAGTTTATCAAAGCACGACAAAGCCTTGTGTGAGGAGTGTATTACAAGGTCAGACATTGGTGAAAAGAAACTTTTCTGGATAATGCTCTTCAGTGGCTTTCAAAAAACAAAATATTGTGGCTTCCAAGAGTTTAAGAGTCTGCTGTAAGCATAATGATGTGTCTACTAACACATCTTTAGGAATAAAATAAAAGGAAGTCCAATATCAACAGTTTTTTCTTGTTAAGGAGTTACAGGAAAAAAAATTAATGTTAAAAAATGCACTTCATCAGCAGCTAACCAGTAGTAGCCAGAAGACCAGGATGTTTGACTTCTTTGTGTCTTGTAGTTACTGCCCTATGCAGTTTATTTCTGATCACACACAGGTATCAGTGCTGTTGATTTGCAGGCAGCTCTGGGGCTAATAAATGGGTTTTGCAACAGCCAGCATGTGGTTGGCACCACACTGCTGTGTCTCTTGGAAAGTCGGAGGCCCACTCCAAGCCCCATCACTGCTTGCTGAAAGTTGTTCCAATGAAAGCAACCAGAACCAGTAGCCTGAACCTTTTTTTGAATTAAAGTATTTCTTGGTCTGCCGGGGTTGTTAATACAAGAGACAGCCAGAGCCAGGATGCAAATTAATCCCAGGCAATGTTGGTTTAACATGCTAGAGAAATGATGGAAGCAAGGAGTTTTCTCTCCCTCTCTGACCGTGACCCCACAGAGCCGTGCAATGCACACTAAAATGTCATATGTTGGATTACCTGGTTAGTCTAGCCCTCTTTGCTCAGAAACAAAGATGGAGAGATGTTTGTTTTCATACAATGGTAAAGCACTGGGTGTATTTTTAAAAACTCAGACTTTTCTGTTCCTGCTGGTTTAGCAATGGGGAGAGTGGCAGGTGTGTTAAATTCTGTCTGGTTTTGCTCAGTGCTATTCACAGTTCCCCAAGACAGGCTGGGTAAGAAAAAGAGTGTGAAAGGCTTATTTCTGCTCATCTCTTCTTGAGGACATCTATTAATCAGCATATATTAACATAGTTACACCCTTAAAGCCACATAAGTTAGATGTGTAAGGCCAAATGGAAATATGACTTCTCCTGGAAACTCGGGATAAATTTAATCATCTTAATTAAATCAAATATTTTCAAAGTACATCTACCATACAAGAACTGTTCGCTTCCTACATGTTTACAACCTATATCCATCCATTCATGTAAGAGTTATATCCTGTCCTAAGTTTGCTAAAGAAGGATGCTTCTTTATTGGATTCAACTGTTCATTTTGAACCTGCTTTGCCTGCTGCATCCTCTTTTACAGCAGATTCAGCTCTGCAGGTACCAAAGTCATGATCAGTTTTGAGGCTGGCTTCTCCGAGGGCAGCATTAAGCTCAGTGCCTTGGAAAAGCTTCCACAGAGCCATTGGCCCACCTGAGCCATGTGTGGGGTTGTGAACAAATAGAGAGGACCTCATCAACTTCTCTGAAAAGCAGTAGAGGTCTGCCCTGTACCATGGTAGTGTGGTCCTCCAGTGTTACCAGTGTGGGGGTGGTGTGGGGCTGCCCAAACTTCCCCAGAAGGAGGTGACATCCAGGAGTGATCAGTGAGACGTGGCACCACAGCCATCAGTGGAAAACAGAGTCACGGGCAACATCTTTGGATGTTGGTGGCACATCCAAAGTGACCAAGGATGTACAACAGCCAAGCTGAAGCAAATGGCAAAACTGCGCCAGATTTCTGCAGAACAGAGCCCCAGAGGGGAGGATACTCTTCATTGTGGTGGTGTGACTAAGGCTCCCCTTACAGCTGGGGCTGGAGGGAGATGCTGAGCAGAGGAAGGAAGTCCAGCTGCAGCCCAAGCCTGGCTTTCAGCCTGTGACAAGTTGGATTGGTGCAGGCAGCAGGGCTTGATATCAGTGATGCCTGCCAGAAATGGTTAGAAAAAAAATAATTCTGTAGAAGTCGCAGGGGTGGCATTTCCCTAC
>NW_009953087.1:331892-356682 GCF_000747805.2 Chaetura pelagica | reverse complement strand
TTCCCTGGCCCCTTTATGAAACACAAACCAGAGTATTCAGATATGAGCCTTACTGCAGGAGACATTATTTGCCACAAGCAGCTCCCAAGAACATGCTGACTTTCTCTGGCACAGGGATGCTTTCTAAGACTTCAGTTTCAGAGCAAGATGCAGTTGTCCTTTTACTGAACTGCCAGGTGATCCCATCCTGAACAATTTTGTTCAGAGAAGAGTAACTTCAGCATCAAGAACTGTGTATGTGAGAAGTTGTAAATAGCCCACAAAACAGAAAGCAGGGAGTATCCTGGATATTTGGGAATAACACAGACAACATATTTTCATTAAAAAATGAAAATTATAATATTTATCTCTCGCCTTTTGAATTTTCTTTTTAAGAATTTTACAAAGGGAAGAAAAGCAGTTAGAAAGCCCTGAAGATGCAAGTCATAATGTATCTTTTAAGTACTTCATTTGGACAGTCAACAAGACTTTGTTACTTTTGATGCTAGCAGTGTTTAGGGGGATTTTATGTAACAGGACTGAAAAAGTTTTATATGAATGTATAATGCATAATGCATTATAATATGAAGATATAATGCAGATATAATGCATCAGCAGAACATAAAGCTACACTAGATAATCTAACAGGAGGGAAGCATCTCAGTGCTTACTTTCTAAGAAAAGAAAGAAAACTGTGTATAATTCTGGTTAAAGGAAAGTTTTCCACTTTTTCCTCCATTCTCCAGTGACATGTTCAGAAGAACCTGCAATGGCTAGCAGGAAACTGGAAAAAAAAAGAAAAAGAAAAACAGAACCTCCCCAGGACTCCAGTGATATATTTGAATGGTTTTACTATCTTTTCTGTTCACATTTGATAAAACAAATTGCTGCCAACCAAATATGTAATACCTAATACCTGATTTCAGGCCTGATGCTTCGCTTGGCTTTGGGGTAGGTGATGTCTCTCTTCGCCTCTCACTCCCAACGGAAGAATGGTAGACACTGATAAAATATTATACTACCCACGAGTATCACAATGGGGGAGCCACATAAGTACACATGCTGACAGCAATATCCTGATTGGGATGTCCTGCTACTGCTACTCTCAGTGTTAGTACTGATCTGTGCTTTTATCGAGATTGTCTGATTTACAGCTTTTAAGTATAATGCCTTGTCTTGAGGACTACTGAAAATTTCACAGCCTTCTGTATACTAAATATTTATATATACCTAACACTTGCATACCTTTTGTAGGTTGTGTAGATGAGCCATCCTGCACACATACTTGAGGACAGAGTTAACACTTTTAGCTTGACCTGGTTTTCTATCCTGTCATGCTACCCATGCAGATCATGCGGAATCACATCCTTCACAGTGGATGATGTTTTAAGGCTGAAAGAGTATGTGTTGTGCAATAAATCCACTTTATTTTCCTGTTTTTTTGTGTGGTGTGCTAGGAGGACTGACCTTCCAAACTAGCTTCTTTCTGACCTTAAACAATTACAGATTACAAATATCAACAATCAGAAGTTCCCACAGAGGCTGTGGCCACCGCTTAAGTATTTCCTGGAGCAATAGGTCTTTTCCTAGGCTTCTAGAAATGTTTATAAACCTGGGTACAGTAAGTGTCCCTTCTGTGTTAACACTTGCAAAATTAACAGTGGCATCACAGTATAAATAAAACCCATTCTAGCAACATTTTCAGTGTCTTGAATGTTATGTGCTCATTTCTAATACAACAGATTACATGGCAAGTAATAACAAATTAATCTTCAAATTCCTCCTTAAAATCAGGAGATTCTTCCCAGTTCACAGTAGAGAACTGTGGCAGGAGATTGAGCAATTTATGAGAAGTCAGTCAGAAAAAAAGAAAAAGGAAGTGCCCAGACATCAGAAATCTTAATCCAGATTGTGAATCACAAACTCATCCTTCATTTTCTCCCACAATAGGCAATTGGTGTGATCCTCTGAATTACCATTCCATGGCTTTATTGTTGAGAAAAGTAATCTGTTATGAAAGAGATGGATGTAGCAGGGCCTTGACTTTTAAAGAAATTCAGATACCAACTATTGTGTAACCTGAAATATTTTAAGGACTAAGTAAAGTGAGTATTAACAAATCAGGCACCTAGTCTACCTTCAGACTTCCCCTACCACTACTGGCCATTCCATTTAAAACCTCTTGATGTGCATGTCTTCTATCAGACATAAATTCCCTGCAATTTGTAGATGTTAAAAGCAATGCATTTTCCTATATGCTGACAACAGTGGGAGCTACACCAGGCAGTGAGTCCACTAGAAGAAGCAATGCCAACCCTTATGTTTGATAGGGTATGGAGACAGCTCAGTCTGCAGTGTGTTGTGATCTGCTGCACAAATAGACCACTCAGCACAGCTGACAGTACAAACCAGTCTATGCACAGACATGCAAACTGCAACTGCACCTTTAACTATAACTTACGTGGACTTCACCACTAATAGACTGAAGAGTGCAATCAATTTAAGGTTTGCTGTATCAGCAATCTCTTCAGCTAGTGAACTTGTTCACTAGAATGATTTACCAAAAAGGTAAACAAAGAGAAAGAAAATACTGTTGACAACTGTCCATTTAAAAATGCGAATAATATTGCAGAACATTTTGCTGCTGTGTTTACCCTGTGCTGAGCAGGATCATCAAATTAATTTGAAGATTAAACGTTCTGGAAAGCTTTGCCAGTCAGGCATAATCCTCAATATAGCTGCAGGGAACAGAACGCAGTGCTCTCCAGAAATGCTTACTTATGCTTCATAGTCTAAGTAAATTCTGAAAGCAAAACACCAGCTATGAGGCTCTGAATTGAAAGCTATTGAAAACTAATGGAAATATCTCTGCTGGCCTCAATGGGTTTTGGATCACACCCTGAATTGCTTCAGTGTAACTCAGTCTGAATTGAAGTTTCCAAAGATGTATGCTTTTCCAAAATTTGTGTTATTTTATGAGAATAAAATATGACAGTGAAGATCCCAAGATACTTCTTGGTCACTTTCTTGCTTAAATATTGCTATACACTGGCACATCATAGGATCATAGAATGGTTTAGGTTGGAAGAGACCTTAAAGACCATCTAGTTCCAAATCCCCTGCATAGCATTGGCAAGGACACCTTCACTAGATCAGATTGCTCAGAGCCCATCTAACCTGCTTTTGAACATAGGCAGAGAGGGAGCAATTTCCCTGGACAACCTGTGCCAGCGTCTTACCACCCTCACACTAAAGAATATCCTTCTCCTCTCCTCTCCTCTCCTCTCCTCTCCTCTCCTCTCCTCTCCTTTCCACTCCCCTCCACTCCACTCCTTTCCTCTGCCTTTCTCTTGAAAAGTCTTAGATTTAAATGAGAAATTTCTAGTTACTGCTTGACTTGTCCTCAAGCACTATTAACAATTTGTTCTCTAACCAACACAGATTATAGTGATGGCAAATAAATTAATCTGTAGACCTAAATTAGGAAATCATGTACCCATCTCTTTCCAAATATTTCTAAGGATTTTTTATCCTACATGGATTCTACTTGATTTCTGCTTTTTGTAAGTGATTTGTTGTACAATGCTTTTTATTGTATAAAGCGACTTGCCAAATACCTTTGAGAAAAGAGGCATAGGTATAAATATCTGGAAACTGCTAGACCTTTGATTAGAAAGCAATCACCCTTACCTTAATATCTCTGAATTAATAAAGATTCAGTGCCTCCACAGCACAATTTCCTTTTATCCTACTACTTCAGCTTCACTTTCTACTGCGGAAAGATACATTCACTGTACATGGCTGTAACAAAACTGCCATTTCCTACTCACCTCACAGCACAAAATGCTGTTTGAGGAAGTTATTTTTATTCCAGGACAAAAGTAAATGTTATGTGCTCTGCAGTAGAAGCAAGGAAACAAGCAGATCCAGGAGAGCTCAGTTGTAACTACTAGATCAATACCTTTCACTGGATCACCATGTCTCATCATTCAGTGAACATCCTTCATGCCACCACTTTGCAAAGCAGAAAGAATTATTGCTGTGGTCTGTCAAACTCTAAGCAGCTTGGGTGCAGTTTTCAGCACAATTACACTTATTTTAAAAAAAGTATCAGGGTCCTTTAGAATATGAGTTATTGATACATAACAATAGTTTAAAGAAAATTGAATAATACGGGCTAAAGTCTTTCCTTGGCTACTAAATAACAATGGCAAATAAATACATATATGAGAGCACTGGTTGGGTAGCTGGTCTTTGAATTGTATATGCAAAGCAATGGAAAGATCAGGAAGAAGGGAAAAAACTCTCCATGTGGGCTGAAGAAAACCCAAGAAAAGTTTGAAAAGAATCGTGGCTGAAAGACATTTATGGCTGGAAGCAAGAAAATGGTCCCCTATAATTTCATCTGCAATTTTGTACTCCAAAGGTGTGAATGACATACACTTCTCACTTACGTAAACATAGCATCAGATGTACCTAATCACCACTCAGCACTGATTCTTCCTCTCCCTTCAGGGAAAGACATGGGGAATTCTGAACTTTGAACTCATCAAATAAAAATTATTTGGTCCTTCTGAAGTTCTAAAAAAATAGACTCCACATTTCCCATTTTCCAGACCTGTGTTTAGCCCTCATGTACTTTCAGAGTCGGAAGTCTCGTTCAAACCACAAATGAACCATTTTCAAAACTGATTTGAACAGTACACAAAGCATGGGAGACTTTGTTTCATAGTAGCTAATAAAATCACAAGAATATTTTTTGTGTGTGATTTCATAAATCCTCAAAAATACGTATGTACTAATATAAGTGAGATTCTAGTGTGCTCTTTTTTTAAAAAAATCAATACTGTAGCTGCATGGTGGAGCTATTTTTCAAGTAAGAAACAGGGAAAATGAAGTAATTAAATATTTAAGGCTAGGAAAAAACCTTGAAGGTAACATACATTTTGACAGCATACTTTTAAGTAATATTTGTGGTTTTCCTTGAACTAGTTCATCAGTTATTTATAAGCCGTATCTCAAAAATCATAAAGCATATGAAGGAGCAATTTACAAGCAATGAAATCTGTATTAACATCTGAAAAGACTGTTTTCTAAAATTTCAAGACATAAAAAATGTGCAGTGCATTCTTCTCAGATTTCCTGCTCCTCCCTCTCCCTACCTACTGCCTTCCCTGAAATAAGGGAAGAAACATTCACAGCAAATATTCACTACAAGACTAATTCTTGAAAATGCTGATTGCTGACTGAATTTCAGATTGATTCTATGTGGTGTCCCTTACTACAGAAAACAGCAGATGTTCCCTATGCATACAAGAGATTCAGGAAATGATTTCCCATGCTTTTGCTGATGTAAATTACTTAGCTATAAGTGACAAAGCCCTTGGGGACTTCAGTTCCTACAATGTCCTGCACCTGCTAGAGCCCACGCAGCCTCACAGCAGCACATAGTTCTGTCTGCAGGATCAGATAGAAATCCATCTGCATTAAAAGAGACATGCCACAACAACTATGAATCCTCCACAAAAATAATCGGTGGTAGCTGAAGTGATTATCTCCTGAGGTTGGATGATGCTTTGTGGTCTTCATTTACTAGTGCCTTGTTTCTGGCAGAAGATACTACTGGGTTTCAACATGTATTGTCACTTTGTTCAAACAAAGATGCTAATTATTTAAATTATTGCTGCATTTTTCTTATATCAATAAACCAAACAATTGGATGATGATTTTTATAGATTTTCAAGGAAGCCTCATAGCAGAGCAGGCTTCAAGACACATAGGGACCACTGTTCCTTGCCACAGAGCTCACAGAGCAACAAAAGCTGAAAGGTACAAAGTCTGCTGATCTGCTGCTAATAGCAAGCTTTAAGGAAAATGTTGGTTTATGTGCAAATAAATTTACTGAGATATCCTCCCACCCTCTTATTTGAGGAGCAAAGAATACTTACATGGATTGACATATGCAGCAAGCATTGATTATATTGTAGTATATGAACATCTAGTTTGAAGACACAAATAGGAATGGCCTTCACCCTTCTGCATTGGAGTGAGTAGTATTTTACATTTAGATGCTGAAGAATTGCTGTCACCTTTCTAATTATCCCAGGCACAATTCAACCTGATAAAATGAAGACTTGTTTTTCTGGACTTTTCTGTGACTGTGATAGGGGTGCTGATTTCTTACCTGTGATAGGGGTGCTGTATGATGAGAAACAGCTGCTATGCTGAGAGCTTTTACTCCAGCTCTGACCATCAGTGCCAACACTGTGGTACAGTGGGGAACCAAATCAACCAGTCTACCCCACCCTCCAAGAATACTGGTATCCATTTGAGGGTGCAAGCAAAACTTTAAAATACCACATTATATCCCAGAGAACTGCTTTGATTCTGTGCATCAAACTAGAATTAATAATTCACTAAACAACACACAGAATTCACTTGCATCTCCTAAAATACAAAGGACGGAGCTAGAACAAGAGAAAACTCATGTGAAATTAATACTAGGCTCCTTGGAAAGTCAAAAGGCAAAGTTAGATTACACTGGCAAAACCTTAAACTCTTTTTACCCTGTGTTCATTAGTTTTACATGGGTTGATCTGTGAGATGTGCCATGTAAAACAAAAGTTCATAAAATACATTTTCAATTAGAGCTACAAAGATGATTAAGGGAGTGGAACATCTCCCTTATGAGGAAAGGCTGAGGGAGCTGCGTCTCTTTAGCTTGGAGAAAAGGAGACTGAGGGGTGACCTCATCAATGTTTACAAATATGTAAGGGGTGAGTGTCAGGGAGATGGAGTTAGGCTTTTCTCAGTGATGACCAGTGATAGGACAAGGGGTAATGGGAGCAAATTGGAGCATAGGAGGTTCAAGGTGAATATCCGAAAAAAAATTTTTACTGTAAGAGTGACAGAGTCCTGGAACAGGCTGCCCAGGGAGGTTGTGGAGTCTCCCTCACTGGAGACATTCAAAACCCACCTGGATGAGTTCCTGTGTGATGTACTCTAGGTGACCCTGCTCTGGCAGTGGGGGTTAGACTAGATGATCTCCCTTGATGAGGTCCCTTCCAGCCCCTAAGATTCTATGATTCTATGATTAAGTATCTTCCTGACTGATGTGGACACAACATCTGACATCGTGATCTAAAGCATCAGCCTTGAGGGTACAATGCTACAAAAAAATACATACTTGCAACCAGTGAAATTATTTCACTAGGCTGTTATATTATAAAGTAAGATGTATTTAAAAGATGAATTTTCCACTTGGCTGAAAATGGCAATATGCTCTCAAAACTCTTTCATTACATCTCAGATTTAATGTGTATGGAAGCACAACTGTAAAGCAGTGATCCTTCCTGTGGAACTATTTATGGACTTCTTGAATTCATGTAGGTTTAACATGGTGACTGACTTGCCATTAGGCAAAACATTGCAATAGGAGTGGCAGCTTTGTCCTCCACAGGCACCTTGGGGCTGAGCAGTTGAGCACTATAGAAGCATTTCCAGTTCAAAGATCTGACAGACCAGTTCTTGTCAGCTTACAATATTTGGGATAATATCTGTTCTCCAGGACTAGAAGCTGTCTGGCCTCATTTGACTCTGTCACTCTAATCAATGGCAGTAAAGGGAGGGATGATCCTACAAAAAATTTTGCCTAATTTGGTCTAACCTACACCTGGACAAATTACAAGTTTTGTAACTAAAAGCCAGAACATTACCTCATCTTCTTTGGAACTTGCCTTCAAATGAACTTGTATTTCTACATTGTTCAGTCTCACGTACAAGACAGTGTTGTAAGAGAACAAGCCACTTGGGAATGATGCAGCAAAATTAACAGTTATTCCTGCAATTCAGCAGGGAGAGAGCTGGACAGTTTCTATTAGCAACCATTAGATAGCTTTAAGGAAAAGCTGTAGTCCTCCCCTGTGCCCCAAATCCTTCAGAAGACCCCAGCTCATTTAAAGGCTTGTAGCAAATAGGAAGGTAGTGTTTTGAAACACCAGTATTCTGGGTATTATCTTCTTCTCTAGTAGCAATAGATCTTCGTAGTAAATTAAACTGTGTGGTTGTAAATTTGGACGTTGTTCCTCCAAGAAGAATTCACCAGGAGTGCTAGCAGGGTGCTGCTGGCCTACATCAAAAGAAAGTTGTGTAATTCTTTGTATCATCTTTTTGGACTGGTAACTTTGATAGAGGAGAATATAAAATCACTACTCCAAATGGCAGACTTGATGCATAGGCAGAAATCCTCCTGTGCTAGTGGAGAAACCAAAGTACTTCAACTGACTGTAAAATGAGCATTTGTTTGCAGGCTATTAGTGCAGGGCAACTTAACATTAAATCCCATCTTTCATTCATGGACTTCAAGGAGTTTAACTAAAGGAAGGAAACAACCATTCATCACCATCCTTTCACATCAAGCATTACTTAGCATCCACCAACCAGCACGACCAAGAGCCCTTCCAGCACACCATATCCCAGAAAACAAAAAGGCCTTGTGAAGTCATGGCGCTACAAGGAGTTATTCTCTGTTCCGTTTAAGCTTATGGCAGGACTTGCTCACTCTTGTCAACAGGGCTAGATACCGCCTGTGAAACCTCCCCTGACCAGTGGGAGTCACTGCTGGGTGCTGAGCAGCTCCTTTTCCCCATGCCAGGATAGCACTGCACACCATTTCATGAACAAAGTTAAAAGCAAATCAGCGGCTTATGCAGTTTCCAAATATAGAGCTGCTTTAAAATCTGGCTTGTACATCTGTCAAAAGTCCAATTCACTAATTCAAACACCATGCTCTCTTTCAGAGTATGAGCAGTGTCAGGTAGTGGTGTGATTGAAATCACTGAAAAACACTGAAGACCCGTGTCAAATGCAGGACAGACTGACTGTTTGTCGGACAAACACATGCAAAAGGAAAACTTTTGTACCAAAGCTGCCTCACATAGATTTCTAATTTCTGTTGCTGATTGTGCTTTAATGAAACATGAAATCAGGAATGCTGGCACACAGCTTTTCTCCTAGCTCAGTTCTGTGACACCTGACATGGGTCTATCCTGCATCTTTGCTCAGCATCTGGTCTTAGCAAAATGTGTTTAGGCAGAAATCAACACTTATGGGCAAAAGATTTTATCTCCAAGAATTCAAGTGAGATTTACTTGCCAATGTTTTTAAGCCTAATTTGCCTTTCAGTGTGAACACCGTTTTGCGTTAAATCTAGGGAAGCTCTAGTTCTTCTTCCTAAGTGGCATTAGAAAGAAGTATGGCACAGTACAGGGAGTCCATCTATGTGGTACAACTGATTTGCCTCATTCTGTTACGAGACTGCTGGCCTTTACACAAAAAAGTGTCCTCTTTACTTGTACAAGCGCTATAGATGCAAAGGAGATTTTACTTAGAGGGTGTATTGATGGTGTACCCAAGCCTGTGGCTCTATAATACAGGGATTCAGTCCAGACACCTTATTGTTAGGCATAAGTTTAATTATCATAACAGATGTTTGCAGGCAGCTCAAAATTTCAGCTCTTGTTCTCTACTTACTGGTACAAGCTTACTCCATCTCAATAGCAAACCTGTTATTCTTCACATATAATCTAGGAAAAAAAGTGTTTGAACTTTTCAGTTTTTAACACCTTTTTTGTTTGTTTGTTTGTTTTTAAGAAATGTCCAGCTATTTAAAGAGTGTAAGTAAATGTAACTTGATGAAACCACTTATTGCATTAAAATGCTAAACACCATTCACAGGCTGCTTTTATTGTCTAAGCTGCAATTTCTATTATTTAATGTCTGTGTTAGCATACCCATCAGGCACTGATCTCTTCCATTGTCAAAAAAAGAGCAAAGCTTAGCTTGTTCTTGCATGAGTGATTCTCCAGGAGAACAAAACATGGGACTTAACAAGACTGCTGTCTCTCAGGAGACAGCATTCTACTATGAAAGTATATTCTATCATTAAATGTACAAAATCTACAGCTACTGAACCTCTTGCCATGAGAAAATATGAAAGGATGCACTTTATAAACCAGATAACACACTGATAATTAAATCACAGAAATACATGCTTAGACAATGCACAACCTGTTATATGAGCAAGAACTTAGTAAAGCCTCTACGATGAAAACTGTTGTGGTCCTAATAGGTGGAGATTTAATATTTAAGGAAGAAATCCTCAAGATCTGAGCTATGAAATATTCTTTGCCAGGAGGTTAGTGGCAAGTGCACAGAAAGCAGAAGCATTCTGCTGACCCGAGTTTCTTCTGCTTCATTATCATTCTCTTATTTCAGGTTAGCTGAAGTATAGCCTGTCTGAGCCATTCTTCTTCAGAGACTGAGATATCCAAGAGAAAAAACACAGACCATGTCAGAGATTTAGCATCAAAAAAATCCACACTGCTTCTCTTGCTGTTCTCAGGTGTCATGCCAGAATCTTAGAATCATTACTTGCTCTAGTTTGCTCTGAAGCCAGGTCATTGGTGTATGCCACAGTAAAATTAAACCAGATGGATTGGACATACAGACTTACTTATGTTGGCAGTTTATGTTTCATATGTTAGGAAGGATTAGTCTTTTAATATAGGAATTCACACCTTATGGACAATTGTACAAGTTCTGGTAAACATGTGTTGATAAGGGAGAGTCACACTGCTAAAGTATGATCAGGATTATTATCATTTCTGAATACAGTTAGAGTTCAAAATTCCATATGAAATTATGTCCTAATATCTTCTGCTTTATTCACTGTTTCAGGCCTTCTTACCTGTTTCCCTTCAAATAGCTCTCCTCAAAGCAGTTGCTGATCTGGATATGAGTCTTGCTATGTACCCAGAAGGTGCATCCTTCTGGGTTTCGTACACTAAGAAAATTACCTCCACAAGCCCAAAGTAAAAAACGGCCAAGCAATTATTCAGTTCTGTGATCAGCTTCTCAGCAGTGCTCAGGATCCATGTCTCATTTTTTCTTTCTAATGTGACTTTACATTCCCAAAGTTTTAAGAAAGCAGTTACAATTTTAGTCTCCAAAAGTAAGCTCTGTTCCAGACATTGGCACTTTCAAAACACTATAGAACAGCCTAGGTGGAAAACAGAAAGTTTCAAAAGTAGGCATGCATTTTGTGGCATGAATATTAACAACAGTTCTATGGCTGGACCTTCATATGTTTGTAGAAAAGAGCAACATGTCCTTGAGATGTTTTGGAAGAGTAAGATAAGGGCTTCATTGCTCACACTAGTCTTCAAGAGCAGACAGGTTTTAGATTTTATGTGTAAATCTAGGTTTTCTTCTGTAAGATGACAGCAGTTAGAAACTGTGCACCACTGATCCTGTCACTACAGTGCAGTCCTTAGTGAGCATTCTAACATAGAAGTGGAGGGAGTGACAAGTAGGTCCTGCCTTCCATATGCAAGGCAGAGACACAGAGGCTTGTTAAAATTCACAAGCAAACTGTGCAAAAGATAACTCCATACCCAAGTGGTCCTAGCACAGTATGTAGCAACAAGTTTCCTTCTCACAGAAGAGCAAGCCATTAGGAAAATGTCTTCCTTGGGATAAGGGTGTGTATTAGCAAAGTCGTCATGGAAACATGATCATCTACAGGCTGTGTGCTTCGAAGACAATCAAACTAGAAGTAGAAAATTAAACAGGCAATTTGCTGACTGGACTTGAAATACCTAAATTGTTCACTGCTTTCATTTAAAGACTTACAGCTTACTTGTCAGTAACCACCTCCACAGGTATTGTCTGGACAGCAGCAAACTTGACATTGCTCATCTGTCAAGCGCTCTTGCAGTTAAGGTTATTCTGCAGCACTGAGTACAGTATGCTCTTCCTCCTTCTTCCCTCTGTGTAGGAAAGTTTAGCACAGCTGGAGACATTAACCAGTCATCTAAGATACCAGTTTTTTGCAGTAGGGCAGATAAAGGGAAAGCAGTCTTTCCCATTCAGTGCTATAAAGAAAAGAAGTGGCTATCAGCATCTATCAGAGCTAACTTGATCTGATTCCCAATTGCTAACCACTGTATGAAAACAGCACACTTCAAAGTTGCTATTTAAGTAAAAGCCAGACTCTTGCCACATCCCATACTTTGTTAATTCAAGACTTTGCAGTATGCCTGCTCTTCAGTCTGGCACCCTGAAAGTCATCTCTGCTCTGAATATAAAAGGTACAGCATGCTAAACCTTGACACCTGCAATCACGTGTATGTTTAATGTTGCAGGTGCTATTGATCAGAACAATATTTTAGTTCATGGAAAACTGAGCCCTGATGCAAATTTTTAGTAGCAGTAAAAATGGTGAGTTAACTGTTTAAGGAAAAAGAGATAAGCTACTGAATTGTTCAGCATGTCTCCACCTCAGAGGTACCCTAAGACTATGGGTTGCTGACATATTTGTCAGGTAGAAATGCGTATCGCACATGATTAAACTACTTGTTATGAACTTAGATGTTTGTGTAACCACTAAATTCTACTCTGCTGGCAGATAACATGTACAGCTGCTTTGATTTTAAACCTGTTCAGAAAACCACGTTGTTCCGGACCAGCATAGTTCCCTGCAAAAAAAACCGAAACAAATTTACAAAACAGGTGATAAAACTGAGGTGTGGAGCATGTAACATTTAAAATGCCATTAAAGCAAGTAGCTTTCCCACATTAAGTACATCACAGGGTTTATTTCATGTCAGAGTTTATTTCCGGTCCTGATCTCAGAAGACATCTCTTGAAATTGCTTGATCATATTTAAGAATGGTGTGTAGGTATCACCTGAAGATAAGTTATCCTGTTCCTGCTGTGCAGCTACACACTGATATGTCAGGTATCACTAGACATTTCTCTTCATTGCAGAGCAACACAGATGCTTATAGGGCCAACTACAGCTCCATAAAAAAAAAACCAAAACACAACAACAACTAATCTCTTTGCAGAGCTTTTGGACATATCACCTTCCAGTTTTACCTTCCCATTACCTTTCCCCTTCCAGACCTGTACACTATTGTAGGTATTGTTATACAGATTACAAAATATGTGTCAAGGAGCATGCAGGATTTTATATGATCTCAATTGCTGCATCAGGACTGTGTATGGGAGATACTATGCTTACCCCTTTCACTACATTTATATTGAGTCCTACCCAAAAAAAGAAGGAGTCCTTTCACTTGTATTGTGTCGTTTTTTTTGCTGTCAAACAAATTACTCCTGTCACAGGAGGAGGACCAGAGGACAGATTTGTAAGAGCAATCCTTTGCTTAGAGCAGAGGATTTTGGAGTTCAGAATCCAAGATGCTATTTTAAAATAAATACAAGCGCTGCAGGACAAAAAAGGCATTTGTATGTGGCATAGCATCTTGCTTTTACCTTTAAAAAAAATAAAGTAACAAAAAACAAAGCAAAACAAACTTTTGCATGCTTCGCAGCAAAGCTTGCAAGCTTTTCTTGTACTGTGGACATGAGTAATCATACAGACATACCTGTTAAACTTTGGTTAAGCTGATTTAATATGACAAGCTCTAATGAGAAGAGGGGGAAAGACCCATAGCAACAAGTTCTAGTGAACTTCAGTGTGGCTTCTGAGCAGGGGGAATGCAGTAACAGTACTGGCTGGTTTTGAAAGACAGTGTTTGAAATATCTACAAATAAAGGGTATTTGGACTACAGGGCTTTATTTTAGGCACCAAAAGAAACTACTAAATACAATCTTCTGAAAAAAAACCAACAAAACCGACTCATCTAAAACAACCTGTAATGCAATATGTGTGCAATTACATCCTAGAAATTATCCTGGAGCACAGCATTGTACTGATGGTTATAAAGACAAGCAAGACAGGCCATCTGCTTTTCTCCTGACAGCAGTCTTCCCAGGCCAGGAACACATAAACATCACAGTTTTTCATTAGAAGGTTAGGCAAATTGCACCTTGACAGAAGTGCACACTGTGGACTCGTGGGTAAGGACACATATCCTTCTGACAGCACTAGTTTTTATCTCTACCCACAGGCTTTCAAAGGCCCAGATTAAGAAAAATAGACTTGTGCACTGTGCCTCATTTCAACTGAGGCAGAGGCAGTTCCTGTTTTCAGAAGCAGGAATAATTGTCAGGAGATTAAATAACCAAAGGGAAAAGAGTATATCAGGGACAGGTTCTAATGGTAAATAAGTCAAAGGCCTAGACCATGGTCTCCCCTTACCTACTGATCTTGGAACCAGCTAGGGTAGTCCACATGTCTCTGTGTGGATCAGGCAACCATGCAGGACAGACGTTACAGCAGCCCAGGCAGTATCTCCTGCAGCTGCAAAATTATTTGGAGACCTCACTCCCACTTCAAGTTACTTATGATCAGCAAGACAGTCATAAAAGAGTGGGCTGCTCAGCAGTCAGACACAGAAATGCTTGTGTCTCAGTGTCTGCCAAGAACTCAAAATTACATGAAGGATGAGGGGCACTTGCCATTGAGTCCTCCTCTTGTGCCATGGATTCCTCTGGGTTCAGAAACCATGTTTTTGGTCTGATCTTTTGTACCCACTGCAGGCTCATAGTCCATCTCTCCAGCCTGTTTCACCTCTCTGGATCATCCGGATTTAGTCACCTCCCTTCCTAATTTTCTGATTGTTTTATGTTTACTACTCTGTTCTCTGCCTTTTGCTGTGATCTTTAAATGGCTGACTCCTTATTCTAGCCTAGAAGCAGAGTCTTCTTCTTTTAGGCTTTCGTGTGCCCTGAGAAGCTGCACATACTGGTGCTGTAGTCTCAATGACACAATAATCTACTAACAACTAATATAACTAACTACATCAACTAACATACGCCATTAGTGCAGCCCTTCTCCTGCTGTTCATTCTAGCTGCTGCTCCCAGAACCACATGTGCCCATTCACATCAGTCTTAACATTTCTATCACAATAGTCATACAGATTTGTCTCAGTAGTGCTACCAACATTGAAGTGGTCTTCCGCCTGTCTGCAAGGGGAGGAAAAGACTCTTCACCCGCTTAAGAATTTTGAGAACTTGGTTCTGGCACTCTCCAAAATTTTTAAGCTTGACTGAAATCTGTGCATTAATTCTGTGCTGTGTAAATAAAGATGATGATTAATTAATCTTTTGTGTGTATTCACTGTAAATGCTTGGGAACACAGATTGCCTTGGTAGTGTTGATGGCACTTTTCAGGGTGCTGGGTGTGAGGCTGCACACATTTTAGCAGGTATGTCTCAGTTTTACAAACATACTGAGTGTCTAGGCAGGGATATCTTTGGGATAGGGATGCACAAACCACACAGATCCAACAATTCTACTTCAAGGGACTACTTCTACCATACATATTCAGGTATGTAAATATTGGCAAACCATGATTATGGTTCCTGTGCAAACACAGCTTGGTATCATAGTATTCAAGTACAGAAACAACAGTTACCAGGTTGTGTAGGTCCTTGCTTTTTTTGTGCATGCAAGCTAGAACATTTGAAGCAGGGTGGGTTTTTTCCCCCCTCCCATTGAAGTGAATATAATATCTGAAAGGAGTGTTTGACACAGGAGGAGTGACAGGTCTTCTATATACTCCACACTGCACATTTCATTCCTGACCTAAATAAGCAGTATTCAAAGCACTGATGTAGTGTTAGTGTTCTCTGCTGTCAAGCCTTGAAGTCTGCCTATGGGTTAATCTCCACGGTGGTTGTTTTACTCACAACTCAGTCACAAGAAATAATCTAAGGGTACTGAAAAGCCGTCATCAGAAATGGTTTTCTACTGCTGTCAATAGAGCCTGGAGATGAGCCATTGGATGTTGAGATTATTGAAGGTTTAACACCTTTAGCTATTAGGTCCCATTAAAGACGAGTCAGAAGCACCAGCACTCTGCTTAGCAGAGATGAATTGTCATCTGCACCTTGCTGGTTTTCAGCCACAGTTAAGGAGGGGGAAGAGGCAGAGAAAGGAGCAGCAAACAAAAGCAACAAAGTACTGAAAAAGGTGCGAGTTTGTTGTAGATCCCTAAGACAGTAAAACTTCCAATACTTCTCTATTTAAAAACATTTACTGCATTCAAGCATTTTCCTCCACTTGAAGCATTTCAGAATTATTGTGCATTCCCCTGCAATGCTCAGTTGTAATACTAAACTCTAGATATATGACATGATATTGTTTCAGCTATAGATATGTATAGATAGTATAGCTATGGATGTGGACGCAGTAGTTGTGAACCATTCAAATACGTCAGTGCAAGGGCATGCAAAAGCTATTCTGAATGCCTCATCTGCAATGTTGTCTTAGAAGATAACCCCAGGATAAGTGTCTAATGTGCAGAGAAGCTTTCAGTTCACAAAGTCAAATAATTATATTGGTTTATGTTTTCAAAATACCACCACTGAAAGATTCAGAAGTGTCAGAAATGTTGCACTTAAGGTGCAGAAGATAACTAACCATTTGAACAGGGAACTGAACATTTGTTGACCCATCATGCTATTGAATATCTCTACCTTAAATTAATTATATTTATTGCTCCATATGAGGTATTTATTACAATGCACAAACACAAGAACACCGCTTTTATGAAGCCAGAAGTAAAAGCTGAGAATCTTATTCTTGTTTTGTTCTATTTAGAATTGTTCACAAAAGTTCAAACTTCAATTAGCATTTACATGCAGGAAGCTCTGTATTGATGTTCTACAGCTTAGTATGCCCTTACTAAATCTTCCAGGAAGGCAGTCGAGCTTCCATCTGCATGAGCAAGTAGATTTAAAAAAAATGCCAAGAAACACTGATGAATATTACACAAAAGCATTGACAAGGATTGTTCTTCCTCTTTATATCTGATAGTATATCCAACTTGAGGCTGTGACAAATCACTGTTGGAAGGTCTTAAAGGAAGCTGAGTGCACTTATTCACACATATAATATTTGAAGTGTCAGTGCAAGGCATGGACATTCTGTATAGCTTTTTAAATAGTTTTCTACATTATAGAATTTGTAAAGGTGCATGCATTCTTCTTAACATGAAAATTAAAATTGTTTGCAAAGTTATAATGCAAAGGTAGTTTCCCATGCAAACCTGACTTTGCATATAAACTCATGTGATCATAATGTTGATATTGACAATGTTTGCATAGAATAAAGTGCTAAAAAAATCACAGTTTATGAAGAAAACTCAGCCATGCTTTGCTATATTCAGAGCAGTTTCCATATTATTATTGCTGTAGAAAGTTGTTTCTTCTTGTCTATATTTCATTAAATCCGCATTATCTTAGGGAAAATTCAGCTGGTCCTGTTAAGATTTTCTCATTTTAACTTGCAAGAACTATTCCTTTTTCAACTTAAACTGTTGTGTAGAGCCATCATTGGTCTGTTTACTTAAGATGTATAAAAGCAATATATAGTACAATTGTTTTTAAGAATAACAATGTTGTGTTTTCTCAGGTGTTCCAGTATCAATTACCTGTAAATAGTAAAGTGTCTTCACACTACTTGGAACAATATAAGAATCCTGCAAAGAGATTGGGAATCAGGTCCAGACATACCAGTACAGAATTATAAATTGCCAGTGTACTGTATTTGGGTGTTTCTTTCTGTAGTGAAGAGATCCAACAGCGCAGCTGAAACACAACAGTTTCTTCCATGCATTTTCTTCACATTGACAAGACTACTGAGAAGGAAAAAAGAATGTTGCTGCCTACTCTGCCAGTATGTTTGGGTACGTGTTACCAGAGAGAAGCAGATGCAGCCCATTTTGCAGCAATTATCTGCTGAATCTAATAAGCCACTTGCACAGTGGGAGTGCATTTTTCAGTTCTTGTTCCATCTGATCAAATTAATCTTAGCTTTTCTTTACAGTAACTGATGAGGTATTTGACTTAATAGATCTTTCTCAATAAATACACACAGAAAGAGAACAGTGTGCTTTTGCTATCTCCAGGTTGACAACCTAATTTTTGTCAGAAATGCATCCATTTCCTGTACCACCATTTTTACAGATCACAGAGAAACTGTGATAAATTTCTGAATCATTGTTACCCTTTCCTGCCAAGCTGCTCAGAGGTAACATGCCTTTAATAGCAAGAGATCTCCCAGCATGGTTTCAGATGACAAAAATTACATCCTGTGCTGTTCAGTGCTATGCTACCTCAATGTCCACTACCTACCCATTTGAGTTCAGTAGTTTCACTGTGTTTTGATAAAGCACTGTATTTATACCTGCCCTAGAGTGTAAACAGGAAAGCAACATCACACAGCATAAGCACAACATGCAGAGATTGCTCCTAATTGTCCTTTAGCTCAAGTTTTCACCCAAAACCATTTTCAAGGTCTTGTTATTCTCTCTCTAATGCTTTTGTTATTCTCAACATGGACAGCTTTCTTTGCAGGAGGATTGAAGAAAGACATAAGTCTTAATATATTTTATATAGTGAAGAGTTTACTTATCACATTCTGTTTTCTGTTTTGTGAGAAATCTCCTCTGGAATGCCTTAGAGCATCTTTGAGCAGAGAAAGTAAAGAACATCAGATACAAAAATCTAATGCGATCTTACTATCCAATATTTTTGACACTGATTTGTATAATCTACCTTATTGCTATTTTAGGGTAAGTGTGAAAACCAAACTGACTCTCCTTGTTATATCTTACTCTTCTGAAGATTATTTAGTAAACTTATACTTTCTATTAATTTACAGGAATATAAGTGCATTCATTGGCTTGATACATAACCTACATTATTGTAAAATTTTGTGGTTGTATTAATTCCCCAAGAAGGAAAGCATTCTTGTCTTCATACAGAAGTGGTCTCATTAGCAATCAAAGATCTGGCCAACGGGGTAAACACTGGACAAATAATCACTGGCAACTCCAGTTTCTTGGCCACCCTGATCACTCAGATCAGAAGACAGATCACACCCTTGTGCCAACACATGGCTTTAACATTCACACTTAACTCCAGCACAAGCTATGCCCTAAGGACAAAATATACCCGTGTGCAAAAACCCAGCAAAAGGTTCAAAAGTCATATCTTCAAAGTGACTTGAGAGGAACCCTGGCCTTCTTGAGTCTCTCTGCAGAGGGGAATATTGTAAGCACTGAGCACTGTAGCAAAACGATGACCTGAAAGTCACTTTGATGATTTCCCTTCCTGCTTCCATCTTCCCAAGAAATTTGCAGCATTTGCCTTTAAAATCTACCATCCTCTGGCAAACTGTTTTGAGATCACTAAGAATTGTATTGTCACAATAGGATGCATATTCTGTTGAAAAACTGTGTGATTCTATATTACAGCAGTGGGATGTAATGGGGGACTAACAGAACAATTTGTGACTGGACAATACTTTAACTCCCCAGTAACAGATTTTGGCTGGAGTTCCTGCACTTAAGGAACTCCTGTCATTTGACAGTGATTATGATAAGCACATACATTCCTCTATTCTCCAAAACTCATTCACTCTTCCCAAACCATCTCCTCCCAATATTAGATTTCCCTTTTCTCTAAGCTTTCTAACTCCTCCTAACGCACACTCTCCCTTACCACTCAATTTTTACCCTACAAACTAATCTCTATAGACACTTAGCTGCTCGCCATCTCCTTTCCTTTTCTCAGCTCTCCTATATTTGTTATCCTCTGTACCCACACTCCAATCTCACCACTAATCTCTCACTCCAGCAGGACATCATCTTGTTTCATTCCCTTCATCTTCCTGCTGCTCCATCATGCCAGCATGTGGTCCTCAAACCAAGGGTCCCACCCGTCATTACTACTGTTGACCCTCAGGTTTCCTTTGTCCTTCTGCAACATGCTCTGAGGATGTTGAGCAACTGATATCATCTACCTGGACTTGTGCAAAGCATTCAGCACTGTCCTGAATGACATCCTGGTCTCTTAATTAGAAAGATATTGATTAAATGGATGGACCACTGGGTGAATAAGAAGTTGGCTGGGTGTTCACACACAAAGAGCTGCAGGCAATGGGTCAATGCCCAAATGGAGACCAGTGACAAATCCTATTCCCCAAGCGTCAGTACTGCCACTGCTGCTGTTTAACGTATTTGTCGGTGACATGGACAGTGGAATTGAGTGCCTCCTCAGAAAGTTTGCTGATGACATTGAGCTGTGTGGTGTGGTTGACACATTGGAGGGAAGGGATGCCATCCAGCTGGACTTAGATGGGCTTGAGAAGTGAGATCATGCAAACCACATGAAGTTCAATAAGGCTAAGTGCAAGGTCCTGCACATGGGTTGGGGCAATCCCAAGCACAATTCCAGACTGGGTTGCGAATGAGTTGAAAACAGCCATGAGAAGAAGGACTTGCCAGGTGCTCTTGAAGCACAAAAGTCAACTGTGTCTTGGGCTGCATCAAAAGAAGTGTGGCCAGCAGTTCAAGGGAGGTGACTCTACCTCTCTACTCAGCTCTTGTGAGAACCCACCTGGGGTACTCTGTCCAGTTGTGGAGCCCTCAACACAAGAAGGCCATGGAGCTGTTGGAGAAAATCCAGAGGAGGACCATGAAGATGATCAGAGGGCTGGAGCACCTCTCCTATGAAGGCAGGCTGAGACAGTTGGGCTTGTTCACAAGAAAAGACTCTGGGGAGATCTTAGAGCACCTTCCAGTACCTGAAGGAGGTACAGGAAAGGAGAGGAGGGACTTTTTAATAGGGGTTGTGGTGATAGGACAGGGGGTAATGGCTTTAAACTGGAAGAGGGAAGATTTAGGTTAGACATTGGGAAAAAATTCTTTCCTGTGAAGGTGGTGAGACACTGGGACATGTTGCCCAGGGAAGTTGTGGATGCCCCATCACCAGATATGCCACACACACAATGGTACATGGCCTCACTCCTTGGAGAGATATATAATAAAAGACAAAACTAGGTATGGGGAACACTCAGACTGTTTCAGAAACCTTCCTACTGGAACCCAGTAGGTGTATCTCCAGTTAAACCTGTAGAGAGACTCAAGAGAAGTTTTTAATCAATGCGTATATGGGAAATGGTGTGCCATAGAGTTGTAAGTATGCTAGACACTATTAGAGCAAGAAAATAAATAATCCCACCGAAACTGTAGATTAAAATTTCTTTTGTTTGGTATTCCATGATTTCAAAAGTCAACAAATCATTCTTGAGACTGCTGTCCTAGTCCAACACCAGCCCATAGATGCACCAGTGTAATCAGTTGAATATTAAGATTTATTTGAACTTCAAAAAAGATTGCTAATTCTCAGTCTGTCAGTACAATTGTCTGTTCTATAGGAGAAGCAGGTCTCCTCAGAATGCAAAAGTACACATTTCTGAGATGTTGATGTCTGATTAATTAAATAAGCAAATGGTCAGCTCCTTTATTGTGGATTTCAATGTCTCACCCATTTCTGCAGGCTCAGCCTGCTATGCCAGGTGTGAAAGTGTTAGGCTACAAAAAAATCTGGTGTCACTAAAACCAATAACTTTCACTCTGCACGTTGCCTGCCTTGTAGGACAGAATTTCATTTGCCACAAGAGACCTCGTTAAGATTTTGATTCTTACTCTGTCAGAAATTACTAAGTGCTCTACATAGACACAGGTTTGGAACTGAGTACTGTCAAATGGATTACAAATTGAAAAGAAATGCAAACCCAAGATAATTACCTATGTAAGTGCTGTTGTCTCATGAGGGCCTATAGAGACATATAAATCAGGAAGCATGGGAAACCCAGCAACAGGTATAACATTTGCATTATATGCTGGAAAAGAAATTACGGGATGTGCACAGCTGATACTAGTATTTACCACATCATCAAGTCACTGAGAGGGAAGGAAACAGAGAATGATGATAAAACCAAGAAAAACTATAGCAGAAAGTACAATGAGATATGGTTTGGAAAAATGTACGTTAAGGAACATGCACTGAATTACAAGTAGCTCAAAATCGTTCAGAATAACTCCCCGAGGCTGACCATGGCCAGTTAAGTATGGGTTTCCTGCCAGAGAGCATGGGAAAAAAAAATATTGTGCACATCGGAGACGCATTGTCTTTACCACAGCATTTCCGTAGGGCTAAGAGCACAGTTCTCTCTCACACTTCACGGACACACCTTTCAACTGCCAGGAGAGAGCACTGACAGGTTCAGTCTAACATGAGTAAGGGAGAAGACCCCCCCAACATCTCCTGCTGTAACTAACCGTGACACTCGGTATGTTATGAAAAAAGTTATGACCGTGCAAAAAGATCCCAGGACAAATGCATTGGTCCCTCAGTTGCTGTGTAGGCTGTTAGGCCATTCAACAAAGCTGGATCCGACTGAGATGGATAGGATTTCAAGTAATCATACAGACCATGTCCCATTTGCTGTCTTTATGCATCTCAGAGCTGAATACACATCACTACTCATCAGTATCCCATGCAGGGACAGGGAGAACAGGCACCTCGCTCCTGGTCCCAGACTGCAGGACCTCAGATCAGCGTCAAGGTCCCGGGGACACCAGTAGAGGAGTTTAGATCTGGTTGCCTCGATGCAACAGATATCCAAACAAGGAATGAAATGTTGAGAGCAACAAAGCATGTTCAGAGCCTAATTGACATCCACGATGGGGATAATATGAAAAACCACTGTATTTTGTCTCCTTTTAGTATGAGCCCTGGAATAAGACCTAGCAACAAAAAAGCACCAGAGGAAAGAGTCCTGCATAATGCTGGCTAATGTAACTGAAAGGGGTATCAATTTGTAAGCCACTAGGCATCATTTCATTCCAGACTTTTTCTATCTGATGCCTCCATGGCAGGAGACACACTCATTCAGTACCACCTGAAAAGGCAGGATGTGTTTTTGATTTTGGAAAATCCCACTTACATTCCCATAAGCCTTTCTTGAGTACCTCAAGAGCCCTCAAGATCACTTTGACTGGAGGAAGGAAAAGAACATTCAAGCTTTACAATAGTCCTTTTCCTCAAGAGAAGGAGAAAATATCAGATGTGGCTGCAGCTTTCACTGCATTATTAAATCAAAATACTTGGCAGCATTTTCTTCTGACATAAATTTGATCTATGAACCCAAAAAAATAAGAAGTAAGACAGCTGGTCAGACTTGGTCACAAGAATACCTGCTGAGCCCAATCAAAAGCCAATATTTTTGCACAGAGACCCGTGAAATTTGGACATAAAATACAGCATGAAGAATAGTAAACACTTTAGGAAAACATATTTTTACCAATCTCAAAGAACAATCATCATCAGATCAGCAACAATGCAGACTAATTAGATATATGAAACCATGTGAAGAAACTTACCAAATAAAACAAGAACCAAAGGAGATCCTGAGGCGTTTACTGAGCCACTGGGTTTTCTGCAGGGGTTTTCAATCTGTGAAGGCCTAACTGCTTTCCAGGGAAGCTGGACATCCTAAATAGTAAGACTGGTCCTCCTGCCAGCAGGGTCTTTATTTAGCTACCTTATGTAGACTGTGCTGATGTAATTTCTAGACTTACAGGACTAGGGTGGGGGAGGCAAGGGGGGAAGGAGGGAAAGCTGGGAAACCTGTGGTTTGGTGTCTCAAGTCACCAAAACAGAGAATTATCACTCATACAAAAAAGGTGCAATTGCAGACCTGCAATCAGCACACTGCCATGGCTCCATTAATCTGCTGGGGGCTGGACTCAAGGGAATGAGAAACCTGTGACATGGCACATAATAGCAGCTAGGCAGAACCAGATGAGAAGGTTACACAAAGCTCTTGAATTTGAAATGTGTGTTTTCGTGTCAAAAAGATCCCTGTGCCAGCTCAATACTGGCTTATTCCCATACTCCTGCAGAATGATTTGACCAGGGGACAGGAGCTAAAGGTGGAAACCGAGATGCCACCAACTGCCTGATACAGGCACATAAATTAGGCAGGTGACTCAGGGATTCTTGTTTGCCTTTAAAAAATGCATCACTACATAAAGAAATCGTAAAAAAACTCAGACAGACTGCTTTGTGGCATTATTGTGTGTTTGCCACACAAGGACTACAGAAGTACATAAATTCAGAGTATAAATTAAGATCATTAACCCTTCACCCTGTGTGAGGACTCCTGTTCACACCTGTACAGTTGTTCTTCTATCACAGTGAATTATCTTTCCCCTGAGTAGAAAGCTGCTTCAGTCTAATAATGTTACACCTGAATGGGAGCTTCCACAGCAGTATAACATGGTTTAATTCAACACCTCATCTTCACACCCTCAGCTGATTTGCCTTAACTTTCCTGATAATGTATTACTTTAGGGAGTATATGGGTCAAAGCAGTAGCCTGCTTTACCCGATAAAATGGATAATGCCTGTATTTGTGGAAGGAAGAAAGATGGTGGCTAGGAAAAAAAAAAAGGATCACAAAGTCTGGAAGTAGGTGTGCAGCTTTTCTCCAGCCTCATGGAGAGGCCCCACGAAAAGATATGAATGCCTCAAGCTCTGCTATCTCCTGGCAAAGCACCCTGTCCGTCCCCAGGCAGGCTCAGGGAGCAGCCCTGCTGGCGCAGAGATAGGGGATTCTGTTTGGCTCACTAGGTCAGGGCGAACTGCAGGAGGGCAGCTGGAGTATCTTCAAAGCCTGAGAAGATCTGTGGCACTTTGCAGCAACATTTCTGTGACTTCACAGGGAAGTAGGGAGGGAGGAAATTACCCTAAAAACACTAGGGTAAGTACACTAGAACCTAGACCTTACCCTAAGTATGCTAGGACTCAGCCTGTATTTTCTTTTCTCTTAAGAAGAGGGGAAATCCAGGTCAGTCTAGTCTATACTGACCATCTTTTGTGACTGTTGCAGCTCAACTTAGGTCTTCCCCCTTATATCCTTGGTCATTCAACTGTTCTTCAAAAGCAGTAATTTATTTTATGTAGCTGACATCCTCTTTCC
>NW_009953087.1:310483-331812 GCF_000747805.2 Chaetura pelagica | reverse complement strand
TTCCCTCTTCTTCTTCCCCTACCCCAGATTTCTGAAAGAAGATGTCATTCTCCTATACTATCCTGCTCACACATGACTTCTGTAAGCAACATTTACATAATCACCAAATGACCTATTCATTCCACATAGATTTAAGTCTTTCCTTAATCAAGTTTATAATTCCTCCATCATGTATTCCTCGTTAAGCAGTCCAGACTTATCTCCAAATGTCAATAGCCCCTGTGACTAGTTAATTATTCTACCTTATCTGTGTTTTAAGAGTGGCTTCGAAAATGACTGAAGATTCCACTTTGAAACTGCATTGTTAGCTAAGAAAAAATTTATCACACAAAAGAATTGAAATAAAGAAGTACTAATTCAGTGAAGAAAGTTCACTCTGCCCAAGAAATGGCACCCAGTAGAGTATCATCAGCTTCACTTACTTCACATGGTTTTGCTCCCTATCTTGTTTTGTTATTTCTGGTTTGCTGTGTCCTACCTTGGGAAGCATAAATATATAAACTTACAGAAATACTGTAAACAGAGAACAACCTAGTCAAGAACAACTGGAAGAGCTTCTTTCTCTCTGAAATGAGACATCCTTTTCTACATCTTGGCAAATCTTTCCCAGTCTCATATGTTTTTTTTTCCACCTTCCCCTTTCTGGTCCAGGAAGCAGGCCATGTGCTTTGATCATCAGTCCAAAAAGCCCTTTATAATCTTAGTGTTATTAAGAGCAATCAGACTCTGAACAAGATAAAAATGACTGGTGCCTTTGTACACTTCCGTCTTTTCAAACTAGTGTAATTTGCTAACACATTGGCTACCTGCAGAAGCTGCATTTTTTCAACCATACTAAAGAAAGAAAACCCATTCCTAGAGCTGTCATGGTGAAAACGCCCATTTACTCCTGTCTCTTTCTCAAGCATTGAGACTGTAGTGAATTAGGGTTTTAGCTATGCTTACTAAAGTTTATCAAAGATTTTCAACCAGAGTATCTTACAAAAGAATCAGCTGAGGAAAACAAATGGTGCCAGAGCTGATTTCCTCAGGAGTCCAGCCAGACCATGTTGTGGATTGACATGTAAGTCCTACTGAATATATTCAGAGCCATTCAAGAGGCTTAAGATTAATGCTGTAGTCTTTAACAGATATTAGAGTATTTACATTCATTTTTTTATTTCTTAATTGTCATAGAACAGGTTATTTGTATTGACTAGCTTCCTTTCACTGGGAGGAGCATTACTGTGTTACATACTACAGACAATTAAAATAACTCGTCTACTCTTTATAGAAAAAATAAGTGGAACCAAAGGAAGAATGTGAAAAACCTAACAGTTTGTTTGCTTTTCATATTTATACATTTGTCATTCCAATTGTTGTATGCTGACATTCTTTTCCTCTGTATATGCAATAACTCTGATGGAGCATGCATAATCTTCAATACAGAGAGCTCATATATAGTTTTTGTGGAAGTTAACTGGAAGGATGCTGCTTAAAGTATACAAATTCCTCCTCTTCTCCTCTTATCACTTTTAACGTGGGAATTGACCTTTTTTATATTTTCCATATTTACAAAATGCAAAAGTCTGTTTTTAAAACTCTGAGAGATTTCCCTGCAGGGTGTTTCTGCCTTCTGCTTTAGGAAGCATCTGTATACAGAATAAAACTATGTCCCTTTTTCAGGTATACTGGAACTGAAAAAATCAATACACTGTGTTAAAATAATCAGATTTGTTTTGTATATTTAATTCACTGTTTGCAGGTAGAAAATTATTAACAAATGCCATGATCTCAGCAAGAACTGACAGCATTTCTTCAAAATAGTCTGATGGGTTTGATAAATGTTTAAGAAAGGATTTATTGCTTTTAATTGAAAATGCATTCTCCTTGTTATACCAGTTTGCTGTGTGAAATTTTTATTGTGAACAACTTTAGCAATCCAATCTTGTTCCAGAAATAGTTTAATTTCTATGATTAAACCTGTGTGCACTACTCTCTTTGTCCAGCTGTTAAGGCTGGCTAATAAAGCTGTTACTGATCAGAAATAAGGTAAGTCACCTCTGGCTTTAAGCTCCCAAACTTTCTACAGGAAAAGGGAAAGTGGTACATACGGAGCTGCTGTTTCCATTCCTAGGTCTTCTATTAAGGACAGAAAATGGTGTCTGCCCCTAAGAGCAGAGAAAATGGCTGTCCACTAAATACATGCTGAAAAACAACATACTGTGATAGAGGCTGATAAACACAATACACATGGCAACAGTAGCAGCATAATAGTGGTTCGGATACACACAGGAGTCCCCCTGGAGCTCCACAGGCTGACCAAGGAAAGAATCTGGGCATTTACAGGTGAGCAGTCAGTGAAGAGCACTTAAGAAGAAGACCCTTGACAGCACTGAAAATCATCTTACAGCCTGTAATACTGGATTTACTGGTGATTTTCCACAAGTTGTGTCAGGGTACAAATAGATGCTCAGCACTTGTAGCAGCCACAACAATAGTGAGTCAGGCATTAGTAACCTTAGTTCTCCTCCTTTCCTCCGGGAAACATCAATTTGCTGCTGGCCATGACTGTCTCCTCAGCTCTGTGCAGATGACCAACAGTTGCCTGGGAACATAAATGCAGATTTTGAGCAGTGTAACTGTCATGTAGGCAGATACTGTCGTCAGGCACAAAGGCCAAAAGACATTCCCAGAGGGAGCACAGTTAGCATTGCTTCAGGCCTCTCAATGATGGAACTCAACAGGACCCATGGCTACTGCCAGCAAACACTAAAAGTCTGTTCACCACCAGTGATGTTCCTCAGGAGATCAGCATGCCTCCAAGGCAGATCTCAAAAGGAGCCAGTATGGCTGAGTTAGTGCTGATTAGGGAGAAGAAATCCTTTGAAGAACTAGCCAAACAACTGGCCTTATCCTCCACACAGCATCTCTCAAATTGCATCAAGTTAAGCCTTCAGGATATTTATACTAAGCCTGGAAGAAGGCCCTTTATCACCACCAGCTGAGCAGAAGTCATCGTTCTCCCCAGATAAGCAATGGTCACAATGACCCAGGCTTAATCACTTCTGAGCTGGATTACTCTCAGTCACCCTATTGAAGGCTGGATGCAGTCTGTGCCAAGCTTCTCCATTTCTCAGGCTATAATGATTAAATGAAGGCCCTGATCAGTTTTATCCACTGAACCCTTGTTATTTTCAGAAGATAGCTTACAGTTTTGCTCCGTGTACCCCATACAGCTAATGTATGGACAAAACCATGTGTAAAGAGCCCATATACCTAAGAAACCAGTTTTCAGCCCACTGTGTGCCTAGAGACTTCCCTGGGGCAATGTAGCTCCACACAGGTGCATGGTAGCCAAAACCAAAAGATAATCAAATGAGAGTACCCTGGTCTAGCACAAGGCACCACAAAAACACAGTTAAATGCAGAGTCTCACAGTTCTTAGGATTTTTTTTAAATTCAGAAGAAAACCTCTCTGGTGGTGCTGGGGATATTTTGTACAAATTAACAGCAAGCACCCCATTTTCAGAGGTTGCATAGCCTTTTCCAAAGTTTGTGTATATTTCCCCAAACAATGGCAGACATCTCTTAATTTGGAAAGGGAATTACTTTGCACTAGTGCCAGAGGAAGGATTTTTTAAAGAATAAAAACTCTCTTTTTGAAACTCCAGGACAGATTTTCACAGCTAGGAATGCAGCACCCTGAAGTAGGAGCTACCACATAACCCAGTGCCAGTTGACAGATGCTGTGATCTGCAAGGCAAGGGCACCCAGCATGGACAGGACCTGACCATGACTAATCCTGAGACACTGGCCTCACGCCACAGGCTTGCTGGTTTCTTTGGAATGAGCTTCAAGATTTCCATTAGCTATGCAGTTTATGACTGAGTCAAAAGTTTACCCAGAAAAATAATCTCTCTCCCTTGGCTACTCTACTTGGAGGTAGAGTACTGTGCCTGGATGCTTCTTGTTTGCAAGTATTGAACATTGCAGTACTAGGGCACGAGGCACCGCAACACACATGCTGAGAACATTGTCTTTAAAGGTGTCATGGATCATTTCCAAGAAGATAACCAATCTCTTCAAGTCTAGGAGACCAATTTGCTTTCAAACCTCATCTTTTCCTTGAGATGAAATGAAAAAGTGTCAAAAGTGTCTCTGACTATGTCAAGACCTCCTTGTTGCAAAAAGGTATCATTTACACAGCAAGGACTTAGGGCAGCAATTTGCACAGTGTAATGCTTGCTAACTGAAGATACTACCTTTCATAATTTCTTTCTTGTTTTAAATTTACCCAAGTACTTCCTCCTACTGCCTTTAAAACTCCCATTTACATAAATAGCCTATGGCTTTTTCAGGTTTTCCTCTTCTTCCTCTTTCCCCATTTCAACTGTTTTAGACCTCTCTAAATGCTCTTTGCACATTTCACAAGAAAGGTAAAAACGCTGTGGCAAGTTAACAGCAGATATTACTAAATGGGGATATTTGCTTCACACCATGACAGGCCACAAACAAGCAGTAAAGCTTTTTCCTGTACCCAAGCTCTTACTTGCTGTATGTGGGGGACCTCAGTGGAGGGGTTTGAACAAAGGGTTGCAATGCCGTGTGATTGTGAGGCCTGGAGTTGTGTTGGTTTTAAGTGAGGAAAGGCATCAGAGAAGATTGTGGTCATGAGGTGTTTTAAGCCATTAGAGGGTGTTAGAAGAAGCTAATTGTGTTGCTGTGCTGAAAAAAGCAAGCAAAGTCTGAAACACACTGGAGATACTACTTCCTTCAACAGGTGCTTTGGAGTTTAGCACCAATAATTAATATAAATTATTTTAACCCTTTGGTTTAATTAAAGAGAAACTGAACTTTCAGGTATGTCTCCTCCTGTACTGCCACAAATACCTGATGAACAATAGCTGACTTTGAAAAACTGTTTGCCAAAAACACGAATTCAGCTAAACCAGAAGCAAGGCAGATCCCACTAGAGGTAGCTGAGTTGTTCCTCCATGAGGACGTTCAAACCTCAGATACATTGTTATCCCATTCCCCAAAGAAATTAAGAACATTTACAGCTAACCGGTCCTATCACTTATGCCGTTATCAAGCAACTTCATGGGCTATAGCTTGAAGAGACAAAACAGCCCAGTTCCCTGAACAGCTTGTTTTCAAGTTGCTGGCACACAGGGGAGTGTGTGCCACTGAGTGCACCTTGCTTTTTTTATCTATGCTATCTTTAGCTATTTGGCACAGATAAACCAGCACAACACTGTAACAGCACCTTAATTCAGCTACAGGAACACATCCTTCAGCAAGCATCACTTCTTGCTTTGCAGAAGCAAAAGCTGAGTAATAGCAGAGGCAATTCTGAGTTTTCTCCTTATTTTGACACTCTGTGTATATATTCCTTTTTGTTACTGAAATCAGAAAGGATATTTTCTGTGGAGAACCAGAACCTCCTACACAGGCTATAAATTTCCTTATCAATGTAGTTTTTGCTACTATTGGCACTGCTGTGAAGCAGAGATGCCTCGCCACAGTCGCACTTTACATCCTTGGGCTGAAGAGGTCTCGAGTAGGTGGTGCTCTCATTCATATCAACCAGTGGGGTAAGGATCCCGGCTGCTGGGAGCACCTCTTTCATTTGTAGCATTAGAGGAAGAAAAATTAAGTTTCAAGACCGATGTGTTCATTGAGTAGCCTCTCCTATCAACATAGGCCTTGAAGCTTATCTAGCTCAGATCCAGAAAAACTGCTCTCTCCAAAATTCTTTGGGTCCCTAAGGTCTGCAGCTTTAGAACTGAACTAAAAATGCCAGAAGCCACTAAGGTTTGTCAGTCATTATTGACAGCATTCTTAACAGCTTTTTGGGTATTCATTGAAGATAGCAGCAAAAGCTGTAGAGCATAGACACTAAGCCATGGTCTGGTTTATTACAAATGCACACACTATGACTTGATCAGCACTAATCTGAGCCGTAAATTTTCAGAATACCTATAGGAGTACTCTACACTTGCCCTTGTTGAACCTCTTTAGGTTCGTCTCTGTGCAGTTCTCCAGCCTGTCCAGGTCACGCTGGATGGCAGCACAACCCTATGGAGTGTCACCACCCCTCCCAGTTTTGTATCATCAGCAATGTTGCTGAAGATACACTGAGTCCCCTTGTATAGGTCATTGATGACGATGTGGAACAAGACCTACCAAGTATTGACCGCTGGGGGACATCACTGGTTACAGGCCTCCAACTCAACCCTGCTCCATTAACCAGAACCCTCTGAGCTCTGTCACACAGCCAGCTCTTAATCCACCTCACTGTCCACTCATCTAGCCCACACTCCCTCAGCTTCCTAATGAGGATGTTATGGGAGACAGTGACAAAAGCCTTGCTGAAGCCAAGGTAGGTAGATGACATCTGCTGCTCTCCTTTCCTCCAGCTAGTTAGTTATATCATCATAGAAGGCCAGCAGGTTGGTCAAGCATGATCTACCCTTGATAAATCCCAATAATTTATCTCAATACCCTTGACCACTCCCAGTAACTTCCTGTTCTTCAATGTGCTTAGAGATAACATCCAGAACAAGTCACTCCATCACCTTCCCAGGGACAGAGGTGAGGCTATGAGTTAAATAACATTTTTTAAATTTTGGCTTCTGCTTCCCTTTGAGATATTAAAGGCTATTAAAGTACATTACAATAACTTTCTAAATTGTATAATCTGTCATAAACTGGTTTCTGGAATTGCATGAGGCAACAACCATAGCAGGGGATAGATGAAGAGTGTGCACACTGGTGTCCTCTGTTTCAAACGAGTTCCACAAAAAACCTGCAGAAAACTCCTCCAAGAAATATGCATTTAGTTGGCTAATTAGTCCAGTCTGGTGGCCCCAAGTCACCTCTTGTCCTCTATGGGTTGTCTATCAGGGAAACTAGGATTTTAACTACCCAAAATCAGAACTTGATCCCCAAGATCCTAAGAAAAAAGAATGGACGCTTCCTGTAATTTGGGCTGGATGTGTCTAAGGGTAGTTTGGATGTAGTTTTGGTGGATCTGGTTTAGGGGAGAACTTTGTAGAGTAGGGATGATGGTTGGACTCAGTGATGCCAAAGGTCTTTTCCAACCGGAATGGTTCTATGATTCTGTGATCTAATACTGTATTTGGTAATTTTAGTCAAAAGTCACCTTTCTAAGATACGGCATGTTTTCACAAATATTGGGGTTGTGGTTGTAAAGTTTGTTAAAAGACCTTGCAGGGAAGGGGATTCAGACTCTGAAATCCCTCAGACTACAGCCCCATCAGGGACCTGCACAAAAGGTTGCCTCACCAAGGCATGTCCCCAGACAGCATATGATTCCTCCAAGTAAAGAGCACAGTCTTTTCCTCAGCAGAGCAGTTCCATGGGTATTTGATCCATGTCTGCTTGGCATGCCCTGAGCATTTCTTTCTGTAAAAATAACTCATAATTAATTCAAAACAGGACAAAGGGCAAGTCTCTGACCTTAGGTAAACACAAACAACAAAACCACACAGGGCTATTTTAAGAGACATCATGTTTTCTAGCTCTTAATCCTTTCTGTATAAGGAAGAGAAGCATAATAAAAACAAAATTCACCCCAATATTAAATAAATATGCCTGACACCTAGAAACAATATCCAGGAGCTTATCATTACAATTAATTACAGTGAAAGATATAACCTTTCTTCTTTCTTTTTACTACCACAATCCAGTCTAGTCATCCATATGCAAAACCCAGTATGTCAAATATTTTAAAGTTCAGTACTACCTAGTACCAGAAACGCATTACGAGGGCATACATGGCTGATAAAAGCAAATGATAGAGTTCTTTCATCTGTGAAAGGGCTGCCATGCCTGTAGTTGCTATATTATGCTATAGAATCATCTAGAAAGGAAAGATTAAAATAGTATAGGAATTTAAGGAGCTCAATATTAAGAAAAGGAAAGAAGAAATAGACATAAAACAGAAAGAACATGGTGAAGAAAGGACACTTGAGAAATGCTAGCAGGAAACAGACAAGACTGGCAATTCAATCAAGCAAGAATGTGTTTGAAATGGAGAAGGAGCAAAGAGCAACAGCACACCCTGATAACCTAGGCAATTAATGTAACTTTCTGACTGATTTACCTTTTGCTGGTCCTCTTTTCCTATGCAGAACAGAGGAGTTAGGTCATTTTGCTGGAATATCTTTGTTGAAGATGAAAGCAGCTGCTGAAGGTATCACCTGCCAGCTATTCAGACCATGTAATGCAGCTAACATATAAGATGGCACGTTACCTAAGTTTTGTCACATCCATGTGACAAAGTGTCCTTGGATCATCATAGCTGAAGCAACATCACTACTAAACAACTTTGGAGATCTGTCTCAGGATTCCTAATGGAGGATAACCAGAATTAAAACCAAAACAACACAGCTTTTTTGGCAGCTCTGCACTCTGAAGTCATATAGGAATGTGCATCCACTCACAAGCTACACTTACATTCTGCCTAGCCCTAGACATGGTCATGAATAGCTCCAGTTGTGGACAAGCTCTTAAACTTGGTGTCCTTGCTTAGCATGTAGGCTTTGGAGGTTTGGTTTAAGGTGCAAGCCATGTGCCATACTTAAAAAACTGAAAAACTGGTCTCCTTGAAGCCTAGCATATCAAGGCAGTGTGTTACTTACACCTGGATTTAGAGATGGTTACAGGCTGTGGCAGACAGCATCTGTTAGGCCATGCTTTTGGGCAGAGCTTTCTCTCCTTTTGCATTTGTAGCCTCGGGGAAAATAACTGCTGGCAACCCTTCTCAGTGCTGTGTGAACTTTCAGTGCAAACTAAAATTGCGGAAAAAGAAAACTCTTGAAACTGCAATTTAGACTTCAGTTTTCCATTTAAAAAAAGAAAACCAATAACCCTATATAAACTCAGAAATATTTTAACCAGATCTATAATTTAGAATGTTTTCCTCAGTCTTTGTCAGGACTTTCATTGACTTATTCTCAGGAACAATCTCATTGACTAAAAGCTTGCACCCTGCCTACTAAATCATTGTAAAAGGTAGCTGACAAGAACAAGAAAGTCTTACTAGATAGAAACAAGCCAGTTGTTTCCCTCTTTTCTTCTCTATTAAGACTTAAAAAATGCATTTTGGCAAGAGAAATATTGCTGTAGTTGAAAGGAAAAAGAGTTTTGTAGTAAAAAACAATTCCTCACTCATTAAACCTATACATTTTTTTCTTTATTACAATGAATTCTTCTCAGGGAACTAATTAGAAGTAGAAAGTTCTTTAATTTATAAGCATCTGACCATTAGGGCATTTTCAGTTTCTCACAGCATCCCAGATGACACTGTTACAGAAAGGCATAACTGAAAAGAAAGAGTGGAACAATTAATTGAAACAACATACAGTTAATTTCAATTATAAGAATCCTAAATCATCCCTTGTTGTGTGGCCTGCTGCACTGAGGTGATGTTCTTCCATACTCCTCAGCAAAAGCTGTGTGAGTATCCCATCTGCTGCTGATTATTTCTGTATTTACTATTTGTATTATCATAATACACATCGGAGCTGCTCCTGCACACAGTTCCCAGTGTAAGGTGCTCTATAAAAGCAGAAAAGGAAGATTTGTGACTACAGACATGAGCATGGCTTTGCATGTTTGGGTTACCCTTTCAGTTAGGAAAAAATTTAAGAAGCTGTCTTGAATGTTTTGAGTTTTAAATATCCGTAATGCAAATTTCCTCAAGAAGTATCAAAGAATGCTTCTAAGCAAGAAGGCTCTTTCCAGCTAGGTATCCATGTCTGATACTTAACAGACTCTGGGAAAAAAAAAAAAACAACACAACAAAATATGCTTTCTATAGTCAAAATTTTTATGCTCCTATTTGAAGACTTAAACTCTGAGCTATAGAATCTTAGAACCTGTTCATCAAGCAGGAGGTTGCTTGGTGTCTTTTTTAACAAGAATGAACTGCACATCACTGCATGTGGCACCATGCAAAACTTGGTTGGGTGCTGGTATTCACACCCCGTGGGCTGATCTCAAAGCAATCTCACTTTCTTGCTCCACCAGCTTCTGCTAGCCATAGTGATTAATAAAGTTACGATCCTGTCAAATGCATGGCAAGGCTTCTACTCCTTTCCCTGAGTCTAGGATTTTGTGCTGTCTCTTTTGGCCAATGCATTAATGTTTGTACAGGGTGCACCAATGTCATATTTGCCTGCCTGAATTATCCAAGGTCTAGCTTGAAATAGCTTATGACTCTTGCATCAACATGCAGCTGGTTTTGGCCTCCAGACATTAGCTGTGTTACAGCTCCTTACGGGAGAAACTGATTTCTTTATCCTAGCATTCCTTTCCTATGCCATAGCTGCTAAGTCTGCTACAGAGATCTTATATAAACAGCAAGTCTGTGCTGAGTTTGGGACATGACTGATTATAATTTGATACGGTTGAGTGAATTGGGACTGTACTGTTCAAGAAAGGGCTGTGTGGAGATTTGCATTTATTCATAACATCCACTGACATTTTGCCTTGCTTTCTCATGTATTGTCCATCCTCCCTATAACAAATGAGAATAACTGTTCTTACTCACCCCACATTAATTTTTCCTTCTGTGTGGTTCCCCACACACTTCTCATGTGGGCTTCCACAGTTCCTTTCTTATAATCCTTTTCAGGAAACAATTTGAAGATGAGTACTGGTAGCAAAGTGAGCAGCCCCCCTGATTATCAACAGTGCTAACAGCTCCTGGACCTTCAAGTTACTGTGAAGACATGATATGTGCAAAAGAAAAATGGAAAGCCTGAATAAAGATACTGTCTTACATGTATGTCAAATCCTTAACTTTTATTTTGCAAACCATAGATCACCATCTATGGAAAAAGTAGCATTTCTTTATAAAATGCATTTTAGACAGACGGGCTTCACATTGAGATAATCCTAGTCTGGTATGGATTATCTGAGTGACCAAAAACTGCTCTAGTGCCTGAGTACCTACATGAGGACAGTAATCTGAACTTCATACAATGAAGTGTGCCAAATATGCTCATTGAGCTTGGTCAGGTTATTCCCACCTTAAAATACAATCTTATGTAAGACAATTGTGGTGGGTGGGTCTTGGCTTGCTGCCAGATGCTCAGCCAGTTGCTCTCTCTCTTCCCTTCCTCAGCAGCAGAGAAGGCAATTTAATAAGAAAAGCAAGAGCTGTGCATGCTAGCAAAACAAGAGGAGGAACTTACTCACTACTTCCCATCAGCAGGCAGACAGATGTCCAGCCATTTCCTGAAAAGCAGTGCCTCAGCACCCATAATGGTTTCTTGGGAGTAAAAATGCCAGACTGAGGAATGCCCCTGCATCCTCCTCTTTTTCTTCAGCTTTTATTGCTGAGCGTGACATCATGTGGTATGGAAATGTCCCCTTGGTCAGCTGGGTTCAGCTGTCTTGGCTGGGTCCTCTCCCACCCTCTTGTCTACCCTCAGCCTACTGGCCTTGCAGGTGGGGAGGTGGTTTGGAGAGGAAAACTTGACACTGTGTGAGCACTGGTCAGCAATAGCCAAAACATTGGAGTGTTATCGCCAGTGTATTATTTGCCCTATCTAGCCAGAAATGCAAAGCACAGCTCTGTACAGGCTGCTAGGAGCTCCATCCTGGCCAGACTCAGTACAGAAGTACACCAGTTAAATCAAATGAAAACACACACACATAATGTCACTAGACCAACAGAAATTATACGACTGCCATCAGTGAGAACATATCCTAGGTCCTAGAACAACAGAGAAGTCCCTCACTTGATGACAAACAGGATCCCAGGAAGCTTATTTGTGGCTTTTGATAGGAACCTGAACCAGGAGGGTAAACACTTTTTCCTCCTCTGAAATGCACTTTTTTTTTTTTTGAGATTGCATCTAGCAGAGGATTCACACCAGCCCTATACAAGAGTAAGCAGAAAGTTCTTCAGTGACACAGTGCACAGGATGACAGCAACAAACTCTGCAGGCAAAGACACAACCTACATTGTAGCAAACTCTGTAAAATTCCACATGTCAGAACTTAGCAAAATTTAAAATCACAGAGAAACAAAATACGGGATAAAGGAGATAGAAGTGTTTCAGAGTTTAAATAAACCAAGCCACCAAGTAAGAGCCTACATATACCAGGCAGGTTGCACATTGCATCTTCCAGTGCAAAAGAGAGTTTCCATTCCATCTTTTCCATCACTACTTTTCTATATTTTTTCCTAGTCTACTGTATTTCTGTGGTTAGAGAAACCAACTAAAATATCCAGTACAACTGGCCAACAGATAAACTTTGCTAAAATACCCAGAGTTTCTGAGCCATTAAAAATCACTAGGAAATTGACTGTAGCAAAGGAAACACCAGGGCATTGTGAAGTTAAAAATCTAAATGAGAAAATACTTTATATTCTCATGTTCCTGAGTTCTTGCAAAGGCTGGGGAGAGGGTCAGTGTTCTGTTAACCTCAAAGCTCCTCTTTTCAGTATGGCCTAATGCTCAGGAGCTGGGTGGGAGATTTCACATACTGATGTGAAAAGTCTTCCAGTGGCATTAGATACTACCAAAATAGGCCCCACACATTTGTCAGGAGGCTTTTTCTATTCACATTTGTCAGGATGTGTTTCTATTCACATCCAGGTATTAAACAGCACCACTCATGGTAAGTTGGTTTACGTGTAACTTGTTTTTCTCCTACCAGTGTGTATGAGTCAGCAGGACTCTGTTACTCAGAAGAGATAAAAGAAAACTGGAAACTTCAAATTGTTCATGAAAGCAGCAAAATAGGGATAATAAAATCTCTTCTATTGGCATAAATGGATCAATCGCTCCTGTAAGGTATTAGTTAAATGCAGACTACAGCAGCTGTCTTTTAAAATTAAAAGACGGATTATATCTGCTAATGAGGACGAATCAATAATCAGATCTGGAACACCAAGCTATATGGTTTTATATTTCTAAGACAATGCTACCTTTTAATGCTGCTCATATCTTTATGTTTAGAATATCACATCCTAGGTGCTAATTAAGAAATAACTATTTTTTCTGGGAGGTCTTTTGGTAAAGTTTCAGGTATATATCACATTAATTGTAAATAGTCCTTTCCTCCCAATCTACCACAGCAGTCACACTTGTACATGACCACTAGAATTATGTAAATTTTTTTAAAATTATGTAGAAACTAGAATATATTCAAATGTTCCAATGAGCTCTCATAACTTGCAATAGCCTAAACGAAAACCGCCATATTTTCTTAGTGAAACATATGCCATTGTTTCAGCCCTTCTTCCATTTTACTTTGTTTGTGGGCTGTATGTAGAAGAAACAGAACCTGTGCTTCTGGTTGCAACACAAACTTTTAATTGATGATTTATTTATCCAGATGTAATTTTAAAAAGTCATTTATTTGAGCATTAAAACCGGATTCTGTACAGAAATGGGCAGCGAGTTTTGCATTACAAAAATGCCTCTGCTAGACTAGCACATGGAAAATACTGGCTCACTGTTGGATAGACATTGCCTGGATTTGATGTGGGTCAGCCTAGCATCCGGCTCTCTGTTTATTCAGTATCCTAGGCACCATGATCAGCCGCTAATCCTGTTCATCCTACTCTGATGCAGGTGTAGTTAGCAGTTCTCCTTCTCTCCATGACATTGTGCCAGCAACATGAAGGACTTTTATAAGGTAGAAGCTGTAAATGTGATTTGACAGGACTTACACACATCTTTTGCCACCTTGTCTATGCTGCGGTCATCTAAGGTAACCTTGTCAGTGAATATCGGTTACTATGCAACTTCTATGCTTGCAAGACATAAATAATAAGAGCTGAAAAAAGTTGCCCACAGAGACAAGCCAATATCCAGAACACAAGGCTAATAATGCCTTTTTGTTAAGACACATTATAAATATGAATGTTATTAGATCAAGAGTCACTGTAGGAACTCAATTCTATGTGGAAAAAGAACTATACAAAACCTGATGGAGAATCTGGGGCATTGTGCTGGCACTTCCATGCATAAAATTTCATTATTTCTTCAAGTTACTGTGCAGACCTATGACCCACTTCTTTTCCCACTGAAATCTATGGCAGAATTAATAGGTGCTCTATTTTCTAGTTTTAATAGGCAAACTATTTATAGAAAAATGTGTAACTTAAAACTGTGCAAATTCTAGTCTTGCTTCACCTTCTACTCCTAAAGGGATAGTTCTTATTGAAGAAATAAAAAGCTATTCCACAGTAGTAACTGTGAAAGGAACACTACATTCTGCCTAAAAATGCCTGTCATAGTATGTTTAGCAGATTATCCTACATTGGAGAACAGACTTTTTCCTAGCAACTAAAGTACCATAATCACAGTTCATCACTAAGGTTGTGCCTGGTTTTGACACACCATCCCTCAAAACAAAACGAAATTATGTTATACTTACTTATCTTTGACTTCCACCAATCAGTATTTGACAGAAGTTTAAGGCTATCAGAAAGGCACTAATGAGGCATGAAAGCTGGAAAATCTGGAGCTGCTTCCCATTAGTCAGTTTTCCATCCTTCCCTGTAATGTTCTACATTAAAAGTTGATTCTTTTATACACTCCACTTCTTTTTAATTTTTTTTTTAGGTGACCTGAGGAAAAAGCTTTCCTGCTAACACATCTGGGAAATATCAAGGTTATCTGTTCAAAAGATTTCACTCTCTGATACCACTTTACTTGAGGTTCAGTTTCTTTGATGCATCTAATACAGCTTTCAGGACTTCAGCACAGGAAAAAGAACATGAGGAAAAAAACACACATCTGTTTCATAAAATTGTGTGTGTGTGTGTGTATGTAATGTAACATACAGATACTGCCAAGATATTGTGGTGGTACTTCACTTAGATTTCATATACTCCCCTTACTTACAAATCAGTGCCTGAATTCAAGTGTGAGCCAGACTGAGGCTCAGAAGCAGTGCCCACACCTTAGCTATGATGTGCCTCAGGAGGGCCTTAGTCGTTTGATGTTGAGCTAAACAGGCCTGCTCAAAGGGTGCTAGGCAGTGGGGGGGGATGGTTGTAAAGCAAGCACAGTGAAAATCAGTGCTGCCACTGAAAGGAGTGGTCTTGTCCCCTTCTCCCTGGCCACAGCCACTTGCCCTCTCATGCCAACACTGTCACTCACATGTCCATACAGTGAGCTGAATCTGGGCAGATGCTCAGCTGAAAGCTAGAAGCAGTGAAATGACTGGGGTTTAGCCAGGCGGGTCCACCAGCCCATTTCTCCATGCAGCTGTATATAACTCTTACTTGCAATGTGAAGCCTTGGGGATGAGTAGCCAAGCAGCAGGAGGCATAGTGCCATCCCTTTCAGAGCAGCCCAGACGGCAGCTGATTAAGAGCTGCTAGTGAGTAAAACTTTTCTGCAGCTTAGGTGTGCCTGCAAGGCCTGCACTGGTCAAGGCTGGCACAGCAGTATCTTAGTGTTATGTGTTAACCTGGTTCTTTAAGTACAAGCTTTTAACCTTTCTTCTCATGGCCCTTGAAAGTATTTGAAAGACTCAGTCCACAGGTAATGTTAATTTTGTTTAATTTTGCTTAAAAGAACTCCAGATCACGCTATTTCCTTTTCCTCACTTCAGCATTGCAAGGCTTATCCAGCCTTGGGACTCTGGTAAACTCTTACGGGAGCTTATACAAATGAGCTACAACAAGCAGATATGAGCTCCCTTTGCCTGCACACCAATCTGATGGCTTTCAGACAGGTCCAAACTGAAAACCCCTGTGACCTTGTTAGGGTGACACCATGCCTAAGCTAATAAGCTGTGCTCAGAGGCAAAGCGATCTGGGCTGGGCTTCACAAACAGGCTTTTGAACTGGAGCTGGCTTCTGTCCAGCCAGCTGAATGAGCATGCAGAAGGAATTCATGCATGAGTGCAACCAGCCATGTAGTACATTCACAGCACCATCAGGCAGAAGGCTACAGCTTCCTGCCGGGGGATCTGAATTTCTACAAACACTCTACTCTAGATTTCAGCATATATTGACTGTATTTTACTTAATCTTCCCTCCTGAGCCAATGGAAGCCTTCTGCATTTTACAAGCTATCCAGTTATCTTCTGGCACTGTTTATTCCCAATAAATCCTAGAATGGACTTGGCTGTCCTTTGTTGGATGAACCAGCCCTTTCCATATGGTTGGAGGAATATTCCCATAATTATCATGGTTTTGCAAGGTATATGAGGTAGCAGTTTTGTAACTGCCACATTTCACAAAGCAAAAGTTTGGTTCCCTTTCTTGGTCAAGAAACCCATGCACTGTGGGACTCTTATTCATTTAAGCTTGTTTTTTTAAGGTATCGAGAAACCTATAAATATTTTGATGATACAACATAGTCAGCAAGTGTTGTAGTTTACCTTACTCCCATCACAGTTCAGCACAAATAAAAGTGAATATAGTTTCTAACTTGGTCATTACCGGTTTTACCCAGTTCTTACTACATAGTTCAGCTTATCTGCTGCTGTTATTTCCCACACCACCACTGACACAAAAGTTTTTGCATTGTTTTATGTGTGTATGTATATACTGACCTTAACTTTGATCATTAACTCTCTCTACCTCTTCCTCTCTCCTCTCCAAGACTGTTGACAAAGCTGGATTCCCTAATGCTCTGTATCTCTAAGAACATGTACGCAAACAGAGAGCAAGTAAGTGCAGAAAAACAAATTGAAAAGCAAGAGCATGCTCTGACTATACACAAGAATAATAGACCATACAAATTGCAGAGCAGAAAATGATCGCTGTTATTAGGTGTTAGAGAGTGCTTTTAGCAGGAAGGAGAAATCTAAAACTGCACAGTAGGGGGAGGGAAAATTAGGCCTACTATGTGTAAGTCAGGTAGAAATTGAAATGTGGTATTTCACACGGAGTGAAATTTCAAGCAGTTAGGCAGGTATTCTGACAATTTAAGTGTGTTTGGCAAATACCTGCATTCTACCTGAACACGGAATTTTCCTTTGAGAAGTAAGCATGTGCAACTAAAACATGTAATACCTCAAAAGAAATTAAAAGACTTTCCTAAGTTATGAAATAATTCTGTGCCTTTACTATGTAATCTAATGTTAAGAGAGCTACCTAATGTTAAGAGAGCTCAGCTTTAAGATACAATTCTAGGACCTACTCAATTTCACACATACTTGCTCATGAGCAGTTGCTTCTTTCTTTTTGAAATTGCCTATATTATTTGGCATTACAAATCTTGCAGCTTTCTCACTACTCATAACAACTTTTTTAAAATTTAATGAGGAAGTGTGTTCTATAAGCTAGGCACTGTGAAAGCAAAACACTATTTATGTGTCTTTAAACAGCTGGAAAAACTTCACTCTCAAGAAAAAAAAATGTATTTACACATATCAACTGGCACAATTAAATTAGAAACTTTCAAATTTTTTAGTTAAGCAAGTGAAGGTAATGGCTGATTGGAGTTTGTCTGCAGTAAAGGAAACAGCTCAGCTACCCAAAATCCAATGGCAAAAAAAGAAACAATATTTTTCCACTCTGGGAATGGAAACAAGTACCAGCTGCCACACTGTATACATAACTGAGATCTGTCTCAAGCACGAGTATTCAGATTTTCATTAGAATGAGCAAGTGGTGTTTTTAAATTGCCTGTGTGACTCAGGAACCTACGTGCTTGTATTTAAATAAGCAACCTAAACTTGATACGTTAAACTGCCCCAGAGATGTCTTCAACAGGAACAGAGTGAAATCTGAGAAAACTAAAGACCCCACTATATAAATAGAGGGTTTCCCACAACCTCCAAGGAAGACAAGAGCTCAGTGTAAATGTACACATAAGCCACTTTATAGTTCTTTCAAGATTTGCACAGTTTTGCTGTATTTGAAGGTAAGAAACTCATGCTAATGTAACTTTGGTTACAGCAGTGTGGCACACTGCATTAGTGAAAAATTGCTGCTGGCAATGTTTTTAATCTGCAGTACAGCTAACCTGGTCCATACGGGAACGTGCACCAGTGCTTTATAGGCTTCAACTTGTAGCACTCAGAGAGAAAAGTTTCTAACTGGTGCTACCTAAACTCTTTGCTCTGTCCAGAATGTCCTGACATGACTTTGAGAAGGTCGCTTAATCGCTTATGTCTTTAGATCCTTTGGCAGTAAAGCTGAGATACCAGAATATCCCACCTCCCATCACTGCTGTGGTGGGATATGCATTAGAGGCTGCGAGTTGTGATATAGGCTATGACTGATCTGTTACATCATTATCCTCAATCTAGGCCATAATGAGTAACTGAAGGCTCTTCTTGTTTCAAGAAACAAGAGTGGGGAACTATTCCTTAATTAATACGTTGCCTTCAACATTGTATGCTTTTCAAACTTTTAAATGTTTAAATAATAACAACAATAACAAAAATCAAAATAAGACAAATTCTGGCTAAGCAGTACACAGGTGAGAAACAGTCATTGAACTGAAACTGTACCACTTAGAAATGGTAATCTAAATAATACTGAAACACAAATTCCTTTTAAAACTATGTCAGATCAGTGTTTCTGTAGTATAAAAATGCATTCAGCTATCCTACTGTACTGGATGTTAACATGTAGGTCTTTTTTTAAACTCAAATTAGATTACAATGTTAGTAGGTCATAATGGAGCTATTGTTCTCCTCCCATGGACCTTTCTGTGCAATTTTTCTGCTGATAACAATTCCAATCAGGGAACTTAGGGGGAAGGAGAATGCTACGCTTTTATGACAAGCCACCTAATGAATGTGACTGTAAAGAAACAATACACTTTAAAACAGCAAATGAGCAGGTAAGTTTACTTCTTACTTCAGACGACAATCTCAAGGATCTTTCTGGTGAAAGATCTATAAAAAACTTACCCATTCTGACCTTTCAAATTGGAGGTGTGAGGTTCACCACGGAAAAGAGAACAGGGGAGACTTACCACAGTATTACCACATTGCCCTGCACACACAGTTTGGGATGGTCACATTTCAGTGACAGAAATCTTACCTTTACACATGAACTTGCTGGAGCAGAGAGATAGTTGCTGGCTTTCAGCCTGTGACTTTGTGCAGTGGTGAATTGCAGTACCCAACTCTATCTGCTACCACATGGATCAACCCCTTAAAAATAGGCAGTCCCTAGTACAGGGGTAGCTGTCATTTAACTTAGTTACTCCTCTGTAATCTGCAAGTGCAAAACTAATTTTGGAAATGGAAATGGAAAATTCTGCCTTGGGAACAGATACAGTCCAAGGGTAGGAGCATGGGAGGGGTCTGGCTCATTCCCCTGGATGAAGGTCTGAGGCTGGATTGGAGCAAGTGCAAAGACAGGCCTCCCTGCCTGCTGGAAAGGGAGCAAGCTGCTGGCTGCCATCCCGCTCAATGCCTCTGCCTGCTGGCTAGCAGAGGGTAGATTTCATCACCTGCTTGCACCGTGGCATTTACATGCAAGGAGCCCCGCCAGCAGTGTTCACACTGGCTGTTTTATTCACAGAAGTCAGATTCTTTGACTTCTGGTGTGACTTTTTTGCCTGGTCACATTCAGATCAATATGTAAGGTGAATTTGTGCATAATCCTATGACTGCTTCTGCCTCTCAGAACAGCTGCAAACTGAAGTATTCACCTCTGCTAAGTGTCCTTGAAAATATCTTTATTTTAGATAAGCACGCACTATTATCTGGCTTGTTCAACCAATAATAAAACTATATAATTCATATTTACAAAGGTACAGTCACAACCTCTTTTTCTTTTCCAAATCATAAGATAAATGTAGCATCCTTTGCATACTGTTAAGTTCCTCCCAACAAAGCTTAATTTATATTAAATATCAGGAGGAAAGCTGCAGATAACGAACTGAAGAGTCAACAACGTCCCAACTGTTACAGAAAACAGGCTGGACTTTCCATTGTTGGAAGGCTTTAAAAATGCATTAGACAAACATCTGTCAAGGACAGGATAGGAATATCTGAGCCTTCCCTATGGGCATGAGATGGATCAGATGACTTTGCAGGGACCTTTCCAGGCTAGTTTTTCTGTAGCCCTGCCTTTAACTACTTACCCACAGCTGCACTTAGCCAGATGCCAACTTACAGAGGCAAATGCTAATATTAGTCTTTACTCACCCCCAAGTCCAATAAGAGTCACACTGAACAGCCACCTAAAAACTAGGTAGAGACTTTATTATTTTATTTACTACTATTTATTTACTACTGTTATCTATTTTATTACTATAGGATTATTAATAATCAATAATAATTATCAACTACGAAGACAGCTATAAAATGTTAAAAATTAACAAGAGTTAACTATATCATAGTGGTAAGACAATTCTCTGACCATTTACATCATTATACCATAGGTTTCCAAAAAGCAGCTACACTGCACCTTTACAAGTATTTTGATGGTAATATTTTTACTTGGGAAGAACTTCTTTACTGTGAGGGTTACAGAGCACTGGAACAGGCAGCCCAGAAATGTTGTGGAGTCTCCTTCTCTGGAGACTTTCAAGACCTGTCTGGATGCCTTTCTGAGCGATCTGCCCTAGTTTTTGGTCCTAGTCTGGCAGCAGGATTGGACTCAATGACCTTTGGAGGACCCTTCCAACCCCTAACAGTCTAACATTCTGTGGGATCACTCACCTCCACATTATACAACTCACACAGTGTTATAAACTTTCCTACTCAGGTAGATATGTAGTAACTTACCAACATATGTTTGCAATGGAATGTTTCAGTTCATGGATATTATAAACACTGTTTTCAAGTAATGGACTGAAATATGAGTAAACTCTTAAAAAATAAGTGAAACTAATTAGCAAAGTGACCATACAAGTACTTTCACAGTGAAAAGCTAAATAATATAATATTCTTGGCCAAAATTGAAGTCTGGGAAGAAAGTCTGTTACTTCTTTCATATCCATACCAAAAGCAGAACTGTATCAGCCAGCTATACCCAGGCAGCTGCCAGGTGTGCACTCAGCAAGATGCTGCTCTGAGAATTATTACTGCTCTCAGTTACACAAGCATGGAAAGCAAAACAACCACATATTTACTGAACCAGTGGCCTGCAGTTACACACATAAAACTTCTTAACTTTCAGAGACAGCAACAAGATGCTTCTACTTAAGGTCTGAATATAGAATCTGGATGCTGATGTTAAGCACATGTGCATAAAAATATTTACTTAATCAAAGAATTTATATTCAGATTGAACTAATGGGGAAATACATTCCAGAAACCACACAGAAAATACTCATATTGACATTTTCTTAAAAACTCAAATCCAAGGAAAGCTTAGGCAGGAGCTGAGTTGGAAAGTGTCATTCCAGCTGGCCCAGAAGAAATTCACC
>NW_009953087.1:308843-310162 GCF_000747805.2 Chaetura pelagica | reverse complement strand
CTTTCCTTCACTATGCAGGGTGGCAGGTGCTTCCCAGTCCCTGCCTGAGCAGGTGATGAACTGAGATGTTCCAGTTTGACATGTCTCTTAAGTGTCTGGGAAGATTCAGGTGCTTACATTAAAGCCCATCTCTTTTTTGTCCCCAAAGCTTTCTCCCTCAGATGTGTGGGTCCTGGGGATGACTTGTCCAGCAACATTTTCTGAGACAGTAACTGCATTCAGAAGTAGAAACAGCACTAGGGACTCCATGGTGCAGTGAGGCAGCAAAAAGTGGGTAAACAATCAGGACAGCTTAACCTGGCAATTGCCTTCCTGCTCAACCAGTCCTGTGGCTGTCCCTCAGGCTCACCTGCATGAGTTCTTTCACACAACTGTTGCAAAGCCTGAATTATTTATATCCGTGGAGCACAACATGTCAGTAAGTAACAACAAGCTGTCTGCCTGCAAAATACAGAAGAAACAGCAGATCCCACAGCCACTAACTGCCTGCTGACACAGGGCTGAATCTTGCTCTGACCTTAACCCTGCAGGTGAGCTTTCCCACTCCAAGTGTAGAGCAGCATACAACACCAAAGCTGGTCACATTCCCATTTTGTAGTTTAACAGTACCACAATCACAATGAACACGGGCAAACTACCAAGCACCAATCTCTTGGTGACACTCATGGATAGCATGGAGACCAGTGCATGGCATGTGAGACCCTGGTAACTCACTCACATCAAAACATCAATTTCCTGGCTTTTTTCCCATCACATGAATGACTACATAGAAAAAACATAAAAGATAAAGTAATAGTGGTTGTTCCTGGGAGTTTTCACTAATGAGGACCTAGAAGAGCTATTACACTTCTATAATTCCTAACAGGAGAAGACAAAGGATACATAATTTTTCCCATGGTTATCTATCTATCAGTTTCCCCATGGTTATCTATCTATCTATCTATCTATCTATCTATCTATCTATCTATCTATCTATCTATCTATCTATTTCTGCAATGTTGTAACACTACAAGAACTTCTGTCACAGACAGAAGAACCCATGTAAAGCCTAGATAAACTACATAGCTGCGTAGACCTGCTGGAATTAGTCAGAAAAAGATGGTGTCACTAACATAGCAACAAATAGAGACACATATAGGAAAAGGAAACAGGATAGGGTCATTCTGGACTTTTGGGGGGGTTCTGGTTTCAGCCAGTGCTTATAGCTGAAATACCAGAACAAGTCATACTTTTAATTTAATCTCTTTCTTAACTGAAGGGGGTCCTTTGGAAACTTGCCACCAGCACCACGGATGCTTACACTTAGGATAGCAGTACAC
>NW_009953087.1:308506-308822 GCF_000747805.2 Chaetura pelagica | reverse complement strand
AATGAGAACCTACTCACAAAGTGCTGAGTAAACAGAGAGGTGGGACATGCTGGGAAAACCAGAGCAGAAAACCCACTTCATTTCAATGGAAAATACAATGAGATTGACCCTCATCTCACTGAAGCCACTGGGACTCTCAATCCTGGCTGCAAAGATGAATCTACTTGAAGAATGTGACTGGCAGCTGTGGAAAGATGTGGGATTTTATGAAGATGATGCAGAGAAACAGACTGACTTTTGTAAGCTCTTGAAATTCCTAGCAGCTGGAGAAGCTCATCTACGTCACCTAATCTTCCCAGCTCCACTTTGCAGGAAT
>NW_009953087.1:298060-308486 GCF_000747805.2 Chaetura pelagica | reverse complement strand
CTGCACTGATGCTGCACTGTCCTCTCATTCACCACCCAATTACTCTCATTGTAAGAATCACTTTTTTAATTACTTGAGATTTTCCTGTTTCAGCTTCAGGCCATTGTACTTCGTCTTTCCTTCTTGTGAGAATGTGGATAATTCCCTTCTTTCATTTATGCTATAATCTCTGCAATTATTTATAGTCTGTAACTGTAAATCTCCTGAGTCCTCCATTTAATACAGTTATTTCTGTGTCCTTTTTTGCAGTTTGTCTAACTTTTCTATCATCATCCATTACTGCCTTTGTTTCTTCTATATTTTTTAAATTATTTTTACATTATGGGGACTTACTGAATTCACGATTCAAAATGTAGCAAAATCACAGCTATATGAACCAGAGTCTCACTATTTTAATACTATCTCCTGGGAAAAGGTGGATATATTTTATGTGACAGTGAAAGATAGATTCAAAAGGCAGAGGTAATTTCATTTTCAAATGGCAAACCACACTTGGAAGTGTGGCAGCAAAGCTCTGAGTAATCTTAGCATGTCCAAAATATTGCAGTTTTCTTCAACCATGTGCTAAGAAACACAAGAGTAGGCAGTTCTTGTTAAACTAATAACAATGAGATCATCAGTCTGAAAGCAGGATCTCATAATAGAAATCACTGACAAAATCTTTAGGTGACAGTGATTCCCTTTCACACAAATCAATATAAATTTCAAATGCAGCATATTAACCTGAAAAAGGCCAAAAGCTCAAATAATAACAAATATCAGGAAAGGCACAAATAGCTTATTGTACAAAATCACTGGCTTATCTTTTTTTTTTCTAAAGTTTTGGTTTTTAAAAAATCTGACAGTCTATTAGCTTCTGGTCTGAAAATTTAACCATGCAGCCCCTTGAGAACATATTGCAGGCCATAGACTGTCTCTGTTCCCATAGTATCTACCATTAAATTACTTGAGCACTTGCTATTCATGAGTAAGTATACCCCCCTGGAAATGATTTCTGACATTTTACTGGGCAAAGAAGCATAGAAAAACTGAGCTGCATAGGAACATTTGAGAAACCTAGATCTCCTGAGCTGTTTAGTATCTTGACAATGATATTAAGAAAAAATAGATAAAGCAGCTGCGGTGGAAAGGCCTAAGGAATCACTCATTACATGCAAATAACATCTGTCTTCTTGTATCAGGAGAAGCTGTGCCATATTGGCACTGAAATGACTACTGCTAACTATGGAGATCATGCCAAAATGTATCTCCAAGGAATAACAAGGGATCCTGATAGAATAGCAACTATGACAAAACCCATAGCTTTGAAAGGGCACTTGCCTGTTTTTTTAAAACAGGGTAATTTGGGTAAACTGAAATCACAGTTATGACAGTGTAGTAGTTTTGCATATTAATGATGTGATACACTTCAGGGGAAAAAAAAAGACCTCAAAATCAGTCTGGAAAAGGAGATTTCAAAACGGGATATAGAGTCTACTAAGTGCTACCAGATAAGGCAAGAGACAGGCACAGGTCTGCAAGAGAGAAAGATGCATCAGGACAGTGTATTACTATGGAAGACCTGAACTTCCCATATACAGAGAACAAATACTGCTGAAAGCTGTCAGTTCTGGCTACTTCCTGAGATGAGTGATGGGTGTATCTTCACCAAGTAGCCAATTAACCCATATTGCTGTGGCAGAGTTTAAGCTTATTTTCCATAAAGTTTCCCACATCTGAATGATCATGGGCTGACCCACTTTAAATCAAATGAAATGGTACACAGAATTCAGTTCTCTATTGCAATAACTCAAATTTTAAAATTTCAGGGAACTAGATAACTTAAGAGTTTAGAATTTCTTCAAATGTTCATTAAATGTATGATTAAAGAAAAAAGAAAATGCACTGCATATGTATTGAATATGACACGAAGATTAAAGATCCTCTAATTCTATAATTAGATTAATACTTGATTTGCTTTCCAACAGAAACAAGAATTTAACAGTCATTAATAAGATTGTTAAAGGAAAAAAGATACAGAACAAGAATTATCAAAATGAAACAAAGGTGCAACTCCAAAAATCTTGCAGTGGAGTAGACAGTCTCTGTCTTAGAACACATGCTATGGGAGAACAGAAGGAACATTGTATTTAAGAAAGAACAGAGGAGAAGTTTCTGAAACTGCTCAGCCAGTCAGACCTCTAGTCTGACTTCAATAATATTCAAAGCTTTAGGGCAAATATGGAACAGAAGACACCATAAACTTCAGTGTTCTCGGAAAATGGGAAAAAACACAATGTGGATTTACCAGAATGAGATTGTGCTCAGCTAACTTGAATCCTCCTTTCCATAAATTATCTGGATTTTTTTACAAACTCTCAAGACCAAGACCACATGGGACTCAGTAAAACAACTGACTGAGTCCAGCACAGGAAGTCATTAGTTAACTGGCAAATCATTGCAATTAGCACAAGAGTTACTAGACAGGTAACAGATACTTTAGAGAGAACATGAGGACAAATGTTGAAAAGAAAGCATTTAGATAAAGGAGGTTTTTAAGAGAGTTCACTGGTAATCAGCCATGGGACCAGTCTTATTTAATACCATCAACAACAATGTAGCCACAGAAATTAGGAATGTGTTAACAAAATCACAAACATGAAGCTGAAGAGCACATTCATTAAGACAACTGACGTATTGAGCTAAATAATAGAAACTACCCAAATATCTGTGAATGACCATGCAGAAATGTCCATCTCTCCTCTTTGATATAGAGGTAACCTTGCACCTCAACTTACATACCTAAGGTAGGTGGATACTTACAGCAGAGACCACAACACCGTCTGATGTAGCTGCAAAAAGGGCACACAGACCGTGTGCCTAGGAAAGGTATTTCTAGGAAGGAAAGTATAGCAGCTGTATAAGCAGCAGAACGTATAGCTAAAGCATAGCAGGCTGGGAGACCTTCTGTGGAGATCTTTGCACCCTGGAGCACCACCTTTCTTTTTGTTCAGTTAAGTCCAGGAAAGGTGAATTCAAGCTCAGATAGAGGTTGATGATTGCAAGCACAATGGTTAGAGGGATGGTCTATTAACAGTGAAAAAAAAAAAAAAAAAAAAAAAAATCTTGGCTAGTTTATCTCGGAAAAAGGGACTAAGAGGACAAGGAATAATGTCAAGCATAGACATTGAAAGTGAATGTCAGCCTCAGAAGAATTAGAAACAAAATTAACAGAAAAAAAATTTCTGTGTAAATTAGAAGATAACTGGGTATCCTGGGAACAACACATTAGGGTACACAAGTAATTCAAGGTCAGGCTCTGAGCAATCTGTTCTAGCTGGAGATGTCCCTGCTTACTGTAGGGGGTTGGACTAGATGACCTTTAGACGTCCCTTCCAACCCAAGACATTCTGTGATTCTATGATTCTACTCATTATAAGATTTACACTAGAAGATATAATTGCAAAAAAGAGACTAAATAAATAAACCAAGAAAACCTCCACAAACAACAAACCTCTAAAGTGTTGCAACATGATGCATTATCAGTTTATGGCTTAGCTTTCCACAACACAAGACCAGATTAGATTTAGCCTTCCCTTCCAGTCTTCCGTTCATTATTACAAAAATCTACTTTTCCTTTTGAAAACAATTGTAGTAAGGATTAACTGACCTCACAAGACTAAACATATTTATAACTATCCTATCCAGGTATGTCTTAAGATAGTCTTAAGGTCCAAGAAAGCTGATTTTCCATCAGCAGAATTAAAGTTAGAGTCTATGTATTGCTATAGATAGACGTATTTATATTATTGAAATAGATACAGAAACTGTATTTCATGCCATCATTTAATCTCAGAGAAGCAACTTCTTTGTAAGCAAAATCTAACAATATTTCAGCATGCAGAACAATATTACCTTGCATAAAAATACAAAGACATCAGTACTGATCAATTTCAATGCAATTTAAACAAAGTGCTGTTTTACTGCATTTCCTTATTTTGTACATCTCTCTACTGTGTCTTGCAAAACATCCCCTGCATCAGTGAAGAGCTTGACCATTTGCTTGTCAAATATCTCACCTCTGCCCAAATGACAGTATGAAAAAAAAAGACTGAGAAACTCAAACATATGGGGAAGGATGAGCTAGTGAAAATGGCAAGACTACCACACCCATAGAGATGAAAAAAAGAATTTGCATTTAAATAATTTAAATGAGTAGGCAATGCAGAGTGTGACAACAGATCATTTTTGCAGCAACTGTGGGACATGGAAAACACAACCCAGTCTTACTCCAAGTAACCGATGAGCCCAGGGCAGCATTTTCACCATGTCCTTAGCTTATTCTTCTCTCCACCACCAAATGCCTAAGACTCTCTGCCCAGAACAGGGAGAACTCCCTCAGCCTGGTTCTCTGCTGCCTACTCTTCTACAGAGGTACAGTTTTCTGCAACCTTTTTAGTAAATCAAGAACATATTCAGAAATTTCTATATTACGGCTAAAACACTGTACTCTTTCCATACTATCCTCCAAATCTGAACATTCCAAAAACATTCCAGATAATCTGCTCATATGTTCATGGAAAGGGAAAGCAGTATTTCTTTTCACACATCTGCCGTGGCACCCTCAGCATTTCAATATCCAATTAAAAATTATCTGCTTCAATCAAGAAAAGTATGGCCCATGCCAAGTTTCCCAGTAATATTTCCTTTTGTTCCTCCATCCTATTTCCTATCCTCTACAAGCACAATACCACAATCTGAAGTTCTAACCCATTTAATTAATCGTCTTCCTTATTTTTTACGCACACTGCCATTTTTCATTCTTTGCAAAGTCCACAAATATGAATACACTCCTCCACTTAATATTCTGAGTTTTTGGAACACAAATGTCAGATTTCCCAATACACATGTGCAAGGTGAACAGATACACTGTTAATCATGATAGTGTATTTTAAACAAAAAAAACCAAACACTTTCAAATTCCTCTTTTTCCATAGAAAAACTTTAAAAACATATACTTCTGGAGGAATTTTAACAGATGTTCATATTAACAGCTGTAAGACTCACAGGAAAAACTCATCAGAATATACTCCAGTCTATGTATACTGAAAATAAATCTTAAGGTATCCGCAAAATCAATTCAAAGTAGCCACACAGCTGAAAAATGGGCAAGGCTGTATTTTGAAGCCACATTCTGTCTGACATCTGACAGAAATTTAAGTTATTTTTCCATCACAACTAAAGTTTTATCACATATTACTGGGGAGGAGGGGAAAAAAAAAAAAAAAAGTATAGTGGAAGTTTTGGTTCCAATGCATGACTTAGAGCTCTAATTTGCAAGTTTATGCCCTTCATGCACAGCACAGTACTGCCATTTTTCATTCTTTGCAAAGTCCACAAATATGAATACACTCCTCCACTTAATATTCTGAGTTTTTGGAACACAAATGTCAGATTTCCCAATACACATGTGCAAGGTGAACAGATACACTGTTAATCATGATAGTGTATTTTAAACAAAAAAAACCAAACACTTTCAAATTCCTCTTTTTCCATAGAAAAACTTTAAAAACATATACTTCTGGAGGAATTTTAACAGATGTTCATATTAACAGCTGTAAGACTCACAGGAAAAACTCATCAGAATATACTCCAGTCTATGTATACTGAAAATAAATCTTAAGGTATCCGCAAAATCAATTCAAAGTAGCCACACAGCTGAAAAATGGGCAAGGCTGTATTTTGAAGCCACATTCTGTCTGACATCTGACAGAAATTTAAGTTATTTTTCCATCACAACTAAAGTTTTATCACATATTACTGGGGAGGAGGGGAAAAAAAAAAAAAAAAGTATAGTGGAAGTTTTGGTTCCAATGCATGACTTAGAGCTCTAATTTGCAAGTTTATGCCCTTCATGCACAGCACAGTACAACCAATGAAACTTAGATTTGGGTTTTGAAAACAAATTAAATACTCCCAGGCTCTGATCGTAATATGACTTCAACTATTGTGATGTCTTCCAATTCTGTAACATTAAATAAAATGTATTCATGCCAATATCACACATTCTAGATCCTCACAAACAGGAGACACCCATCAGTAAGTGACTATGCAAAGAAAATTGACTAATTTGTAGCACAGAGGAGGAAATCCTGTCCTGACAGAAACCAGCAGCAAATTCCAATTGATATGGGCAGATCAGCTGTTTTTCTGTAGTGCAGAATACATCCAAAAGAGACAAGCATTTTCTAACCTCAGAGATGAAATATCTATGTTACTTGTACCACTATTGATTTTAAAAAAAAATAAAAAATTAAATTATATATATATATATAATTTGTATAAAAATCACAAGCAGTACATTAGTTCCCTCTGTATCACTTTTACAACTCTGATTATTATGATGGGAATGGTAAGGGGGACCTCTTTTTTGTGAGTCTTAATGTACAGTTTTTTAGGTATCCTGAGAACAGCATAGGAAATGCACTTCATTAGAGCAAAATTGTTTGGTTTTCACCTTTTTTTTTTCCTCCTAAAGCTGAAGGGAAAGCAGAACATGGATATGAGTAGCACTTTTAACAACAATATAAACCTTCACATAGTTTGCAGAGAAGCTGCATTAAAAAAAAAAAAAAAAAAAAGGAGAGAAGAAAGAAAAGCACCCAATTTATCCCTTAGATACAGCCACACAATCACATGGATCAGAAGGATTCATGCACATACCTATTTTAAATTACTCCCAAAGGATGCATTGTCTCTTTCATGCTATGTACAACTCCTCTGAAGCCACTAATACAGACCCTGTCTCTGCACTTCCAAGATATAGCCATGAATATACTTCCTTCAATTACTGTTAGTTTAGATATCCAATTATGTTATGAGCAGTTAATGTCTTTGATGGGAGCACACAAAGAAAATATTTTTGCAAGTGATCCTAAAGCAGGATGCTATCCCATGATACATAGCTGCTGCTTTTTCTACCTTTCCTTTTCTTTATTAGATTAGGTTGCATACTGGAGACACATCCTCACTTCATGTCCTTCAGCAGAGAGCTGGAGGCAAAAATCCCATTGATTTAAGACCTGAGGGTGAATTAGTAATCCCAGTGCTTGAGGAACACATTTAGAAATGTAGGCTGTAGGGTTTTTAAGGTGAAAAGAGAAAGGGACACAAAACACTGAATTAATATTATGTATACTCTAGAAGGTACTTTCTCTTCTTTATTTTCTCTTGTAAGTTGACTTTACACTCTACAACCAACTGGGTAAATTAATTATCCCAAAAGATCCAAACCTATTATAAGTCCAAACGTATTATCAGGTGAATTGATGTTAGAAAGTCTGTGAGGCCCCAACATCCACAATTCCCAAAGGAAAGATAATACAGTGTCATTTCTTGTTACTTGGCTCATCCTTTAAGGCAAAGGCAATGCATAACTGGTTCACTTGGCTTCTTGGCAATATTTTCCAGCTTTTTTCCAGGGAGCAGCACCAGACATTCAAGAATATTCACCAGCTACGAGTCAGAAAGCAGGATGGAGACTTGGAGACTTCTATAAAACAATTAGCTGCAATAAAACTATTATTCATAACATTTAATATCATATACCACTTCACATTTTACAGTTCTTTGCACACACAAACAGATTGTTCTGTAGAATATCTCCACAAATATGGCATGTCCTGTTATCATACATGAGAAAACTGTAACAAATCTTCACACCCAGTGAAACTCCAATGAATCAAAGTGTCTGGTCAGTACAAGAGAGGAAGCCACTGCTAGAAATATAGTTTAGTAATGCTTGCCTCTGGTGCCTTAGCAAATCTGATTAGTTGGGAACTACTCCTGCATAACACCTAAGTGGTTTTGGAAGCATCATCTCTGTACTCTGCACATCATAAATATTCATAGTGCATATTTAATAACATCAGTACTAATGTATATTAATGTAAATAATAACAGGTGGCGGACCTAGACAAGTTCTGAGAGCACGACAGCAGCAGAGCACCCATTGAGATTTTTATTGACTTGCTTAGCTGAGGTGGCAATGCCAGCTTTCACTCTGCGAACTCCCTGAGGCTGGCTACTTTCTCACCCACCCTCTGTCTCCAGCCTTCTGACTTCCCAACAGCAGAAGTTCAACTCAGACGTGGCAAAAACAAAAGGAGACTGAGGGTCACACATGGAAACAAAGCAAACATTAATGCATTTCCTAGGCTTACGGTTTTAAAAGCCAGCTCACGTTCCCTACAAAATTCAGCACCTTTCCTAAACCTTAGACCCTCCTGGGCGGGCACTTTGCTTGTATATTACTAGTATAGTAGGACTGCTATTTTCCCAAGTGTGTGTATTGCCAACACAAGCCCACTTTTTTTTTTGAGAACTGACTCTATCTCCTGTAGATATATTCTGGCTCATATCCCTTTGTATTTGAACAAAGTAACACTTAAATTCATTACACACTCCGCAGATCCCCCCAGCCATCTTCCCATGCCCACATGAAGCAAGCCTTTGGAAGATTACAGCAGCCACAAAGGCATGAAACCTCAGTGCAGGTGGCTCCCAGCTCCCGTGGATCTCACAGATTTCCTCCTTGGAGCTGGCAGGCTATTTGCGCTTTTCTTGAACAGAGTTCCTGTAAGGATGGTGCTGTGGAAGGAAAAGACATTTTCTGTCCGAGATCCTTTTCTAGAGATTCCATCAGAGCCACTGGATGATCAGACTCATGCCCTTACTCCCTCATGCATTTGAACTTAGTTGAAATGCCAAAAATTATTTTACAGGAAATTTGGCTTTGGAGTCCAAAGCCTTCAGGTGTGCAAAGAGCTAGGTACATCCAAGAGAGAAAGTTGTTTCCCCATCAAAAAGCAAAGCCAGGTGCAGGTGCACAGGGAGCAGCAATAATGCAGAGGATAAAGACTACTTTTCTTCCCTCCAGTAAATCTGTATCTTCCACAGATGACCAAGGAAGACCATCCACTACAAGCATACACTAATTTATATCCAGCCCTGTATTTCTGCATGACTGGAATCATCTTGTGTATTGTTGCACTCAAGGTATGGCTTATAAAATATTTCAGTAACGGTAACAGGACATTCATGAAAATGCTGTTCATCCCAAAGCACAGCAGACCATGCAACAGTGAGCACCCAACTGAAGACAATAGATCTTGCTCAAGATCTGCAAGGACAACACTGTTTTCAGCGTACCAGTTCCACTAAGCCATCTTTCTGAGGACCCCAGTCAACCCCCTTGTACACAATAGATTTTTCTTGCTTGAAGCAGTCTGTTTACAGGAACAATGACGTAGCATCTAATACCACATACCAGGCAGGCTAGGAAAGCAGAGTCTTTCTCTCAGTGCCCCTGAGGTCATGAGGTAGAGGAAGGCAAACACTAGGAAAACATATCAGAAATATCATTCCCAGATGTATTTCGGTTACATTAAATCAAATCTTGATGTCTTTAACAAGTCTCTGATACATCAACTGTTTGCCCACTTGGATGACCTGGACACTTGTTTGTTATATGAACTGCAAGACACTGTCCATTCTGAAGTTATTCTCACAGTGGTACAGTTTGTCTTCAGTGGAGTCATGATGCAGCCAGAAGCAATTCAAAGAGGACTTCAATCTGTAAATAACACATAAAGAAATATGTTGTGACATTTAGTAGATGCAGAGCCTCAAAGTTACTTGCTCCATTGGAGGAATCATCAGCATTACTGAAAAAGACTTAAAAACTAGGCTAGTAACTCAAGACTTGGTTTCCAAGGATAGAAACAGCAACCAGCCTTCTCATCATTTTTGGATGGAGCAACTTGCAGACGTTTATGTCTCTACTAAAATATCAACAGCACAACACACAATATTACCATAACAACAGCAAGTGTTGTTGGTTTTTTTTAAAAAAAAAAAAGTAATGAAAGAAAAAAAAAAAGCAGAGATCTCTACACTTCAATTTCTAGGAGTGCCATGAGCAAAACCAAGCTTGTGTTTTACCAACCCTTCTTTCCTTTATCTCACCAAGACATAATTGGATGTTCAAAACCCTAGGAATGTGGAATAAAAGTACCAATTCTCCTCCTTAAAATAAAACGTTAAGCTTCTAATTATACGACTTTGGAATATCGTTTTGTGAAATTACTAATTAACTATGAACCCTGAACAGAGAATGCAGAAGTAGTGATTTATTTTTTTTTTTCTTCCTCAGGAGCTGCACCCGCTTCATTTTAAGTCAAGTTCTGCTACGGAGGGAGGGAAAAACCGGCGGGCACGTGCGCACGGGGCCGGGGCGGGGGGGAACGAAAGGAAGAAACGCTTTTTTGGAGCGACCCATCCCGCACGGCCGATGCGGCACCCGGCGGAACCAGCGCTTGAGGAAGGGAGGAGAAACAAAGCGCCCGCCGCCCTCCGCCCCTCGCCCTCCGGGCCGGTCCCTCCCGCC
>NW_009953087.1:221418-295443 GCF_000747805.2 Chaetura pelagica | reverse complement strand
GGGAGCTGCCGGCGCCGAGGTTGCCTCCCAGCGGCCGGCTCTGGCGCACACCTGCGCGGTAAGCCAGGTGGATGGTCCGTTCCGAATGTTCTCTTCTTGCGTGTAGGTAGTAATCGGCTGACTCCTTTCTGCCTTCGGCGGCTGAAGTCCAGGCTCCTCTTCTAGGTGGGAGGTGGGCAGTTGATGCCTATGTTGCTCTATGGCTCTTAATCTCCTGCCTAGTGCCCAAAAGTAGGCCTAGGTGTCAGATCTCGGCTGTGTTAGTCGGGTGTGCTTTTAGTTGGACCTTGTAGTCCTGCCTGTGTGTGGAAGTTGACACTGGGTCTGTCAGGTAGAGCCTAGCAAGGGGGTTGCATCCAGTCCTTGTACCGGGGCAAGAGGGGAACTGCCTGCCTAGTAACTCTGCAACTTGCAGTCACGTGGGGTGCTCCCATGTCGTGTCTGTAATAGACATGATTAAACAACTGTAGTATGAAGAACCAAGCTGGCTGGTGCTGAAGCTGCTAGTGCACTGTAGTCAGAAATCCTAAGAGAGCTTCAGTAGACAGCAACTGTAATCCACCAAGTTGGCCTGAGTCTTGATGTAATTTGAGTTAGCAGCCCCCCCAGCTCTCCTACTAGTAGTTGCAGATGCCAGGGTCGGGAGTGAGTCTAAGCTAGTTCCTCCAGGACCTCTCACAGGGTTTCCCAATCACTGTTGCAGTCTTTTCTGGGACTTGGTGTCACATGAAAGCACACAAGTGTCACATGTTTGAGGCTGCCCAGTCGAGTAATCTGATGACTTGCTTAAGGGTCTGAGACAGTGACAGCAGAGGCATGGAGAAAGCTAGTTTAACGTGGGTAGTCATTGTAACTGCTCATTCAACCTGTGTACATCAGTGTTTATGAGCCACCTACTAGTAAGTAGTTACCTGGGGAACAGTAAAAGGATGTCTTAGCAGTCACAGGCTGTGAAGTTCTCTGCATTTTTTTTTCAGGGAGGAGAAATGTGTGAAGATGCTTCTGCTGTACGAGTAGCACATGAAGAAGCTTTGAATTAGTGGCTAGTTGGTGCTGATCATTAAGTGCCTGGTTAAACTTTTACCTTTCTGCATCTGTGTGTGTGTGTTAGGTGCTGTAATTTCTTGCTTGTGGTCTTGCACAAGCAGTTGCTCTGACACTTCACTTGCTCTGAGCTGCAGAACTGATTATATCCTCTTGACTTGGTTTAAGGGTTATAATTTTGAGTTTTGAGCTGTTAATGCTGAGCTCAGTTGCTGTTTCATTTAGCCTTGTGCGCAGCTCGCCAGTGCCATTTGGTTAAAATGATGTTATGTTTGTAAGTTACAGTGTACTAGGCAGCCTTAGCAAGCCTTTTCTGGTTATTCTAGCTTACAACTGTAGTATGAAGAACCAAGCTGGCTGGTGCTGAAGCTGCTAGTGCACTGTAGTCAGAAATCCTAAGAGAGCTTCAGTAGACAGCAACTGTAATCCACCAAGTTGGCCTGAGTCTTGATGTAATTTGAGTTAGCAGCCCCCCCAGCTCTCCTACTAGTAGTTGCAGATGCCAGGGTCGGGAGTGAGTCTAAGCTAGTTCCTCCAGGACCTCTCACAGGGTTTCCCAATCACTGTTGCAGTCTTTTCTGGGACTTGGTGTCACATGAAAGCACACAAGTGTCACATGTTTGAGGCTGCCCAGTCGAGTAATCTGATGACTTGCTTAAGGGTCTGAGACAGTGACAGCAGAGGCATGGAGAAAGCTAGTTTAACGTGGGTAGTCATTGTAACTGCTCATTCAACCTGTGTACATCAGTGTTTATGAGCCACCTACTAGTAAGTAGTTACCTGGGGAACAGTAAAAGGATGTCTTAGCAGTCACAGGCTGTGAAGTTCTCTGCATTTTTTTTTCAGGGAGGAGAAATGTGTGAAGATGCTTCTGCTGTACGAGTAGCACATGAAGAAGCTTTGAATTAGTGGCTAGTTGGTGCTGATCATTAAGTGCCTGGTTAAACTTTTACCTTTCTGCATCTGTGTGTGTGTGTTAGGTGCTGTAATTTCTTGCTTGTGGTCTTGCACAAGCAGTTGCTCTGACACTTCACTTGCTCTGAGCTGCAGAACTGATTATATCCTCTTGACTTGGTTTAAGGGTTATAATTTTGAGTTTTGAGCTGTTAATGCTGAGCTCAGTTGCTGTTTCATTTAGCCTTGTGCGCAGCTCGCCAGTGCCATTTGGTTAAAATGATGTTATGTTTGTAAGTTACAGTGTACTAGGCAGCCTTAGCAAGCCTTTTCTGGTTATTCTAGCTTGAAGTAGAGTAACTAAGGTCTGTAGAGTTATTTTGGGATACTGAGTGGCAGACTTGGTCTAATATCTCTAGCATGCTATTTTGGGAAAGGCTGACTGTTCTCACTCTGCAAGCCTGGATAAGAAAGTCTCAAAACTAGCAGGAGTCAGTTGCATATTTTAGGTGGTGGTACAGTAATAACTGGAATGCCATGTGAAAAGCCTTGCAAGCAGAAGGCTACTATTAGAGGTTACTGTGGCTTTGCACTCCCTCAAAGCTGGCTGGGGTGTACTTTCTATTATAAAGTAGGCTACTTGTTTGACAGCTCTTGACCAAATAGTAATAGCTTTGCAAAAACATGCTATTAGGAAGTGCATGCTGGTGTAACTCCTACCCTGAAAAGGAAAGGAGGGGTGGAAATACAAAGCACAAGAGCTGATCAGTTTTTTGGCACTCTTTGAGCACCATTCCTGTGAAACAAGTTGTCATGGCATTACTCTGTCTGGCAAGTGAGTCAGTGTTTTGGCCAACCAGTAAGACTGCTAAAACATTAGCAGAGCTCAATAACCTGCTGTTTCAAATCCTTTACTTCTACCATGAATTTGCATGAGACACTCAGCAGGTAAAATTGTAAAACTGCCTGTGTTGTCCTTATATTCTGTCCAGGATTTGCCGTTGCATAGTGCCTGATGGCTGGTCAATATAATGTGAAATGGCTGAATAGGTTCCTTCCACTTGGAAACTGTTTTGCATTTTGCATGCCAGACAGAGAAGATAGAGAATAACAAGTAATGTTCTGCTACAATTTGATGCCCGTTGTGAGCCCTGGAATGCCAAAGCAAAGCACCTCCACTAAATGATGCAATAAGCCAAAGAAGAGCAGGAGTCTTGCATCATGCTGTGGGCATTTGCAGCCAATACTAATGCATGAGCTTAGGCACTTGCCTGCGTGCATTACCTAGAACAGCTCTGACATAGCTGCTGAAGAAGCAGGATGTTGCTCTTAGTGACAGTTACAACATGACATCAAAACACAAAGCAGGTTCCCTTGAGGGTCAAGGTCTTACAGTTTTACAGCTAAAGATACCCTGGAAAATGCACTCTAAGCATCATGCAGAAAGCTGTACCTTACTCAAGAATGCTAAGAAATCAAGACACTTATGAATTGGAAGACAACGAGCCTGATTCCAGAAGCAAGTGGTAAATTATCTTGCTTTCCTAGCATCACACTTGATCTAGCCTGAATAAGCAAGATCTAGAGAAGAAACAGCTTACTTTTTTAATACTAGGAGATGTCTCTGGGTGCCCTTGTTTGAAGAGTAACTTAAATCATAGAAACTTGTTCAATTACAGAGCCCATATCTAAGATATCTCTACAGACATCCAGTTTGCTTAAAGTTTTTTAGAGTTTTGGGACTGCAACTCTAGGGGCTAGACTGCACAAGTCATTGTGTGTATGCATCCCCCTGCCTTGCAAACTTGACCCTGTCTTGAAAAGGAAAACTTAGTAAGAAGAGCAGTGAGGCTGATGTGCTGTTTGGCAGGTGGACTGTCATAGTGCTTAAGCTCTGCACTTGTACTGTGAAGGAAAGCTTCTGGGTCTGTTTTCATTATTTAATAAGGTAACTATAAAGATTTGGCACCCAATCTTCGTTTCATGCTGATGTTATGCAGTTTTTTAAGCTCAGTAACTTTTTGATCAGTAGTGGGTGAAAGGTAGAAAGTATTGCTTAGCAGTATTGGGACTTAGGTTCCTTTTTTTCCTTAAAGGTGTGAGAGCAAAGTGTGAAGAATCCCAATTCCCCTGTAGCAATGGACGTTGTATTCCTTTGGTCTGGAAATGTGATGGTGATGAAGACTGTTCAGATGGCAGTGATGAAAGTGCTTGTGGTAAGTAATAATTCCTCTGTAGTTGTACTTGCTAGTTGGCAGTGGAGACTTACAAGTGGATAGTTGTAGAGATGCTTATCCTGTCCAGCACTTCTGACAGTCAGAATAGAGTGTAGAGGACAAATTCCCTAGAACAGCTGGGGGCTTGTCTTGATGCCTGGCATCCCTGTGAGGCAGTTTAATTTTTCTGAGTACTATGAAAGTCTCCTGGAATTGGTGACTATTGGTACTTAGCTGTTGGCTATTGCATGGTTAAATGCCCTGTTTTGCATGTGAGAGTGATTCTACTGTGTCTCCTATAAATGATAAGTCTAGCTTTGACTGCTAACTCTTGCTCTAAGCAGGCAGATGCCAAGACAGATGACTAGATGTATTTAGACAAGGCAAAATGGACTCAATACCCAACACTGGAGAGGTTGAATTGCCAGTCTGCTTAAGCAGACAAACTGTTACTTTAGAGTTATATAGTACCATGCGTCAGTAATGACAAATCAAATGCCTCAATAATAAATTCGAAGTTCAAAATTATAATATTAATATAAATTGACTGTACCTTAGCTCAAGTGTGTTCAAAGCAGCAACTATTTTAGCAGCATACTCTTCCTTAACAATAGGAGTCCTTCAGTGCCTGCTTACAGGAAGAGAAATGTTTCTCTGTGCACAGTATAGCTCCCTAGGTAATGTTAAACAGCACTGTGGTAGAGGATGGCACCAGACATCTAAGAACTGTGGATATTGCATCATTTTCCTAGAGCAAGGGAGGTTATCTCTAGCTGCAAGAAACAAGTTAAGCTCTGGTCTCTATTCTCTCTTGTAGTGAAGAAAACATGTGCTGAATCTGATTTTGTGTGCCTCAGTGGTCAGTGTGTGCCTAACAGATGGCAGTGTGATGGGGATCCGGACTGTGAGGATGGGTCTGACGAGAGTGCTGAGCTGTGCCGTAAGTGATCCTGGCTTGTCCATGCAGGCAAGCCTGTGGGGAGCACTGTTTTGACTTCTTCCCTGTTCACAGCCCAGTTTTTCTCCTAAAGGAAGGATGAAATTCTTGACTTGGAAGGGATGTTCCTAAGTGTTAGCTTGGCTTTGGCCACATCAGGGTCTTGGCAAGACTTTTTACTCCTTAAACAGATGCAGGACTGAAAAGAGACTCTGCGCTTGTACCTGGTAACAGATCGCAAGTACAAGTTTTTACTTGCAGTCAGAAGCAGCGAGCTCAACATGGCAGGCCTGACTGTTACTGTTGCTTGCTCACCAAGTGATCACTGTCCTCCAAGACAACTACTTTGCAAGATTACCAGAGCTAGTGTAAAAGCTGAGTGGCTGGCTACGTGTCGCGGAATGGGAAGCAGAAGTGCAGAGGTCTGACTGTCATGTCTTGCAGTTAGCAATCCCAGTCTCCAGTGTGGTTACTAATCAACAAACACAGATCTGTAAAACTTCATTTCTCTGTATCAATAGGATCCACACTACTTTAGCCCTAAGTCCTACTGCACTTTGGCATTACTGCAGTGTAACTGGTGTGCAATCACAAAACTACCTTTACAAAGATATTCTTAAAATTAGGAGCTGGAAGCATCTTTTTTACTCAACACTACAAACTAGTGTAATCTCTTCCATGATGAAGTCAGGAGCTTAGGTGGATGCTGGCATTTATTTTACTGCAACTTTGCCCAGAGCTGAAGCCTTTCAGTCTCAACTTTCAGGACAACTGCTAAAACCCAAGATCAGTAGCTCTTAAATTTCAGAACTCTTAAATTGAACTTAAACTTTTTTCAATAGATATGAGAACATGCCGAGTAAATGAAGTCAGCTGTGGTCCTCAGTCAACCCAGTGTATCCCAGTGTCCTGGAAATGTGATGGTGAAAAAGACTGTGACAGTGGAGAAGATGAAGAGAATTGTGGTAAGGGAAGAAATGGTGGCTGCATAACTCTATTTGAAATTGACTTGTCTGGAAAGAAGCTAGCTGGGCAGTATACCCAGGAAGATAAATTTCTTCTAATATCAACATCTCCTTAATCCTGCATTCCTCTTGTATTGCAGCCCGCTTAACAAAGCGGACTTGTTCTAACACTTCTCTATCCTGCTGTGTTAAGAGCTACAGCAATATAAGCTATTCTACATCTGTGTTTGATCTCTGGCTAATTTTGGCAATAGCCATGGGCCAAGTCAGATGTCGTTCAAAACATCAGAACTTGTTCTCTGCAGAGTTTCTCAACAGGTAACTCTTAATTGCTGCTCACAGTAACAAATGGTTTTCTAAAAATGTATTAGTGACTTGTGGCCAAAGGCACAGCTGATCTACTTTACAGCCCTCTCCTGGAGTATTCTATGCTCTTGTGTGAAAGTGCAGACTAGGGAAGATAGGTTTCAGGGGTTGGTGGGCGTCAACTTCAGTCCAGTACGCAAGTGAAGCTGCTGCTGCCGGCATTAGAATGCAACATACCTGGTTTGTTCTAATGAGCTTGGGAATACATGAGTTGTCTGAGGAGTTCTGAGACAAATTTCTAGTAACCAAAGGCACAGAGCTGGCTTCTGTTGGAGCCACCTTACTTGAATGGGCTAATGAGACAGAATTCCTGATTTCTGATATGTATCTGTGGAGTTGCTGCCTTACTCAGTAAGCCAATGCTTTAATCTGACAAGTAAATCTACAGACAACATTTCTAATGAAGCTGATAAAACTATCTGCCTAGGCATACTGAGCTGCTAGTTACACTGCTATTAAAACACCATAATTTGTACTGGCGTAAATTGTGTGGGTGTGCTTAATATCACAGGATCAACTCGTGCAAGGTCTTGATCTGTTGTCCCCTGTGGTCCAGGCAAATGGGCCACTACTGTCCTGGGGGCCAGCATAAAACACTTCAGTCTCAAACTACAGTGCCTACTGACCATCTGGCTGCCTTAATCTTCATCTGTACTCTAGAGTTAGCAGTTCTCTTACCTTCTGTCTCTGATTCACAGGGTTTGAGCCTGTTTTCCAAAAGGCTTGCACTCTGAAGCAGAACAGCCTAGCTACTTCAGAAGGAGGTTATTTTCAATAGCTCAGTAGCTCAAAACTGATGCCTCTTACTTGCAACATTCAAAGGCAACTTTGTCAGGCTCTGGTTTCCTGTAGGTGGTCAGTTAGGTTCTCCTAAAGCCTTATACAGGATGCTGATCTTCTTTCGGGTAACAGCTGATGAAGAGCCTGCAAAGCAAAACGACTTCAAGAAAAACTCTGCTTTCTTGTGGTAATCTGCAAATATGTCTTACCTCTGTTATTCCAGGCAATGTGACTTGTAGTCCAGCAGAGTTCACATGCAGCAGTGGGCAGTGTATTTCCAAGAGTTTTGTCTGCAATGGTCAAGATGACTGCAGCGATGGCAGTGATGAGCTGGAGTGTGCACCTCCTACCTGTGGAGTTCATGAGTTTCAGTGCAAGAGCTCCACTTGCATCCCCATCAGCTGGGTGTGTGATGATGATGCTGACTGCCCTGACCACTCAGATGAATCTCTAGAGCAATGTGGCCGCCAGCCTGCCCCTCCTGTGAAGTGCTCTGCCAGTGAGGTGCAATGCGGCTCAGGTGAATGTATCCACAAGAAGTGGCGCTGTGATGGAGATCCTGACTGCAAGGATGGAAGTGATGAAACTAACTGCCGTAAGTTAACTTGGTCCTTCTCTAGGAGGTGCTGGTTGGCTCCTGGTTTGTTTTCTTTCCTTCAGCAAACCTCAGGAATTTAAGTCTGTAATGGCTATGTCCTCAGCTTCCCGGACCTGCAGACCAGACCAGTTCAGATGTGAAGATGGGAACTGCATTCATGGGAGTAGACAGTGCAATGGTGTGAGAGACTGTCTGGATGGCACTGATGAAGCAAGCTGTAACAATGGTAAGTGTGGAACTAAGAAAGAATACAGTCTTTACAGAATATCTGTTGAAGCTGGTAGTTGCCCTCACAATCTTCATTATCTCAGTTATTCAGTGCTCTGGACCAGGCAAATTCAAGTGCAGAAGTGGAGAATGCATAGATATAAATAAAGTGTGTAATCAGCAGAGAGACTGCAAAGACTGGAGCGATGAACCCCTCAAGGAATGTAGTAAGTGAACAAACTCATTACACAATGCTGGCCACTAGACACACTTGGATGCAGCTTCAGAGATTTCAGATGTCAGTCTGGAATGTCTATCTGCACTTCTTTGGTGGCAAACAATCAAGAGAAACCTAGTCAATAGGTTAGTTTTATCCTAGCCACAGTGGCTATTGGGATGACTTCTCTCCATGGTCAGAAGTCACTTGAAGGCATTAGAAACTCTGAAACTTTCAGGAACCTCAATATTTGCTACTGCCACCTTGTAACACAAGTAACATGCTGATAGCTGAGCAAAAATTAATTTGAGGGGAGTCTCTTGTGTGTTGTCTTCAAGTGCTAGCATGGTTTATCAGATATGGCAGGCATAATTAGAAAAGAGATGGGTATCTCTTAAAGCACTCTTAATACTTTAAGACTAAGTATGTGTCCTGTCTCAAAAGTGGCCAATTCTTCTCTTCTAGACATGAATGAATGTCTGGTGAACAATGGTGGATGCTCTCATATCTGTAGAGATCTCGTTATTGGCTATGAATGTGACTGTCCAGCTGGGTTTGAGCTTATAGACAGGAGAACCTGTGGAGGCAAGTATCAAGTAGGTTAACGTGAACCCTCCTGGTGGTATTGGAGATGACAACAATTGGTGTTGTCTTTGCAGATATCGATGAATGCCAGAACCCTGGTATCTGTAGTCAAATCTGTATCAACCTGAAAGGGGGCTACAAATGTGAATGTAGCCGTGGCTATCAGATGGATCTTGCTACTGGGGTGTGCAAGGCAGTGGGTGAGTATTGTCATAAGACGTCTATGCCTGTACTTTAAAATGGGGTAACAAGTGATGTACTGTTTGTTATTGTGGTTTTGGCATTAGTTGTTGTACTGTTATCAGTATAAGTTGTGCAAAACTGAACACTCATAATTCTTTGAATTATGCCATGATACAGTACTTAAAGCTGCCTAATACAGACTGCTTGTGTCTGCTCCCTGGACACGAGGGCCCTCCGCATCAAGTTGTGGAGGGAAAAAGAATGAGGTATGATACAGCCAAGACCTCTGTCCACTAGCAAGTGTTGGAACAGCAAATACTAAATGTGATAACTATTAAAACTTGTCATAAAAGAACAGTATGTCAAGAAGTACAGATAACACTTAAATTCTGTTCACAGGGAAAGAACCATGTCTAATTTTCACCAATCGCCGGGATATCAGGAAGATCGGTCTTGAGAGGAAAGAATACATTCAGCTAGTAGAGCAGCTAAGAAACACTGTTGCTTTAGATGCTGATATTGCTGAGCAAAAGCTTTACTGGGCTGACTTCAGCCAAAAAGCAATCTTCAGGTAAATGGACCTAGCTTCTGAACCCAAGTGTGTTCCCCTAAACTGTCCCCCATTTTACCCAAGATAATTGTCTAGGGTCTGGTGGTGAGAACTATATTCGTGATGTCCTAAAGGTGAATTATAGTACATGCAAGTTCCCATAACTAGCAATGTGTATGCCTGTTGCACTTCCTAGTAACTGCTGCTACCATTGTACAAAAGGCACTCTGTGGAAAGTCACAAATTCATCTTCTTCATTGTCTGCCTAAAATCTGTGCAGTATTTGCTGAAGCATACCAAGTGGTAGTATTTGTGGAGAAAGGGATTGAAAGCTAGTAATTCTTGTCTTACAGTGCCTCTATTGATACCCGAGATAAAGTTGGAACACATGTCAGAATCCTGGACAACATACACAGCCCTTCAGGGATTGCTGTTGACTGGGTTTATAAGAACATCTACTGGTCTGACTCAACTGCAAAGACCATTTCAGTGGCTAGCCTAGATGGCAAAAAAAGAAAGGTTTTGTTTCTCTCTGAGCTGAGAGAGCCAGCTTCTATTGCTGTAGATCCTCTTTCTGGGTGAGTATTTGTCTTGGTTCTCTTAAAAGAGGGGACCTACCAGATACTCCATGTCCTGATAATGACTTAGGTAGCCTTTGTTATGGTCGTAATTAAGAGTGATACTACACAGTACTATAGTGCATCATACAACATAAATTCTGCTTCACAGCTTTATGTACTGGTCAGACTGGGGTGAGCCAGCAAAAATTGAAAGGAATGAATGGATTTGACAGACAGCAGCTTGTGACAACAGAAATCCAATGGCCTAATGGAATTGCTCTAGGTATGTTGAACTTGTCTCTGTGCCAGAGGTATTCTGGAGCTTTAGCAATTTTTTGCTACAAAAGCCAAGGTCATCCTTCAGAGAACTATTTTCAGCTTCTGAGAATGGGAAGTTCCTGTGTGCCTGGAGACACTGCAACAGGAACAGATAGCACTTCTCAGAAATTGAAATGGTAACTTTTCTTGTACTGCTCTCTGTTATAGTTGAGGCACAGGTCAGCCACATAGGCAGCACTGTAGCAGCCTTCTGCATCCTGGTATGGTAAGAAACTAAGGCAAGACTGCAACTCCTCTTGAACCTGCGGGTGTTTCAAATTTTGCAGGAGGCTTTGGGTTTTTTATCCATGTAGATAATAAATATCTTTGCTTTTTTTATTATTTTCTAGATCTTGTAAAAAGCCGTCTATACTGGCTTGATTCTAAACTACATATGCTGTCAAGTGTGGACTTGAATGGCCAGGACCGTAGAATTGTGCTGAAGTCTCATATGTTCCTTCCTCATCCTCTTGCTCTAACAATATTTGAGGTACGAATTATTACCTATAGTAGTTCTCAAAGATGCTCTTTGTGCTAGTAAGTGGCTAGCAGTTACGGTGCTGATAGCTACACAGAGGTAATGGGATGCAATGACTGTGTCTTCTAGGACCGTGTGTACTGGATTGATGGAGAGAATGAGGCAGTCTATGGTGCCAACAAATTTACTGGATCTGAATTGGTTACCCTAGTGAACAACCTTAATGATGCACAGGACATCATTGTCTATCATGAACTTGTTCAGCCATCAGGTAACTATAGCACAGTTTTTAGTTCTGTTAGTGTACAGTTTTAAGAAGCTTGCCCTGCTTTGGGTCATGGCAAGTGGAGTCCCTGCCCTGTGTAGGTGGCTAATTAGAGTGCTTGAAGCTTCTAACACCCCCTGGGGTTGAGAGGAGGTCTAGTTGCAATTGTTCTTTCTTAAGCAGAGCAGGTACAAATCGATAACCTGCAGAGACAAGTATCTCTGATAGAGCAGTTATTGAGCAAATAATTATGCTGTACACCTGGAGTATGAAGGCTTACTCTACTCAATTGTTGTACCAACAGGCAGGAACTGGTGTGAAGAGAACATGGCAAATGGAGGCTGTAGCTACCTGTGCCTGCCTGCTCCTCAGATAAATGAACACTCTCCGAAGTACACTTGTGCATGTCCTTTTGGATACTACTTGCAGGAGGATGGTCTGAGATGTGCAGGTATGGTAACATGACTGAATTCTTCTCCAGGATGGAGGGGGAAAGGAGTAGGAGTACTGAACCTATTGAAGGCGAATACAGCAGTATAGGCTGAGAGCTTTGCATGAGTTAATATGATATAATTAATCTTGTAGGAGGTGGTCTTCTAGCATGCATTAAGCTGGCCTTCAAAGTCTACAGGTGCTGTTGAAAGTTTGTTTGGCTTCTGCATCATCATCATTTGCAACAAGACCTTGTACCTCCATGGCTTTCCGCAGACAGCAGGCACATGCACAAAACATACTGAACCCCTTTCTCATAAAACGGGGTATGAACTAATATAACTCTGTGTATAACTGTACAGTGTATAAATACAGTGTTGGAAACCTGATAGGCTAATCTTGCTGACCAAGGAAGTTTGCTTTGACCTCCTTTTGTGGCCCGAACAAACATGTTGCTGCTATCACCCTGAGCACTGAGTATATGGCAGGCTTGTTTGCCCAGTGAGGTGAGACTAGAAACTTGAAGACCACTTAATATTTTGCATGTTGTTTCTGGCTGTCCAGTTAGAGCATTGAATTCAAGGATGCTTTTCTCAGTTGGCTGCTCTGAAAGATTGCGGTAAGGATCAAAGACTGTACCTAACTAGTAAACTTGTGGAACTAAAATCTTGCTCAGAAAACCTAGTGAGGGATGGGGTGACTTATTGTTGTAATAACTCTAAATACCTGTATTTTATACCAGATTAACTGTCTAGCCTTGTTCTTGGAGTTATATTTTATCAAAAACCCTCAGCTGAGGGTGTGCTAGTGAAATAACTCACGTTAGTGTTTCCAGTAAAGCTAACAAGCTGCATGATCATTCTTCCATCTGCTAAACATTCACTACCATGGCTTTCATAGCTAAGCCATTGCAAAACTTCAGGATTAACTGGGTTCTTGATCTATAATTAGTTTCAGGTACTGGAACAACTGTGGCTTACACTGAGGCTAAAGATACCTGCACAACAGAAAAATCTCCAACTGTTGGACTAGTTCCTGGAGGTACTGGTCCAAATAACTCACACTGCTAAACATTAGAGAAATCAAATGCAAACTGACCCACTTGCCTACTTAAAGTATTTTCTGTTGCATGCAAGTAAAAAACCTAGGCCAAGTCATGTCTGTAGTACAAATACGACAGCTGGATCATGTGATAAACAGAATTAACTCACTTAGGACAGTGTGAAACTATCTAGAGTGTTCAGAGAAGGCAAGGCAAGCAATAAAAAAGCTTTGTACTAATACAGGATGAAGCCTGTTAGGCTGTTATTGCAGTGTGTTACTGAGAAGCTAATACATGATAGCAGCTTATGGGCTTGGGAAGTGCTTGCATCTTAAAAAGTCTGCTAGCCTGTCAGTAAGCAAGCTCACTACTTCAAATTCTTGTGCAGGATTCAACATCAGTAGTACAACATCTGAAGCAGCTGCAGGTCGAGGAACATCAGCAGCTTGGACTGTTCTTCCTGTCTGTGAGTACAGCATTCATTAGCCTTTGTGACCCATTGTGGTGGGACAAGCTGCTCTTAGTCAGGAGCTTGGCTTGACCCTGCTCAATTCTTGCTATATGTTTCTTTTCCTAAAGTATTGTTGGTGATGGCTGCGGTGTCTGGTTACTTCATGTGGCGTAACTGGCAGCACAAGAATATGAAGAGCATGAATTTTGATAATCCTGTCTACCTGAAAACTACAGAAGAGGACCTCACGATTGATATTGGAAGACACAGTGGTTCAGTAGGACACACCTACCCTGCAGTAAGTAAATCTATTGACATGCATGAGGCCCTCAGAGAGGACATAAAGACTACAGAATTATATCTGATTTGAATTTAGGAGAGTTCTCTGCTCTTGAAAGCTACTGGCTGTAGCCAGACCATTGGGCTGAGTCGGCTGAGAACTTGTCTTTTTAAAAAGTTTAAGCTGTTGTAGGCAACTACTGTCCTGTATCTGGGATGGAGTAATCAGAGTGAATGTGGTCATGAGCCTGCAGAGCTAATCTGTTTCAAACTGCTGCATAGTGATGATATGCATTGTTTTGTATCTTGTATTAGTACAATTGTAGCTAACTTGTGCTTATTTTGTACAGATATCTGTTGTGAGCACAGATGATGATATGGCGTGAGCACTGGATCAACAATCACTTGCAATTTACTTGTGTTTTACACTCTTTGGGGATAGTAACCAGGTTTGTGGCTGAAGGACTTCCTCCATTATTGGAAGAAAGAAGATACTTTCTGTATGTATGGAACACTTATGTAAATAGCTATTTTATACAGCTTAACAACAAACTGTAAATACCTGTCCACCACAATTCAGCTTTTGGTGGTTACATTTTACCAGTAACCCTTGGGTTGGTCAGTCAGTAACACCACTGACAAAATATAAAGCACTTTCAATAGAAAGCCATATTCCAGCCACAACTTGTAACACCTGTACATATGTGTATAGGCCACTTGTAAATATTATTCTTGGAAAAATCACTATCAAGCACTTTGAAATAGTTCAAATGTAAATTAATGTACACTGTTTTTCAATGATTGGGGCAATGGCAATAGGAAAAAACGGGTTGCTACGATTGCCAAAAATTTATAGACGTAAGTAATTTTGTATGTATTATTGAAACAATCTTGTCTGTTACCTCTTAGAGGTATACAGGTATGAATGCTCTTTCAGAAACCACTGTAGATCTTAAAAGCAGAGACGGGGAAAAATAATAAAAAAGCAGTTAAACTATTTGTCTCTATTATTATGTTTAGCAATTAAGTAAATAGAGTATCTTCTAAATTGAAAGCTTTAGTGGGCTACATGACTACTGCCAGCCAGAGTATGAAGTTATTTTAGCAGTGCCCCCAACTGCTAAGACAGTACTAACCTGCCAGGTGACTGAGGTTTGTGCTTGAGACTCCATTCTCTGCAGGGTACTGGACTGACTGGGTGTCGTTTCACAGGAGTCTAGCTTGAGTCCTAAGTTAAGAGTGACAAACAAGAGTGACTATTGCAAGCTCTTAAGAGGTTGCATTGGCAGCGGTACTATGTGGAGATGGGTCAAAGCATTGTCTGCCAGGCATGTGTAAGGTCCTTGTGAAAGATGTTATGCACCAGCTGTTAGCAGTTATTCCTCATGGCAGTGCCAGTGTGAGTTGGCTCTTGGTAGCTCCTCCACCTGTATAATGGAATAGCAGAGCTGTAACTTGGCAGCTAATCATGGCAGCCTGCTCCTGGAGTCTCTGCTGACAAGCCCCTGTTGCTACATGTGTAATGACAGAAGTCCCCTGCAGTGAGCATCAGTGAGCTGATTTCCCCTGCCCTGTGGGAACTCAAATAATTGTGATGGCTCTAAGATTCTGATGACTTGAAGTGCAGGAACCTTTCTCTTGGATGACTGTAGGAAAGAAAAATAAATTGTACAACTCTTCTGTGTCTGGGAAGGTGATATTAATTTTTGTCATAATTACTTTGTACCATACTACTTGAGTTCTAATTTTAGTAGCATTGTGTATGTTCCTTATCTGTTGTACATATATAGTTCGTTCATGCAATAGAGAAGGATTAAGACTCAGTTAACTTGCAGGTTCTGTGGTCTTCAGGCATTTTGCTCTATGATCAAGTCTGGAGTAAAGGAAGAAGAAGCTTTGGATCCTTATGGCATAGCTACTTGTTAGTGTCCAGCTGAGTAAATGGCAGCTTCCCTAGCCATTGATAGTTTCTTTTAATGACAAATTATTTTCCTGAGATAAAGTTGTGGTTTCTCCCCTGACATTGCAGGATCTGGGCCTTGAATTGTCACCCCATAACTACTGCAGCAGGAGGTGTTACTTCCTTGTTGCGAATTCTTCCCCCTTTGCAGTAAAGAATAAATTACTTCTCATAGGATGCAGGTTCAAGGCTGAGGCTTAGTTTGGAAAATGGAAAAATCTCCTGGCTGTCATTTGACTTGTGAAGTCGTTCTCAATCAATCATGTCTCTAAAATAGTAACAATGAAAATGGAGTCAGAACTTGGATTAGTTCCTGGGATTGGTTGTAATGCCTGTTCTCCTTGCAGTTACAGCTGGGGTCTGCTCTCTTAATGGTCTTCTGTGCATTGTGAACTCCTTTCTTGACAGATAAGGACGGATGCCAGTTTCTGCAGATTTAATATAAGTTGTTCCTAGCAAGCTTACTAGTCTTTAGGGATTTGAAGCTTCTAGTCAGCTATTGCTGGAACCTTTTGTCTGTTTGTAGAAATTTTCAGTATCTGGAATGCATGTAAGCTTAAAAGTCTTGCAAAAGTTAGGATGTAGTGAGACCTCCAAAGCTTCTGGCCAAGAATACTGTATCTATTTTGCTGAGTACTTCTTGGACTAAAGTGCCTTTCATATCAGGTTAGTATGTAAGGATTATTAATTATTGGATAGAATTCAACTTCTTTGGTTAGATGTCTGACTTAGGATACTACGAATGTGTTGAAATGTGACAAAAACATAATTCTCAGTCAGCTTGTTGGTTACAAATGTGTGTCATGGCTAAATTCAGGCAAAATTATCTGCCTTTTTAGTCTTCATACAGAAACTGAACAGCTTTACATTTTTGCTGAAGTTCATTTCTGTCACCAGTATCATACCAAATGACATACAGAGTAGACCAATAAAAGGCATTTCTTCTTGAAGTTAACATTCAGTTGAACTAGCAGCTTAAATATATTTTGTGAACCTGAGTTAATTCTTACAGAAACTGTGGGCTCTGGGAAATTGTTTTCCAGCTTCAGTCCTTTGTGCTGGACAAAGTTTTCAGAAGAGTACCTTGGAACACACAAGTAGTTTCTGTGGTCTATAGGAGACTTAACACTTTGCCAGATAAAAATGCTATACCTTCAAATAGCAAAGGGGAGGAAGAGTGGGGAGTATCAGGCAGTAGAAAGAGATTGAGTTGGCCTGTACTAAACTGCAGATGTTGTTTGTCTCTTAATCTCACTAGGTTTATTCTGCCCTGCCCCTCTTAATTTTTGTATTATGAAATCATTGTTTACTTCCACAGCAGTCTTGGAGAGTAGTCAGGTTTTCCTTCTGTTAAAACAGTTTCAAGTTGCATAGACAAATGCCTTACTATCTTTGAACAATTTTTTTTTTTTTTCCCCTGCCACATGCAAATGTTTGACTCTGTTTTATTGCTCTGTCATGTGACTGTCTGGCTTTTAATGAAGGTGGTATAGCTGTAATGAGCTCTCTTGCAGCAGCAGCCTGTGGCTGTGCTGCTGGCCACTAAATGAATTCTCAGAGATCATCCTTGGCTCAGCTCCTCTGATACAGTCTCATGGGCTCCTAGAGCAACGGGACATTAATAACCTTTTTGGTCATGTTTCACTCTTAAGTTGCCTTTGTATTCCTCTTGAAGAACTTGCTGCTAATAGATACATAAATATGGCTTTAGTTGGTTATTAAAGTAGTATTCAAGGTAATGGCGTAAGTTTTGTTTCCCAGATGAATGCAAAGCCCTCTGGTTCTGAATGCTGCCTCTTTCTGTTCAGTGCCTGCTAGCCAGTGTGAGTACAAAGCTAGTTTTGAAACTGGCATTTTCTCTCCCTTAAAAATATTCAAATTTCTCTTAATACTGTCCCTCTGACCCCACATTCTTTTCTGCCTCTTATTTGATCTGCCTTTGAGCATTGTAAAATATCTACAATGCCAGCAAAACCAGAAAAAAACTAACATTAAGTTGCTCACAGGATTCACTTCTTTCCCTTCTGCATCTTTATTCCTCTACAAATAGCTCTAATGTGCCTTTTCCCAACCCGGTTTGTATTTGCTTACATTTTTAATGGACATAACCTTTTTCCCCCATCAGATCTTTGCTGAAACACTGAAGATCTGTTTATCTATTTTATGTAAGTGCTGAATCTTGCTAGATTAGGAAAAAGAGAGATGAGGACTCAGGCTGGAAGAAATAGGATGGGAGACATCAGATGAAGAAAAAAAGCTTACAGCTACAGAAGCACTTTTCATGCCATAATCTTGGATACAAGTGAAGGCCTGCTAGCACTTTCTGTAGGTATGCAACAGCATATCCATGAAGAAATATGCTCCTATTCCTCCCTTGAGCTGGCCCACAACAGAGGCTGGTATTGTTACTTATTGGAAGAAGGTGTTTGAAGAGATCTGCTCTGTTGAGGTGCAGAAGCCAATTTGAAAAGTACCTAACTTTCACTTTTCTCCCTGGAAAAAGCTTTGAAATTTGTCACTATAAAACAAAGACTCTCAAGAGCAGAGGAGGAACAGAGAGCCTGTGAAATCACAGTGAGATTGCTGAGTATCTGGACAGTTGAACATCCAAAATAAAGACTGCCTACAGAATTTAATTCTCTTTTGCACAGTCCTGGTCAGGACACCTACACACCTCTGTCAAGCAACAGAAAAAGCTTCATATTACATTTGGAAAAAAACAAGAACCACAGCTTGAAAAGACTTCTGAAGACTAACTGAAATAAGACACTATTTGGTCTATAAGGAATTGCTTGAACATTAGAAACACAAAGCACTAAATCAAGACAAATGACTGGTTAAACCAGATATTTTGTAGACATTTTTAAATTTGCTGGAGAGACGTCCTCTATCTAAAACTAATCAGTTTTCAGGTGGTTTTTCCCTATTTTCCCCAGACATGCATTCTGAGAGTCGAACTTCAAAATACATGGAAATGGGAATGTTTTACTGCACTGTTAGTGCATAGATTTAAAGCTTAAATAGTTGGATAGCAACTTGACATTATTATGTTGACATTCAGAACAGTTGTTTCCCTCCAGTGGAAAGTATTTATTGTTGAAAGGGCTGTTGGAAAGGCTGATTGTTGAATACAGCAAATGCCATAGCAATCTAGAAACAGTGCTCCTTGCTGTGAGGCCCCTTTTGTGGATATGTACAAGTGAGAAGTGGTTTTGTTTGAACAGCTTGCTACTTGTTCTTGGTTTTGGCCTTAATATATAAAAACTCACATGTCCATTTAAATTAACACTTAAGACTTTCTAATTCAAGAAAGTTAGCCTGTGATTTGGTAGTTGCATAAGGTATTGTGGCTGCAGTTTTTAGCGCATGAACTCAGCAACACAGTATGTGCTTTAAGAGGTTGTTTGCTCCTCTCAGGCCTGGATTAAAAAGGTGCTTAGAAGGCTGTGTCTCATGAGGACTTACCAAATAAGTGATGTATATTTCTAAGGGGCAGCTGAGGAGAAGATTTGGAGTTCTTAATTTGTAGTTGTAGTTACTCATCCCCTCATGCCAAGGTGTTGATATTAATGTGATAAAATTTCATGGATGCATCAACCATATGAAGCAACTCCACACACAAACTGATGGACACATCAGAAACAGCATGGAGATGTGAAGAGTTGATCATGCCTTTCCAATCTGCTTACCTTTAGGTTTTCAACACTGTCTTTCCTGATATTCTTCTGTTCAAATCAGGTCAGTACAACCTGCATGGGACGACAACTACACAGGTAAAAACTGGTTGGATACTTGGGGACCAAAGGTTACAAGTGGGGTATCACAGGGTCTATCCTGGGATGACAGGTCTTGTTCAGCCTGAAGAAGAGAAAGCTCCAGGGGACCTCACAGTGGCCTTCCAGTACCTGAAGGGGAACTACAGGAAAGATGGGGAGGGGCTTTTCACAGGGGCTTGCAGTGAGAGGACAAGGGATAATGGTTTTAATCTGAAAGAAGAGAAATCTAGGTTACTGATCAGGCATAAATTCAGTGTAAGGGTGGTGAGGCACTGGAACAGGCTGCCCAGAGATGTTGTGGGGGCTCCATCCCTGGAGGTGTTCAAGGCCAGGTTGGATGGGGCTCTGAGCAGCCTGTTCTAGTGGGAGGTGTCCCTGCCCATGCAAGGGAGTTGGAACTCAATGATCTTTAAGGTCACTTCTGACTCAAAAAATTCTGTGATTCTCTGAGTTCTCTTCAACATCTTTATCAGGAACCCTGAGAAGCAGGGTGTAGAAGACAGCAATTAGATGGCAGAGGCAGAACCACTGAATGCAGTGAAGGGCAGAGCTGCCGTCTTGTGGGGGAACTTGCATAGATGAGAGTAGGAGCCTAACAGAGACCCAACAAAAATTCAGTGAAGGCCAAACTCTGCCTGGGGAAAGCAGAGCCCTGCAGGGGCACAGGCAAGGGTCAGGTCGCAACAAAGACCAGCAGTGCCCATGGTGGTGATGTGAGTATGACATGGTCCTGAAAGCCAGGGGAGGGCAGGGACTGGTCCTCTCTACTTAGTACTTGTCCAAATACATCCAAGTTCTGGATTTGGTTTTTGGGCCTCCATCAAAGGAAGGGTGTTGATTAGCATGGCCAAGCTCAGCAAACAGCCAGCAAGCCAAGCTGCTCCTGGGCTGGAGCCCTCTGCCTGGGAGGAGAAACTGTGGGACCAGGTCTGGTTCAGCTGTGAGAAGAGAGAGCTTTGGGGGTACCTAGCTGCATCCCTGGCACCAGAATGGAAGGGAGGGGACTTGACTGGATTTTTCACAGTAGTGCTTGGTGAGAGGGTAAGAAACAGCATGAAACATGAGAGACTCAGGCTGGAAATTAGGAGAAGCCTTTTCTTCAGAAGGACAGCCCAGCGGTGGGATGAGGCCCAGCGAGGTTGGACCTTCTCCAGCCTAGAGAGGATTTCATACCCTGACAAGGTTGAAGCCCTGAGCAGCCTGGTCCAAGGCCAAAGCTGAGCCTGCTCTCAGCAGGGGCTGAAACTGGAGACCTCTCCAGGCCCCCATCTTATGATTCTGTTCTTTGTTTGAATATTGAGAAAACAAAGGTATTGATCAACCTTGCAAAATGTTTCTCTTTTGACAATAAATATATTTTTTTCCCTCAAAATGGAGGTAAATATTAGCCCTGTAAATGAGAGCTCCTGTGGTGAATAAAATGGAGGGCAGGCAGCAGCTAATATTCATACCACCTTTGAGAATACAGTCTGGACCCAGTCACTAGAGTGCTCCAATTATTGGCAGCAAGTTTAAGGTCATGCCTATCACATGATATAGTTTTCCACCTCTTGTTTACCTATATTGGTTGGCACTAGTCTACTTGTGTCATTGGGGTTTCCATTGTTACCCTTTTAGAACTCTAACTGGCCAGGTAAAGAAACCTTTATCAAGGTAGAAGCATGGCTTCCCAATTGCTAAAAGGCCTGGTGCTTGAGGAACGTGATTTTTCCTAATGTGGCAATGATGTTACTTGGTGTAGTGTCATTGGAAAGTGTAATCTCTGCAGAGGATTAGAAGAATCCTCTGAATAATAAAACATTTTTCTCCATTTCAAGCTGAAATGAATAGCTCAAGAACTTTATATTTCAGTATGTATTTCTTCTTCAGGCTCTTGAAGTCTGCAAGTTAAATGAAGCTTGAAACTTGTTTAGTCCCTGGTGAAAGAATTCCCACTGTGTAAGTGACAAATACTTGTGAGTTTCTAACTTTCAGCTTGTGCCTCTAGTGGTAAAAGAAGTTCATGCCATGAACGTTTAAACAAATAATGTCAAGTAAGAAAGCATCAGTACAAAACCCTGAAATTACATGTGCAATTATTGATGCAGGAGCAACTTGGTCATTCTGGCTTTCCAAAAAGAAACACTGGCTATTCTTTAAACAAATCCAATCCACTAGGTCAAATTTTCTTTAATTTTTTTGGTTGAAGAACACAACAAAGTAATTGGGGGAAATTGGCATGCATAGAATTTATCTCTAAGTGGTTGGTTGTGATCCCTACAACATCATAAAGTTCCTGCTACCAGATAAAACATGGCAATTTTGTAATTGTAGTATACATATTATCTTGCCTTAGAAACTGTTTGAACAATTACTTGGAAGAAAGTGGATAGCTAATAGGTTGCAAAATGACCTATTCATAGAGAAATAGCTGGCTCTTCCTAGCTTTTTTTCTTCTTTGGCAGTCTCCACTGCTGGTGTAATTTATCTAAGTGAAAGCAGAGAAAGAAAAGCTGTAAAGCTGCCTATTTACAGAAAGTGTAATTCAGTTGATGTCATAAGAATGGCATTTCAATATTTGATACAGTGCATCCACTTGAGAGAAAACCCATTCAGATTACCCACTTTTCACCATCCTAGGTGCCAGACAGAAATAGCCACCAGCTGCTTAAGACTAACATTTTGTAAGCTGTCTTCATAATCCAAAGATCAAATGCAAGCAACTGGCATTCCCAGTTACATGACACCACCTGAAGATCCCTAGCGGACCAATGAGAATCTCAAGCAGAAAACTGTTGAGTACTGCATGTATAAACATAGTTTATTTTGATTTGACTTTCACTAGGAGCTACCTCAGCGCTTCAAAGGACCCACATCACAGTATGGCTTTGCAAGAAATTAACTTGTTACAGCCTTGAAAAGTCATCTGTGTGGTGGGTGGGTACCCAGAGGGTCATAGTAAATAGTTCCCCCTCCAACTGGCAGCCAGTCACAAGTGGAGTCCACCAAGGATGGATATTGAGCCTAATGCTGTTCAACATCTTCATAAGTGACCTGGATGTTGGCTTCAAGAAGACTCTGATAAAGTTTGCTAATGAAACCAAGATGAGTGGGGAGGTTGACACTCCAGAAGGAAGAGCCACGCTGCAGGATGAGCTGGACAGGCTGAAGGAGTGGGCTAGCAGGAACCTTGTGAAGTCCAGTGGGGAGAAACGTGAAGTCTTACACCTGGCAACGCGTAACCCAGGAGTGCAGTTCAGACTGGGTCCCACCTGGCTGGAGAGCAGCCTGTGGAAAAGGACCTGGAGATCTTGGTGGATAATAGGCTCAACGTGAGTGAGCAGTGAGCTGCAGCAGCAAAGAAAGCCAACAGGGTGCTGGGCTGCATCAACAAGGGCATCACCAGCAGAAATAAAGAAGTCATCATCCTGCTCTACTCAGGGCTGGTCAGACCACACCTGGAATACTGTGTTCAGTTTTGGTCCCTCTCTACAAAGAGGATGCAGACAGGCTGGAGAGGGTCCAGAGCACGACCACAAGGGTGATCAGAGGACTGGAGGACCTGCCATGTGAGGAGTGGCTGAGAAAACTGGTTTTCTTCAGCTTAGAGAAAATAAAGTTACAGAGAGAACTTACTATAGTGTTCCAGCACTTGAAGGTAGCTACCAAGAAGATGGAGACTCCCAGTTTACAAGGAGTCACATGGAAAAGACAAGGGGTAATGGGCAAAAGTTGTTCCTGGGGAGATTCCAGTTGGACACATGAGGTAAGTTTTTCACCATGAGGACAGTCAAACATTGGAATAGTCTCCTAAGGAAGGTGGTAGATTCCTCCACGTTGGACAGTTTTAAGTCTCAGCTTGTCAGGGTGCTGAGCCACCTCATAAAAACTATAGTAGTACCTAGAAGTGTTGGACCAGATGATCCTTGAGGTCCCTTCCAACCTGGCATTCTATGATTCTATTATTCTAAGTTACTGGGAAATAAATCAGCTTTAATAATTAGGCCTGATATTTATTTTGTTCTTCTCTTTATTATCTGATACTTTGGTAGCAGATAGTTAATTTAACAAACACTGTGTGGCACCTTTTTACATGTAACTGTAGGAACAATTGAGAAAATGAATCTGCCTTTACATTATTTCAGAATGCGAGGATGTAACGTGGCCAACCTGATCATTTGGAGCTTAACAGTCAGGCTAATGGATCAATGAAGAATTGAAATAGCCTCCACTTGTGCCAGTCAATTCATTCTTTTCAGTGAGCCTGCTCTGTTCTCCCCAAAGGGAGAAAGTGAAGCTTCTCACTCTGCCTCTGGAGATCAGACTGAGCCATGGGTCTCGCATGAGGAAGCTAATCATCATCAGAGAATATTTTAGTGCTTCTGGTGTGCCTAGACATGTGGCACCTTTTCCTTTGCGTGCACTTCCCCTTTTGATTTTTGGAAGACTCTTGATGCTCTGAAATAAGGTCTGTGAAACAGGAGTACAAAGTGAGTAACCAAAGAGAGACAAGTAACCCTGAGTTTCCTAGTGTCAGAGAGCCTGTTGTGGGCAGTACCACAGAGCGGTGAATGCACTGTGCGGTGGTGATCTGGGCTATTGCCCAGTTTTGTTTTTCTTATCTCATATCCTTAAATAAACTTCCAATCTCTTTTGTGCTGACCATAGATCATGGGAAGGAACCTGACCCCAATCCGTAGCAATCAGAAGCAGTTGCATGGGTAAATCCCAGAACACAAGCAAAGCATTCAAAACCCTCACTGCTCATGTTGCAGAAGGTAGGGCAACCAAAAAAAGCACAAAAAGTCTGGAAGGTCTCCATAAGGCCTGCAGCAACATTCTTAGGTGCTCTTTGAAGGATGAGTCTCTGCCAGAGAGTCTGGAGCTTATGGAAAGTCTCCAGCTTGCTTCTAAGGGCATCATACGATGCCTCATCCATCTGTTGAAACAAAGAAACAAGTAATAAGGAGGCAGAAATACATCTTCTATTATTTAAGGTTTTGGGAAATCAATATTAAAAATGGAGCAGTACATTACAGACTAGAGCCGAAAATCAGTTTAAGTCAAAGATTAAGGTACCAGTTAACTTTCTTGCAGGAGATCCTTTTCAGTATAGGCTGTTATGATATGAGCTGTGATAAGTGCACAGAGAAAAGGAAGATGCCCATTCTCTAGTTTAACTGAATTAAAGTTCACAGGAGCAGATAGGCACACCTCAGCTACTAAAATAATATGGAATAAGAAGACAATAACCAGTAAGTAGCAGGGAACATAAATTACCAATGTTTTAATTAATTTTGTTGCTTTTTATTTAGTACCAATAGGAAGGAAACCAAATCGATGTCTCTTTCCGGCTTGACAAATGTATAGCTTGACTTGCTTGGAACTTACAGTTTGTTTTTAAAAGAATTACAGAAACAAGCATACGGACAAACAGTCCAATTATTCTGTACAATGTTCTTGAGAGAGAAGACAAATGTATAAAAATCACAGAAATCCTTAGTGTGGTGTAGAAGAAAATGCCTTGCTCAACACTTTATATTTTTAAGCACACAAGCTGACACAGTTAGTGTTAGTTACAAAGAGGTATGGTCACAGGATCTCCTGGCACTTCACAGTTCCTGTGCTTCAGTCCAACATGTTCAATTGGTTAAACTTCATGGATCTTAGTGGTATTCTTAGACTATAGTCCCATGCTTCATAAGGTGTCACGGCTGCCTTCACGTTGAGTATGTATGAAAGGCTATTGAATAGCTCTGTGGAAGTGTATTCACCCATTCTGGTACTTGTTTCTTGTTTTACGTGGGGTACATCTCTTTTCTATGCCTTAGTTTTTCTACTTGTAACAAGTCATAGGACCACTGTGAATATTAACTATAGCTTGTAAAGCTCTAGGAGAGTATGAGTGTATGGACATGTATGCACTCATACACAAAAGCTCACATGTATAAGAAGATTTCTCTTAAGGTGCCCAGTGCCATCATTCAACCAAATTTTTGCAAAGATTTGGGGCGAGTTCTTCTAGTGTTTTGCTGCTGTGGTTTTTGCACCAGGCAGTGTAAGTGACGTGCACCATAAGGATGTTTAACTCACTGTTACTTATGACATTTTGCATTAAGCAAAATGTTCTTAGGGAGAAAACAGAAATTACATATATACCTGAAGCTTAATCCAATCATATAAGCTGTGTATATGTTCAATCCACAAGGTATACTACATTAGTCTGAGATGCAAGCAGGAAGCTTGAAAGTAACAAGAAGATTAAACAGAAAATACTGTGTCATTAGCTGGATTTCAAAGAGAGAACCACGGAAAAATCCTCTGAGGTCACCTCGTACAGCTTCCTGCTCAGAGCAGGGCTTGTTTCAAAGCTAAATTATGTTTCTCAGGGCCTTGTCTGGGCAAGGTTTGAAGATCCAGGGGATGAAGTTGCCATGACCTCAAGGGACTCCGCTGCAAAGCTGCATCACCCTCACCCTCAAGAATTCTAAATATTTTTTCAGATGTATCTCATAATTTGCAACTTTGGTCAGACTTTATTAGTCAGTTCTTGATCAACATATCATTAAGATGTTTGCTTCTTTTCACAATAAGTTAACAAAGCTTTATGGTACAGGACCACAAAACGAGGCATTGTTCTTTCTTTGAAAACAGTAATGGAACCAAATGCAGATGTCAGCCACCAAAGTGAGTAAGAAAGTGTTTTCTTTGGCACAACTAACATAATGCTTTTAATGAAAATAAGTGCACTTCAGGAACTGTCTCAGTATGGCTTTTGAGTATGTTTACATGCTTAAGGCTTAAGTTTTCTTTTAACTCACAGCCTCAGTCAATAGCTCCAAGACTGATCAGTTCATCTGTTCAAGTTACCTGGGAAGTTCAGGAATAATCTGAATTTGCTTTATGGTGTTTGGAAATCTCAAATGCAGGCCTCCTGCATTTGTCATGCATGAACATACTTAGTGTAAGTACATTTTCCAAACCAGCAAGCCAATAGTATAAGAAAAGGCCTTAAGGATGTAGCATTGCTGATCTTCAGTTGTTTCTATTTATTCAGTTTTATAAGACTATACCACTAAGAACGTTTTTAAAAGTAAAGATTCTTCTTAAATTTAACAAAATAAGGATAAATTGCTGTGATTGTGACATTTACATTATTACAGTGCTAAGCCATCTTTGTCCCAATGGAGTGGAGACTTTACCAAAAAATTTAATCTGAAGGAGAAAAAAAAATAAAGTGTCTTGGGATGACTAGGTTTTCATACCAAAGACACAAAGGAAAAAGGAGATTATAACAACTTGTATCACTGTACCATTTTGTCCTAGGAACAGAGGACACCAGTGCAGAAGCTGGATGTACTGCACCAGCCTGTCTGTCTGTTGCTGCACTAAAAGTGGCATTAAAAAAATAAATAAGCAATTTGTTGAGTCTTTGCTAAAGCTGTACTACTGAGCCAGGTGAATGGCTTCCTGACTTGGAAGATAATTCTCATTCTGCCTGCCTCAATGCAACTCCTGCACTGCCTGCTCCCTGAGAGTAGGCACATTTCTGCCACAGCTGATAATTTTTTTAATAGTCACAATGAACTTTCTTTCTTCTGTGTTGATATTGCCCTCATAATGCTTTCATTTTTTATTTCTCCAGTGCTACTATGCCTTCTCAACATGATTCTTAGGTCACTATCAAACATGAGCAAGCAAGATAGTAAGTTAGGAAACAACATAAAGCCTTTTGCTTGAGGCCTTGTCACCCCTGTATTGTTCATGATGGTAAAGCTCTCAAAGAATTATTTTTTTTTTCACTTTGGGAAACAGCACTGCCCATTCAGGTTCTTGGGGTGAAGAAATAAAACTCACTAGAAAGCTGGGAGTCCACTCCTCACCTAATTTCTACCCTTTTGCCCTGCTGCAGCAACATAAAAGCACCACTGACTTAACAGGACAACTGAACAAATTTGGAGGGTCGTGTGTCAGGAGCCAGCACTCAACGAGAGCACTGCTGCAGCCTGGCAGAGCCTGTGCTGAGTGGCATTTCTGTGGGACTGATCCAGTTCATGCTGGGGATTAGGCCAGCCCCGAGGAAAGGAAGGTTGTACCATGGCTCAGTTCCTTCCCTCAAAGCTGGGACCTGTGCCAAGCACAAGCGAGCCCTGGGGCTGCCTGCTGTCTCCCTCTCCCTGTGGCAGCTGTGTACTCCAACACCCAAATAAATCTTAATCACTCCATGGTGGTTCTCTGATTCAATTGTTTTTAAACCTGGAGACCCATTTATGCAGTCAACACAGGACCTGGGGCTTGAATCTGCATTGTAGTCGTCTTTGTGCAGTAATTTAATGGGCATGCCACGTGGTAGTCAAACAGCACTAAACCCTGACCAGCTTTTTCTGTCTTTTGTGTATAGACAAGTGTTTGTACAAGAGGCAAAACAGAATAGCCTGCTTGATGTAAATCAAGCTGCAGACTTTGCAAGATTGTTGTCATTTCCATCATAGCTCCAATTCGTTAAAATCTGCTTTGTACAACTAAAAAAGGAGAGGAACATATTAAGATATATGCATTATTGTACCAGGCATAAAAATCAACATTATGTGTAGCATTGTGTACACTTCAGGTAGATAATTTTTTTTTTCTATGTTCATGAAAGCTTGCCCACTTTTAAAAAATAACAAAACAAAGTTTTTGTTCTGGATAAAGGGGAAAATGCAAGAGATTGCATAAAGAAATACCATGTAATAAGAATGTGTTGCTTTTGTTTTAATTGATCCTACTTCAGTGTTAGATGCAATTTCCATCATTTTGACCTAACAGTGTAAGAACAGCATTTTTCCATGACTGAGACACTATGTGTGACACATTTGCCTGGATTCTGGAGCACAGCCATTCCTCAAGTATCAGAAAACCTGGAACCCTGGGGCTGGAACCTCATTTCCTCACAGTAGCAGCTTTACAACCACAGTAATAGCTAGAATTACCTACATGGTAAAGCTAATGAAGAGATTACTTAGATTAATCGGTTAAATTTTACAGCAAGTTTTCCATCTTACTTAAATGCCAGGTAGCTTGTTGACTACTCTGTGTATGCCACAACACAGTTTTTGCATATGTGAGAAATGTCGATAATGTAAAGGTCTAGAGTGTATATTTATTGCATAACAATTTAATCTTCTTCATTTGATGGGCTTTGCCAGAATTATATCAGCTTAAGACACCAGTGAAGCTTTAAGGTCACACCCTGAGTTCAGAATATCCCTCATCTTGAAGGGAAATTTCCATCTGCCTTTCAGAAATGAAAAGAAGTTCTCCTCTGTTTTCGGACTGAGCTATCTATTGTTAGCATACGGTGTCAAACACTGCAAGAGATTCTCTTGCTTGAAATTACACAAAGAAAACACGTGATATTTAAATAGTGGCATTCTACAGTTAAGCCTGCCTTGAGTGAAAGAGGACACCTTGGTAGTTTTAAATACTTGGGTAGAATTATGCATGTTGCCTAAAAAAAAATAAAGGGTCATTAGAAGCAACATTCTATATTCTGATGTATTCAGACAGTACTGTCCATCCAGTAATATTGGAAGATATGAGCAGATTTTGATATGTTAATTCAGGGTTTCCAAAAAAGCCCTAAACCTGGGTATCAAGACCTGTGAAACAGACAAGCATGTGGCTGGTTTAAAAAAAGGATATTAATTATTTTTGTTATGTAACAGATATTTAAAGGAAGAAAAATAATAAATACAGGGATGTAAGCCACCAGTAGGAGCAAGGAAATCTACACAGACACGTAACTGGTTGCTGGTTTACAGCTTTTGTTTTCTGTGCTGTACATCCACCAGAGGCTAAATCTAGGACATCATGGATGCTTTGCTTGTGACACATTGTTGTGTCAACCGCAGAGGGCAGCTTGATAAAGCTCAGTCAAGCAGTCTGTCATCCAACTGACAGACAGTGAAATATGATATTGTCAGAGGGTAAGCCAATAAAGAAACAGAGAGGCAATGTTTTCCTTTTCCATGACCACCATTTTAGTTATATTAATTCAACAAAGTATATGCAAGACAATCTTCTTAAACGCTGCCAAAAAAAAAATAAATCAAGACATTGCAGTTTGATGCTGCTTTGAAAATGTTAATGATGTGGCCTCTGCATGTGCACACATGCACACACAGACAGAGTGGTTGTGTCATGCTCAGAAGTAATGCTACGTTTTCTATTTGAGAGAATCCAAACATAAAAGTGAGCAAATTAGTGTTGTTAGACCAGCTGGAACTATATTTTCCTCAATATGGCCCTTTAAAATTTGTTCTTTTGTATTGCATTAACGTCCTCTTTTCCTCCTTATGAAAGAGGAGAAAGAAAATCAGGAGATAATAAGTTCCTAGTTCAGCATTTCTGTTGTCTTTCATATTAATGACTTTGCCAGGGCTCATACTGCACTTTATGCTACAGTGCAGCCTATAACAATTCCTCTGAACACCTTGCAAATTAAGCTGTAGGCTTAATTCTGCATCAGAGGGTAGATCCTTATTAGACTACTTTCAACTCCTTTTCCACAATAGACCATGTGTTAAAAATATTCTAACTATATACAAATAAATACACAGGGTTTCTTTCCTTTGACTGACACAAACATTTGTTTCTATGGCATAGGGATCCCTAAAAGCTAATTGCAATAAGGAGGCAATCTGATATCACTTTCTTCTGTTTTAGTTATAGAATATATTTTAAATTCATTAAATGATTGTTTTCTCTAGTTAGAATAGGACCATTGTTCCTATACTTGTACATTTTTATCCAAATGCTTGTTTTGTACTAGCACAGTTCTCTTGTGATTATATTGGCTTTCTTAGACAAGCTGGAAGGGGAACATGTCACTTGACTGAAATTTTACATGTTTAAATTAAGTTTTGGGGTCCTATAACTGGTAATGACTGGGACCAAGAACCATGCCATGAAATTGAATGAAAACCAGCCTCTCCAGGTAGTTTCCTGCTCAAGTAATTTGAATATGGTAAATAGGACATTGAAGCAGAAAGCTTACTTTTAGTATTGCAACGGTGTAACTCCTCAGTTAGTCTGTGGCTGTGTTCTCCTCCTTATGGAGCAGGGTGAGTGTCCCCTAACAGGTGGGAAAGGGTGTGAGTGGTGGTTTTCCACATACAAAAATACTCCAGTCAGCTAAACTGATGCAGAATTATTTGTGGTCCTTGGTGTTGCTATTTATTTTGACTGTGTTTAAACCTGCTTCAAAATGGCAAAATTAATTAATAAATTAAACAAAATAAGCCTAATCTAAATAAAAATACTTATGTCCAGATTAATTAATCCACCTAATTATACTACAGACAGAAAGAGCCAAATAAACCCATCATAAGGGAAAGGTTAAAGAGAACATCTAGATCCTTGGTTCATCACAGTATGGTTACACACAGCCTTAGCTTTGGGGCTTCAGTGGCCCTCAGCCATTCAGCAGCAGCCTGAGAAATATCTGAACACATGATTATTATAACACAATATTACTGACCTCATGAGCCATAAATTTTCCTGAATTATTATTTTTTAATTACTAAGATGCCTGATGGAAAATATGAATTCCTGAACAACCAGCCAAGCACACCATTAAAGACACAAACCTGATGGCAACATTGGCTGTGTTATCATCACACTCAGTGATGTGGAGCCCAACAGGGAACAAAACACAGATGCCCATGAGTGACTGTCATGGTTTGGGCCTAGCCAACAACAAAGAAGCAACCACTTGGCCACTCACACTCCCCTTGCCCGTGCACACACACTGTGGGCTGGGGAGGACAAGAGTCAACTAGAAGCTTGTGGATCAAGACAAAGGACAAGGAGGGTTTCACTCACCATTTATGGTCCTGGGCAAAACAGACTCAACTTGGGGAAAAAAATAATAATTTAATTTCACACTAATCAAACACACACAGGACACAGACACACACAGAGCAGGGCTTGCATATGTTACCCCACCCTCCCTCCTTCCCGGGCCCAAATCACTTTGTTCCCGGTTTCTCTCCCTCCTTCCCCCCAGCGGCACAGGGGGACAGGGGATGGGGTTTAGAGTCACTTCACAGGCTGGTGGTTCCTGCTGCTCCTTCCTCCTCAGGAAGAAGGATTCCTTACAGTCCTTCCCTACTTCCCCATGGGCTCCTTCCCATGGGAGACAGTCCTTCAAGAACCTCTCCTTCATGAGTCCTTCCCATAAGGTACAATCCCCCAGGAGCCAGCAGTTCCAGCACGGGCTTCCCACAGTCACGGGCTGCTTCAGGAACAGCCGCCTCCCCTGGCATTGGGTCCTCCGTGGCTGCAGATCCAAGTCCACAGGCTTCAGGTCCACGTTCATTCCTCCTGGTGCCTTCAGAGGATGATCCACCACATCCCTCCATGAGTGCATGGAGACAGCCTGCCACCTTGCCATGAGCTGCAGGGGAACTTCTGCTGGGACACCTTTTTCCCCTTCTTCCTCACCAGCCTCAGGATCTCAACTCCAGTACTGCCCCTCCTCACCCCCCGCAAAATATTATGCCAAAACCAAACAAGCACAGTGACTCCACACAGCAAGTGTAATTTCAGGTGACTTGATTAGGTTCCATTAGAACTTGTGTCTTAATTAAACTTGTGTCTTAATTAAACTTCTCCAGGTTACTAGAATTTCTGAGCCTCTGATTACTTGGCCTATTGCTAAAACATGATTTGTCCATGTAAGTCCAGGCCCTTCAGAAACCTTTACTATCATTTATTACTTCAACTCTCCCCCAGCTTTTCAACTGTACTTTCCAGATCCTCTCATTTCCAGTCTGACCAACACAACAGTTGCTTTCAGGGAATGTAGTGTTTAATCAATCAACTTACTAGCAGATGTATCCCCCACGGTATAATTTTTTGCATAAAAAGACATATTCTTTTGAAGATAATTTTGGGCTGTTAAAAAAAAATCAAATAGTAGCTGTAAAAACTGGTCATTTCCTCTGTTGCAAACTTCATCTCATTGCTCCAGTGATGAGACTTGGCAGCCAGAACTTTGGGATCTCTGTTACGAATGCCCATTAGTGCACCTCCTCATCAATGCTGGAGTGTAAAAGCACATTCATGAATAAAATAAATGAAACCTGCAGGTTATTTTTCACAGTAATGGCCAAACACCACAATAATAGCAATGATAATGATATTTTTGCTCCACTATTGACCTTAGTGAAAAATGGAGCAGAAAAAAGGAACAGATCTTCAGATCATAGTTTTACAGCTATTTACATACAGAATTGAAATGTGTTCCTATATCCCTAGTTAAGGTTTATCAACGTTAAGAAAAAAAGTGAGTCCCTGTTCCTTGGCTGAGTTTCTTCTAGATGATACTGTGATATAAAAGCTGATAAATAACTGCTCTTCTGATTTTTTAAATTATTTTATGGATGCACCACCTGCAAGGCAATCTAGGGTCCCAAAGAGAGAAATAATTGACTCTTACTAAACAATCACAGCTTGTGGCTGCTAAAGAAAGCAAAGTAACATTATACAGCACTTATACACACCTATTTTTAAATATATTGAGCACTTTTGCTTATCACATATTCCTGTAGTTACCTTAGTCAATATCTATCTTTCTTACCAAAATCAATCAGTCAGGCAGTCCAACTTACCTATATAACTATTGGACTTCCTCTGTAGCATTGCAAGTTCAGCCTTTTGCTGCCATGTAAAAATATTAATGAATAAGGACTGGCAGTGTGTGTCACATCTGCAGCAAGTGCAGCCTTGGGGAGGCAGGGCCCCGTCTCATCACACACCAGTGTCCCCAGAGCTGGGGACCCTGCGTGGTGCTGGAACATCTGTGGTTCAAAGTGGTGTGGACAGAAGGGAGAATCTGAGCACCAGTGGCTGCATGAAATCTTAGATGGCTAGTGTCGTGAGCCTGGGCTGTATCTGCTTTACTGATGCAACTTAAAACAGAACCTGTGGGCTGTTCAATCTGCCTGTTTGGGAAACCAGCTAATGACAGAGCAGCTGGTGGCTGTTTCCATTCCCACCAGCAGCTAACAGGGAACTGAAAAACACAGGATGGACTTCTTCCTCTCTTACATTCCTCTGTCTTGCCAGCCCTTTTATGCTTTAATTAGGCTCAATGATGCATTCAAACAGCTTCTGAATGGGAGAAATTCACATTTGAGAAAGGCATAGAGAAGGCAAGCCAGCAGGGAACTCTTATCCCAGTGACCATGGTCAGAATTCAACTTTTGCACCACAGCCAAGTAGAGGAAATTTCACTCTGAGCTGAGAAATCATACTGTAGTTCTTGTTAGGAGAAAATGAAGTTATATCCCTGGACACTTCATAGAAGAGCACAGATGCTTTTCCTGTCCAATTTGGCACTAATCATTACATTCATCCTCAATAAAAATGATTGATTTTCAATTGGCTATTGTTACTTCTTGTCACTTTAATGCTGCTGTGTGGCCTGCATAGCCACAGTATGATCTTTTGGGCACATGTCTGAAGTCTATAAACAGGTTGAAAACATAGTAGCTATTGCAGAACAGCAGGGAAAGTGGATACAAGAATGTCATCCTTATTTTTATATTATTGATATTTTAGTGTAACCCAAAGCTGCCATAAAAGTAAAGGCTGCATTGAGCTAAATAATGGATAGGAATGGGAAAAATTATCCTGCCCTGAAGAATTTTCAGTCCACTGGGAACAGAGTGTAATGTAAATAAAAATATTAAGGTAAAATATACGTTCATAACACTCATGAAGAAAATCTTCTTTTATTATCAAGACAGTTGTGGTCTCCATACTCAGGACTAGATCTATTAACTGGGCTGAGTATCACAATCCTTAGATCCACAATGCTAAGCCTTCTGACATAGTCTCAAAAACCACAGCCCTAAGCAGTACTAAAAGACTTCCTCCCAAAACAGGGGAAGAGAGGGAGAGATGGGTATCTCTGTTAGGATTTTCAACCTGCCTTCCCCAGAAGACTGCAGACTTCTGGTAATTTTTAAGGAGTCTGAAGGCCTAAGTGAGCATGTGTTTGGTAAAAATCTGACAGGGAAAATAGGAACCAAAGCAGCCAGAGCATAGAAGGAAGCATCAAAAATGAATGCTGGAAAAACATTTTTCAGATCTAGACCAAGTAACTCCAGAGCACAAGCTTAAAATGGATTTGCCATATTTGGACCGATGCAGCTATACTGTGAGCAGAACCAGTAATAAGCTAGCAGGTAGGTATCTGCTTGAGAACGTCTCTGACAATCATCTGCTGTTCAAGCCAAGACTCCTACCTGCAAGTGCAGCAAGATACTCTATTCCATTTTTTGATGGAATCCCTGGAGCTTAGAATAGATTTGCCACTTGAGGACTGGCCGCCTACTGGTGTTACGTAGACTTAAGAACATAAGATTTGTTGTTAAGCTTTCTGGGGATATACTAAGGTCACAGGCACTGTACGCCACATAGTATTTTCTTAATGGATTATTTTTATTGCATAATTGCTGGTACGTTTCTGTCTCCCCTGCTACTATAGTCTGTTAAGCCTTTTTAGATCCTCCTTTGACAAGCCTGATTCTGTAGGTACCAACAGCTCTACCTCTTCATTCTTCAATTCAAGAACTGCCTAGTACGAAACCAGATAGATGTCCTATGCCCACTCCACCCATTTCTCGGAATTCATTTTTTTCTTTCTGGGCCAAAATTTCACCCTTCAAAACTCTTCCAATGTTAGACACCTTTAAACAAACAAACAAACAAACAAACAGACAACAACAAAAAACAACCCTGACACAAAAACACAACAACAACAAAAAAGACCACAACAAAAAAACCTGAGTGAACAAAATAAAACAGTTCCTTCCTCTACACAGCCTGAACATCTCCTCATTCTCTTCCCAATAGTTAGTTCATATGTGCTCTATGAAACCAACATCAAGGACATGGCTGAGGAGGTTCAGTTTGCTCATTTTTGTCTACTTAGGGTGCCTACAATCCAGACAATATTTTCCCGGTACTGCAGATGTGCAAAAGCAGTGGGTACCAGCTGCTCTGGAAAGGTGAAATTGGGTAAAAAAGTGTAAGCAACTCAATTAGGATCTGGTTTCTGGAACTTATGCAGAGTGGGAGAAAAAGTAACATTTTTGGTTGGGTAATGTTTACATTTGGGTTTTTTGCAGATGTTTAGATGATACAAAGGCCTCTGAGAGCTATTAGGGCTTTCTTCTTCAGAGTAGTGCAGCGGATTTTTAAAGCAGGAGTCCCACTATAGGGCTAGAAGCAGAAATACTTGCTAAGGCATAAATGCCCTAATTCAGTAGAAATAATAGCTATTTATATGAATTTTGTACTACTGCTTGTTTCTCTTCTGGGTATTACTAACTTATAACCATCACTAAGAAAACTGTGAAAAAAACTACGACAGTACAAAAAGCCCAATGAGAAATACCTAATTCATTCAGCTGGAGTTTTAACATTATCCTTCATTTCAGGTTTATAAAAGGCAGAAAAGTTGCAATAATGCATTTAAAATTCTCTTATATTCTCTGCTTATTTTCTCTCAGACTTCAAAGACTGCACAAATGGACTAACATAATACTTATGCCGTCCTATAACTATGTTAGACATACCACTGTATCATATAATTAAAGAGCCTACAGATGTTTTAAATTGTTCTTCCTATCCCCAAAGAGCAATGACTGAATCATGAGCACTCTGACCAAAGTCCATATGATGTTCAGGAAATCTACATGCACCATGCAGTCCCAGAAGGGCCTCATGTTCTTCTTCATTTCCTACTTCACTCTGTTTTATTGTGCAGAGATAAGGAGCTGAACAGGTGTTCTCTAACAGCTGAAGACTGGCAGACTGATTCTGTGATGAATGCAGCAATCCATATACTGTGGAAGCCTGAGTTTAATGGGTGATATTTTCAGCTGGTGTAAAATTAGGCTGAGCCCATTAAACTTAACAGAGTACTCCTGATTTACTCTCTGGAAAAATGGAGATGTTGATTACTCCAGAGTGTGGCTCTCAGCAGTTCATTAATGAGGTCTAATGCCATCACATTTCTATACTTCAGAAACCAGATTTGAAAAACTCACAACCATTTAGCTGCCCAGAGAGAAACAGGTCTATACAGTGTACCGTAATGCTGGTACTAAGCCTCTTGTCTACAGAACTGTTGATTCAAACTTGGATGCTGCAAGTGAAGAAAGCCGTGTAATGTCAAATTCTGCACATCCATCCAGTTCTCAAGGGATCTAAAAAAATGTACACACATGCAAAGACTTTCCACCACACTATTCATAGACAAAAAGTTTCTTTCCGAGAGGAACTGTAGGGTTGAGGAAAAGAGGTCTGCTGAAATCCTCCAGCTGACACATCAACACTTACTGGAATTCTTATTATCTTCCACTAGTTTATTATTAATTTTTAAAATTATTTATCCAAAGATTGCTCACTGCTATACCAGCCATAAAGGTTCTTCATGTTATCTTATGCCCTACATACCCGGTCAGTGTTCTCCCCCTTGATTCCGAAATCCATTGAGGAATTTCACATTTTGGCCCAAGCAAACATGAGTTATGATTGCAAAACATGTTATCTCAAGAATTAGTGCATTTGCAATACTGTGCCAAGCAGTGTATTGCAGCAGGATATTGTGAGTACACTGATAGGGTGAGTATTGTACTGCACTCTTCTCCTAATCCTTCATGAATGCAAAACCAAAAATCAGACATACTTCCACTGTCATGTTTTGAGTCCCTGAACAGGTTGTTTCTCTCAGAAGTGACATCAAATAAAGTAAATTGAAAGCACTTCTGATTCCCTCTTACCCTGAGACACAATCATGAGAAGTGTGCACCGGTAACAGAGGCACTGATCACTCTACTTTTTCACTTTTGCTATTTGAGTATCTTCTGCCTTTTCTCCCATATCTCATCATGCAAAAAATCTGAAGCTTCTTTTTGATCTTCATGCCATAACTTGAATCGAGTTAAGCAAATAAAGATGAATTTATGGCAGGAGTGCAAGCTGATAAACTACTTCTTTGCTCAACAGCAAATTTCATCCCTGGAAAATGGCCCTTTTTGCTTTTCAGGTGCAGAGCACTGAAGGCACATCCTCCTGTGAATTATTTATTTCATCTCTTGAGGTGTGCTGAAATAAAACCTTTTTTTTTTTTTTTTTTCTTTTTTAAGCTTGAAATTCAGATGGGAACATTATGCAAAAATCCCCCAACTGTCTTTTGCTTTTGTTTCTCCAGCAGTTCATTTTGTTGTGTCATTCTAGTAGACTCTCAGTGTGATGGTGAATGAATTGTTACATATTATGGCTGTGTGCTGCAAGAAGGAGGAAGGGCCATCTGGAATCTCATGATAGCCAGCTCCTATGAGAGTACTTCATCTTGGCTGTTGAGTTGGTGGTATACATAGTAACTGACAAGATGGCACACCAAAATAATTCAAGACATTGTTCTTCATTTTCCAGGACTGCTCCATGGCTTCAGTTTCACACACCTGCAGATGTTTTACCTTCTCATGTGAGTGCTTTAAAACCATTTAGGAGAAATGTGTTTTCAGTGCAACAACTGAAAAATGCCTTAACAAGGACAAGTTGTATTCTCATATTGCACTCCATAGTTCTTATTCCAGATGTGCTTGTAAAACATTCCCTCTGACCCAGGGAGGAGTTTTCAGGTGTAAATCTGCTTTACCAGGCAAAGCCAAAGAATTTTCCTTACCTTCCCATTTCTCAATGAGTAGCAACTGCAGGTTACCAGCCTTAGGACAATTTTAATCTTTGCAGGCTATAAAATATTTCCTTAGCAGAGGAATATGCTCCTCTTTCAGTTTAAACATTTTTTTAACCCCTCACACAACATTGTTGCTGTGTACAGGAACACAGCATATTATAAATTTGAAAGTCATTAGGATAGAAATGGAGCTGGCACCTTTGAATATTTACCAAATACAGGGGAGCCCATGAACTGTAACACAGTTACTTACCATTTTTCTCAACACTGTTATTTGTATTGTCACATACCTAGGAATCCAAATCCCCTTGACTTTATTGATACAGAATAGCAAGTCTGCCCTCATAACTTCCTGTCTATGGACAGATTGTAGTCAACAGATAGAGCAGATGGACAAGGTCATCACACGAGGAGAAAGTCTCAGTTGTGCCAGAGTACATCTAACCCACTGCCTGGTCCCTGGCAGTGGCCATCCATGGGTGCCTAGGGAGAATTTAAGGACATAACACAGTGATACTTTGCCAGAATACTCAACCTGTCTTTACAGATTGCTAGACAATCTCAATTATATGCCGTGTCTTCCTTTATAGTGGTCTTTTGTGTTTCTTCTAAGAATTCATCTAGTTCCATTAATGAGCCATAAAAATGTTAGTATCCACGGAGTCCTTGTGTGAGGCACTTCACAGCCTCTCAAGCTGTTGCGCAAAGGAAAACCTCTGCAGGAAAATCTCTGAGCATCCCACATCTGGCCTCACAGCACTGTGCACAATCTTGTTGTCACCCCACTTACTCAGCCACCTCCTCCCCACCTGAGAGCCATTGCCAGTTTAGCCATTCCTGAGAAACAAGAAATGCAGAATTCCTTCATGCAGACAGTATGGTCCACATGAGAGCATGTCAGCTGCCTAACCCCAAATTTAGACTGTCTGGGGAATATTACACTCATTTACCTCAGGCCTGCACAGACCATCAGTCAGGGCATTCATGAACTCTCAACTTTGTCTGTACCCAACCATTACACACAGACACACACACACATAGATGCATGCATACGATTTCACACGTGGCAGTAAGGAGCTGATCCACAAAGATTGCAGCAGGATGGACCTTACGCTCAGGCCAAGTTATCCCCCAGAGATAACAAACAGAATGGGTGACAGCAGCTGTGGCTATGTGCAAGACTGTCCCCACCAATCCCATCCATGATTACTGGCAGCACAACCCAGAGCTGCATCAGCGCTCTATGGACAACAAGGATATGAGGTCAGATGTGAGCAGGGATTTTAGTGGAGTCCAACACTGAGGTGGATTTCTCCACAGAAGCTAAGGTAAGGGGATTAGCAACAGAGCAACATGAATTTCTCAGCTTGGTGGGCCAGGACACCCTCAGCCTCAGACCAGACTACCTGACTCAGCCCCTCCCCAGCCACATTACCTAGACACAGACTTGCCCCACATACTCAGCTATGCCAAGTCAGAACCAAAGTCGGCTGCTTCCACCTTGTTCACATTTACACTCAGGTTTTCACACACTGCTTGCAGCTGAGGAAACTGCAAAATCTTGCTTTTTAGCCATCTCAATGGAATCACTAAGGCTGGGATCAATTCTGTGTCCAGTCTCATCAACACACTAAGTATTATGCTTATCACACAGAGTGCAGCAATAACTGCAGGGTGATTAATTAGCTAAGGTACTCCAGCTCTCAGAAACATGGTAAACGATTAATAAAATTTAACTTTACAGCTAGCACAACAAATTAAAATACAGACACCAATCCATTCCTTCCATTCATTAAAGAGGACATAAACTCTCCTGTGAACAGGCCTGATAAATGGTATTTCCCTTTGGGGCATTACTGATGAAAAATGACAAGTGTAATATTTAGATCTAGCACTTCGCTGAAATTGTGTCAGCAAATTCCCAAATCTTGCTGTTTCAGACTACTCTGAGGGAGATTTTATCTTTTAAGGCTCTTATTAGGACCTCCTTCTGTCCTAAAACATATTTGCGTTCTGACATTATGGGTTTGTCCCTGCAAATGCCCTAAAAAACATGAGATATCACTCCTCCTCAAGAGTCCAAGCCAGGTTCATTAAAAATAAAATTAAGATCTTGTGGGTAAATAGATGTGCTGTGCAAGCACTATGCTGAAGTGCAGACAGTTCTTCAGCTGAACTGACATTTTAGGCCAGCCAGTGTTTCTACCCATTTAAACCGCCTGCCTATTTATACCTCCAATCACCATGATGTCTGGTCACAACAACAGGAACAAAATTACCAAACCGCCTCTTGTTTTGTCAGTCATCATTATCAGTGTATATGAGCCACCGAATCTGGTTTGCATAGCTCAGCAAGTAACCTCTATAGCTCCCAGGGTGCTGCATCTGCAGTCTGAATGCATAGTACTCACTTCAAACTAGAGAATGCAATGCAATTCACATGCAATGCTGAATCCTTAAGTCCTTCTTCCACTGGATTTTTAAAAATTTATTTATTGTTTTTATTATCATTGTTTTTTAAGGTGGAACTTCACTGGGAGCTTGCATAGGGAAAAGGCTACAAAGGGACATCTGTCAGAGACCTATTAACTTCTATTACTACATATCTTACACTGTCTGAATATCAAGGCATCAATGAATATTAAATTAATTAAAAACCCATCATCCCAGATTCTCTATCAGTATAACCTGTTAAAGCTGCAGCTAAAGCTGCATGCCCTTCTAGTAGGCACAATAATATATTGATTTACATTGTTTTTTTGGACAGAGGGTCAGGCTTGCAGAAGATTTCTTGTATTACAACAGCTGAGCAGGAGGAACAACTTTAGCTTGCTTAAATCTAATCAAGCATGAACTCTATATGCTTAAAATTCAGCTCAGGTTTGGAGCAATATAACCCACCCACTTTCTATTATTTTCTAACACAGCACCTAAATTAATAATAATTAATAAGCTTATTCCCCCCATGCTAACCTGGCTCATGCTTCTTCTGGTTGTCCCTTTGCACCCTGGGTTAGGAACCAAGCTACCCTTGCCCACCTTTAGGGGTACTCAGGGATACAGGGACAGCCACCCAAACTTGGTGCCAGCTTCTCAGAGACAGCTGCAAGCAGCAGTCTGGTTAGGGTGCAGGTTGAGGCCATGAAGATGCTGCTCCATCTGGAGCAGAAGATGGTCGAGGCTGTGCAGCTCAGGAGGCTGACCTTGCTCTGTTTGTCCCACAGGGCATGTCACTCTTCACTCCCTCCCTAGAGCCTTGTAGCTTGGACACTTAAAATTAAGCACACTAATTTATGCCATCTGTTGTTAAGTGTTAAATGTATTGTGTGCGTGTGTGCTTCTTTAATTTATAAATTAAGCTGCAGTCAAGTAAGTGGTATTCCGCATATGCTGCTTCACTTACCAAATTGGCTATAATGTCTCTTCTTCAATCATTACAGTTTAGTCCCTCTGGACTTATGCCAGGATAAGAAAAATGGCAAGTCAGGACACTATAATGTATGCTCCAGTCTCCTCTTGTTCTCTGGGGTAGCCAAGAAGTAACGTGTTACCCCAAAGGTATGCAAGTCACTGTAATAGAGCATCACAGGCTTCAGGAGAGGCTGTGGCCACCAGTGACAGATAGGAGCAAGAAGATGGGTATGTGGCAAAGCAGTGGGAATGGCTGAACTGTCATTGCCTTAACCAACAGTGTCAAATGGTGATATAATTCTAAGAAAAATATTTTAATTTAAATTGAGTATTTCATTCCACTGCGTGTGTGGCAAGTTTAGAGCTGCCCTGTGATGCTTTACAACTGCAATGTGTTGTTCTGCCTCCAGCAGCCTCTGTGTGAACACGTTGATTCTTCTCAATGGGGAACATGGAAAAAGAGTCAGGACAGAGATTAATAGTTTGGAATCCACCTCTGTGAAGGTTCAGGGAAAAAAAAAAAAAAGAAGTTTAAGAAAACAGTTCAGAGAGCAAATTTCTCTTTAAATATCTCCCATAATTTTAAAATTAAGCTTTCTTCCCAAGGCCTAAAAACCCACCATAGTCCCAGCCAATATGAAGTCACTGACAAGTTGTGGCTACTGCTTATCACAGGCATCACAACCATTTCACTCTCACTGTAAAGCTTCTCCTGTGTGTGCATTACTTACCTTATCTACTACTGTTAACTTCAATCTTAATTAATTCTGCATAAGCCATATTGCTTTTAGTATTTCCTGGGGTTCTTTAGTGAGGATGGGTTTTGGTTCTTCTTCATCGCTTTCCCTGTTCTTTAAGGTCCAGTCCACCAGTATCCTTTGGCTATAAATCCCTGTGCTGTCTTCTGCCTTTGTCTACTGTGCCCAAATTGCACAGTCTGAGCAGCTTCTTGTATCAGGTCAAGGCTTCCTTACTGCTTCCCACCAGGAAAGAGAATAATACCAAACAATTTCTTCTCTGCCTTTTATTCTCGACTTCAAAGATATTAAAACTACCATTAATGGTGAGATGTTTGTGTTAGTGTTTATACAGTCCCCAGGAGTAGCTAAAATCCTGAATGCAACTTGTTTTTGAATGATAGAGTAGTAAAGAACTATAAAATTGATCATTTCCTCTTTCAGCAAACAAGAAAAAGTGTAAGAAAAAGAGTGTTGTGCTTAAACACCCTCTTTATTGCTCTGTCTTATACAACTCTCTCTGAGTTGCAGAGCAATTGGGAATCATCTCCCTCTGCTGCCCATCTGCTTGTCTCCCCACTAAATGGCCAAAGGTGAATAAACCCATTTAACAGTGTGTGTTGGCTTAGCTCAGGTCTCCTTCTTTCCATGTTCCTTCTGGTCCTTTTGATCTGGAGCCACTGGTCCCTACAATTTGTCCTTTGTACTCGCCTCCCTCTATAATTAACCAGCTCCTGGCATCCCACACTTTTCATAGCTAAATTATGCCTAGCAGATTACTGAATGCCTTGACCCCATAGAGCCAAGTTTTGCAGTGATGAGAGAAACACACACACGTTGGAACAACACTGTTGAGTCAGTGGAGAATTAAGCTGGTAACAAAGCAAAGCATTGAACTGAAGAGAGTTAATGAAGTAAGACATAGCATAACACAGTCAGTGAAGCAGAATGGAGACAGACAACTTCCCTTCAGGACCCACTTGTCCTGGCAGAGGATTTTAGCAAGTTACTGAGAAAGCAAGCTGTTTTGTACATACTATGGAAATCACTGAGTGACAGGACATGAACATGTCTATTGGACCATATGGTCTCTGAGGCAGGAAAATATCACATATGCGTGTTCTGGAAAATGCCTGAGCCCTCACAAATGATTGAAACATCATAAGCCAAGTATTATGCTGAAAGGGACCTTTTGGACATTAACTCCAGGCCATTGGTCTTGGTAAGCATCACCAAAAGCCACATTAAAAATCTAACATGCAGCATAATTACATTTTTTCTTTGCTTTCCAGCTGCTCAAGTAGATTGCAAACAAGGGTGCTGGCTACTTAGGCAAATCCCAGTTTGCTACACTGACAGGATCCTAGATTAGCTATTATCTGTTCATCATGTCTGGTTTGATTCTGCCAAAGCTCCCTCATTGTGAATGAACTGTATATTTCCCTAGCTGCATTTCTCCTTCTAATTTTCGGTACCTCAGGCCAGATCATGCCAACTTGTTTTGAGAAACTCCTGCCTTCTTGCCTTCCTGCTTACCTGCCTGCCTACCTTCCCACCTTCTCTCATTCCTTCCCTCCTTCCTCATTCTTTTCCTCATTCCACCTTAGTGCTAAGCCATCATTCCATTTTGAACACCAGCTTCAGCAACCCAGGGTGAGCTGCAACGAAGCCCATCTAATCCAGGCAATTACATCTCACCCATCATGCCAGCCACTTGCACTTATAACAGGAAAAAGTTCACCTTTGCCTGACTCTTTCTTCTGACCTTCTGAAGTCACTTCTGATCATACTGGTATTACAGTGGATCACATTTCTGTACTTTCTTTTACTTTTCTCAAGGTTCTTCCAGGGGTAAATTGCAAGTCTGCTGATAGTGTTTTTTAAGCTATCTAGGTCCTTTATTTCTGCAATCCCTGGCTGCAGTGAAGAAGTATACATCCGGCTAATATGGAAGCTCTAAGGAACCCTCACAGAACACCAGTTTCACAGGTAGCAGTTTTATTTTTTAGATATTATGCCAACATGCTTATGTTGGCATGGACTGGTTTTTAATAGAAACAAAAGAGAAGAAAAATCACAGGAAATAATTAAAAGTTGGAAGGATCTCTTCTCTCTCCTCTGAACATTTTATTGAACCTTGATGTTAACATCAGGTTTGAGCTACTACGCTGCCTTGTGGGATTGAGAAAGAGAATTCAGTGCTTCAAAAGCCTTAAGCATGATTGTAAACTGAAGTGAACTGCTGCAATCCTATGGCAATACCAGTATCTCCCCTGACACAAACTGTGCACAGAGCTATGTAGGAAACCAAGCCACAACAAGCAAGAGAGGAGCAGGCTGAAACACTATAATTCAGCTGAAGTCAGTTTTGGTACAGTGAGGCACCACATGGACTTCTGCATATAGCTGTAAAAGCAGTCCTTTGGGGATGCTGCCCATGGCGGAGCTGGAGGGGATCCACTGCAGCATGGCTCTCATAGAGGTTTCTGTCTCTAAGCAAGTGTAAGGAACACCAGGGACAAACACCAGTCTTTGATGATAAAAACACAGAGAAACTTTCCCCAAGTAGCTACACCAAATTTTAGTTTTCCTCCACCTGTGGATTTGGTGATCTAATCCACAGTTATCTGCTACAGCAGTGATGTCATGTTTCTGCAGAATATTTGCTAGACTGTCTTGTGAGCAAGTCTGGGAATAATAATCATCTTGTGTACAGAGATCTTAGATCACACACCAACTCCAGTTTGACAAAAAGCATAATGCAATTAACCTGTCATTACAGCAAAATTAATGCTCATAGTTGCTAAATAGCGATTTGTGACTTATTTTTAAAACAGCAGGGCACTGTATTTCCTAAAATAACCAGTTTTCAGGGTGATTTTCTAAATAGTGTTTGTGGGTAGGGCAGTAGAAGGGAAGAATTTTTTTTATTTTTTTTTTTCCCAGAGGTCAAAATCAAAGGAAGATTTTTCAAAGGTATATTCATTATTTCTTCAGAGGCAATATCAGCGAAAGATCTTTTCTCTGTCATATTTACTCTCCAAACAATGGCAGTTTCTGAGACCATCAAGGAAAAAGAAGTTTGGGGTATTGCATTGCATCGAGGAGAGGGATGCACAGTTGCAGGCTAAGCTCCTCTCCCCTAGAAAAGTTTAACCTGTAAATCAAGCCACTAGAGTTCAGGGTGTGAAGAGGGTGGGAAAATAAAAGATAACCTCTTAGAACCACTCACCTCTATATTCATGAAATGCCTGACAAGCTCACTGTACTGAAATGATGTCACATGGCACACAAGTGGCACATGGTTGGAATAAGGATAGCAATCTTTCTGACAGATTTTCACACATACACATTAATATGTCTGTGTGCAAACTTATATACACACAAAGTCTGGCTAAAATCCAGGCTGCAAGAGCTTTCTCTGCCCCTGAACTGATGTGTTATTTGGTATGCAACTTTGTGGATAGAAAGCTTTACTGTAAATCTGTGTTTGTGTTTGAAAAATATTTCCTAGAATTTAAAACCACAATTAGGTCAAAATGAAGCATTTCAGTAAGGAGTGATGTATTTCCTTCCACTGCACAATGTTTTCTGATTTCCTCTGAAAAGTCTCAGGAGTAGCCTGTTCATTTTTAACCAATATTTCTTGTGTGTAAGGAAACATTAGTAATTTTGCAGCTAAATAATTTAATTTGTATGCTGAAAGCAGAACAACGTGAACTTCACAATGACAGAGCATATTAAACTCTCATGATGAAAGACATGAGCCTTCTAGCAGGCTGTGGATAGGAAAGATTCCAAGAAGTATATATACAGCTGACTCAAAGCTCAAAAGTGCTTGTGTCATTAATTTTATAAAAAGAGATGCTGTTGTGGAGGGGGTAGATAGACAAAACTAAGAGAGCACAATGCAGATACAATGTGGGCAGAGGAGAAAGCAAGAACCAGTTCTAGAAATAAAAGCAGAGACCATGTAGCTGCAGTCCCAAACTGCCAGGGAGAGGTGTGATATGCATATACTTAAGCAAAAAAAATTTCACAAGAAATTTAGGGAATTCACAACAAATTGGGAAATCCACTAGGGGATCCCCTGTGCTTACAAGCATGGGGTCAGAAAAGTCTCTTCAAGGACTGTGGCACCCCTTTTCCCTTCTTCAGGGGTAATACTCTGGCTCTGGTATGAAGCTGGATGTGCCTGTAAGTACACAGAGGTGGAGGAAGTATATCTCCATCTCCTAAGGACATGGCAGATGCTAGGCTTTTCTTTCAGATTTGGGAGGTAGCATGAGACCTGTTCATGATGGTAATTCAGGTGCAAAGAAGCCAGCAAAGGTTCAGAAGACCTGCGAACTATGCTAAACGCATAAATCAGGAGGATGGCACACACAGCTTTCAGATCACCCTGCAACTGAGTCAAAGACAACTCACCATTACACCACCAAAAGGAATCCAAGGTTAAATGTACCTCATTTTTTGCAGGATCCCAACACAGGGATCACAATAAACTCAGATGGGTTGTGACATGGGTGACTAGTTCTTGCTGTGGATGGGATGCAAACAGGGAGAAGGGAGGAAGTGTTGACTGGAGCAGTAGCAGCATGATATACCTTACAGTCTCCAGCCCACTTTATATAAGCATGTCCATACTTTTTTCCTTCAGGCAGTACAAAATAACATTTCAAAGCCAAATTGGCAGCTGTACTCTTGTCAGCAACAGTAGTGCTTGTTTCTATTAGGGATATAATGCACAGAAAACATACAGCATGTCAATTGTGTTGGCCGCCCCTCCCAAACCCTTAATGGTGTGTTCCTGTCATCATTTGGTCTCTGCTTCCAGCATACTTCCAGCTTCTCTACATACAGCTGATACTCATTCCCACTCATTAAATTAAATTTGTTCTTGCTGTTGCTGTTGCTTGCTTTTGAATATTTGCGGTTACTTCAGGGCTGGGAGCAGCTGCCTGTGTCTGAGGAGCTGCTGGTGTATATAAATGGGCGACTGCACTAGAATAAGCAAGGCTAACTGGAAACGCCAGCAAAATGCAATACAGAAAATGCTGATTGATTCATAGAATCATTAATGGACCTTAAAGATCATCAATTTCCAACCCCCCTGCCCTGAGCAGGACTAGTTTACAGATTAAGTCACTTTGTTTTTCAGCATCCCACTTGTGAAAAAGGGTTATGAACTGATTGTGTTGGAAGAATACAGTACTGTTATTTTTGTGTGTCTCTTTTGTATGCATGTTTGCTGCTGTAATGCATTGGCTTGCTGAAGCACATGCGAGATGTGTCTACTTCCACACAGTTTTTCTACTCATATGAGTCACCAGACACATAGCTATTTCTGAATATGTAACCTGTTGAACATCACAAGTATCACTGTTGAGCATTTAAGGCTCAATCTCATGGGCAGATCTCTCCACTTTAGCAAGTCGTTCCACGTAAGCAGAGCTGTGATGTCTTTGTCTATACCCATAGCATGTAGCACACACAAGGCATTGAATTTATTTAAGTTTGTAATCCAAGAAGGCTAAAAGAAAGTTGCACTATTTTGCATTTGCTGTGAGTTCAGAACTCAAGTAAAACTAGCCTCTATGGCCCAGCTAGTGCTTGTTTATCTCATATACCTTGGTAACTTTGACAGTGTCTGCATCCTCAGGCTCATATGCATTCAGATCATAGAACTTACATCCAAGACTCTCTGGGGAGCCTCTCTGCAGCATCCTATCTAATGTTTTTGCTACTCTGCTTTCCATATTAGCTCTGTCCTGTCCACTGTGGGTCTAGCTAGCTCTTGGATGAGTTGGGAGATACTGGTATGAAAAGAGGCAATTCCTATTTTTCGAAGTGTAAGAGCTATTTATACCTGTATGTCCTATCACTGGCAGCCTTCGATTCACTATAGTACGTCCTTCCTTATCATGTCAGTGTCTGTACATGTCTGTGATGTGACCCACTGCCTGCACAGACCACGGCTGCTGCTCTCCTACTGCTGTCCATGCCTATGCCTCTTACTGAGATTCCACAGAAAAGCTAATCTGCATGTGACTACCTTCTCCTGAAGACCTTTATGTTTCCTCTTTCATGTAGTGGCTGCTATATAGCAATTGCCTGAAGCAGATCCAAACTAATATAAACAATCCAGGATCTTGGTCTCTTTTTACCTGTCAGGGTAAAACTGAGAAACTGCATGGACAAAACTTCTTGGATTGCACACAGAGTCAATACACAGGCAACCTCTGTCTGATCCTCTGCATTTCCTATGCCTCACTTCATTTCTTGCTACAGAGTGGTAGTGAATAAATACTTGCTGTCTTTTCCTTTTGCAGTTTGTTGCAAGATCCTATGCACCTCAAACAACAGACTCAAGAATTGGGCTCAAAAATTAACAAAACAGGTACAAATCCATGACAACATAACTTACTGCTGCTGGCCAGGGATTTTCTGTCTCTTCCTACCCCCTGCTGTTTGTAATACTTCCATGTTTGTCAAAAGAGCTGTTTCATCTTGTTTTTCTTCAACACTACCTGTGTAACAATACTTCTTGTAGTCTTCCAATAGTTTCAAATGTGTAGCTTAGGGCAGAATTTAGGGAGTTTTCAGTTTTGTAGCCAGAATGGTACCTTGAATGTACCTAGTGCCTAGTAAGAACTGGTACATACACAGGTGCCAATGCACCTCATATGAGGCAGGGTTAAGAGCTGGGGTAAGTTGCTCTTGACTCTTGCTGACTAACTCCTGCTCTGTTCCTTGTGAGTAATTCTGCCTGAGCATGTTTCTAGGTGACATCACAACAGGGATATTTCCTTGCAAAAACATCTAGGGACCAGCTACAGTAAACATTGCAGGTGTATTTACAACAATCAGCCGAAGTTCACTGGGAGAGAGAAGAGATAGCATGGGGTGGCAAAGGTGGAGATACTGACAAGGACACACAGTCAGCAAAGCTCATATAGCTTGTCCTAGCTCCCTGGGCTTAAGTATGTTGCTGCAGCCATCAGTTACACCACTTGGACATACATCACTGCTGTTGTCCTGGTTGACACAGCCTAAACCCTTAGGTACAAAGCTGCCAACTGAACTCATGTTGTGCAGTCTGCCCCTCCGTTTCTGGCCTATGTTTGGAGCTCACTCACTCTCTGCATTATCTTTCTTTGTAGGTGCAAGCAACACTGATGAGTGGAGACAAGGGATTGCACAGACACATGAGCTCCACCTTGGAGGCAGGGGATTTCTCAGGCACATGAGCTCCACTGTAACATGTGAGCAGGAAGAGATGTGAGAGGCTGTAACATGTGAGCAGGAAGAAATGTGAGCTGCTGGGTGACACTGATTAGTCCACCCCTCAGTCATCCTGTCCTCCCACTCAATCTGCATGTTCTAAGCACCCTCTGAGTGACTGCAGCAGCAGGATTGGCAAGTGGGGAAAAAAAAACAACACAACAATAAAACAGAGATAGAGAAAGCAACAAGCAAGGTAGCATTTGCTCAGCAGCAGCATGGTCCTCGAAGAGCAGAGAAAGTCTACCATGATGACAGGGGGCAAAGATGCCTGAAAGCACAGCGCAGGAAGGATCTTCTTGCTTGGTCCTGCTTGCATTTGAATCTAGCTGAGCTGGGTGGTGACAAAGTGTAGAGTGAAGTTTGGCTTCAGCTCTGAGCAGATCTAGCTCTGTTGTTCAGGGTTCTTGCACCAGGCCTACTTGGACAATCACTCTTTATAAAGAACTGGTGTGTGGAGAGGCAGACGGAAGAGAATTCTCTTGCTCTCCGAGTCACCTAATCACAGTTTGAGCAGACAGTGCAGCAAATCTTTCTACCTTCAGCCCTATAATGCTTTTTGAGCACCCTAATATGATGATCTTACAGGCCTTTCCTTATCTTAAAAAATTACTAATCCATGAACAGCTACTCTAGTGAGATGTGAACTAACCGAGTGAGGCCTTACAGAGCCCTATAAATTATTTAAGGTATTTTTAATTAAATTGTTTTGTTTTGTTTGTTTGCTGTTGTTGTTTTAAGCAAGACAAAGCAAGCATACTCAACTCTGAACCTGATTTGCTCAGTGGAGAAGCATTGCAGTTATACAGTCCCCTATCCTGTGAAAAGTCAACATCAGCACTCTGCTGATGCTTGCAAAGACTCTTCTTCTCATAACACTCTTCTTTTTTAATTTTAGTTTTATCTTGTAAATGTATGGTTCTTAGGAAGCTGGTGTCCAGAGCACTGGCTAGTTGATGGGACAGCATTCTCCGCTGTTACTGACTGCCAGAATTTCACAGGGTTTTTTCTACCTGTAGACTCAGAACCATAAAAAATCTCAAGTTGGAAGGGGCTCATAAGCATCATTAAGTCCAACTCCCTGCTCTTCACAAGACTACCTAAAATGAAACCGTAGGACTAAGAGTATTGTCCGGACACTCCTTGAATTCAGACAGGCTTGGTGCTGAGATCACTTCCCTGGGAAGCTTTTTCTAGTGTCTGACCACCCTCTCAGGGAAGAATCTTTTCCTAGTACCCAAACTGAACTTCCCATGATGCAGCTTCATTCTGTTTCCTCATGGCCTATCACTGGTCACTGGAGAGAGGAAATCAGTGGCTGCCCATCTGCTGCCCCCCTTGAGGGAAGTACAGATTGGCATGAGGCCAGCACTTCCAGCCTTCTTCAGGTGGAGGAAACCAAGTGGCCTCAGCTGCTCATCCCAAAACTGCACACAGTACTTGACGTGGGGCTGTACCAGTGCAGTGTGGAGTGGGACAATCACATTCCTTCACCACCTGGCTGTACTGTGCTTTGATGCACCCCAGGGCACAGTTGGTCCTTTTGTCTGCCAGGGCCCTCTGTTGATTCATATTCAACTTGGCATCAACCCAGATGCCCAACTCTCTTTTCTCAGCTCTCCAGCCTCTTGTCTCTAGCCTGTAGGATAAACCAGCATTACCCCATCACTTGTGGAGAACCCTGCACTTGCTCTTGTTAAATTTCATATGGTAGGTAATTGCTCAGCTCTCTTGTTTATCCAGATCTCTCTGTAAGGCCTCTCTACGCTTGAGGGTGTCAGCAGCTCCTCCTAGTTCAGTATCATTGGCAAATGTACTTAACACACATTTGATTCCTGCATACAGATAATTTATATAAACATTAAAGACCAAACGCCATAAAATCAAACCCTGGAGAACCCCACTGGTGATTCAACAACAAGGTAGTTGAGGTAATGCAAGGGAGAGTTGTAGAGAGGTTGGTGCTGGTCTCTTCTCACAGGTAATCAGCGACAGAACAAGAGGGAATGGCTTCAAGTTGCAACAGGGGGGGTTTAGACTGGACATTAGGAAAAGAATGTTCACGAAAGAGTGGTCCAACACTGGAATAGTCTGCTCAGGGAGGTGGTTGAGTCACCATCCCTGGATGTGTTTAAGGGTCATTTGGATGTGGTGTTAGTGGATATGGTTTAGAGGAGAACTTTGTAAAGTAGGGATGGTGGTTGGACTTGGTGATCCCAAGGGGCTTTTCCAAACTGAATGGTTCTATGATTCTATGATTCTATGAAGATAAGCAGCACACTGAATTAAGTAGCTCAGGAAAAAAAAAAAAAAATGTGGGGGGCTACTGTGCAAGGCCTTTACTGGTAATTTCTTTTTTTTTCTTTTTTTTTCTAGGCTGAGAGTCTAGCAGCTCAGAAACACATTTCAGCCCGAAGTAAATAATATAAAGCAGCTTTATTTTACCTATTTTGATGGTCAGAGGCAAGTTTGAGTAGAGTGTACCAGGTGCCTGAGAACTATATTCCAAATAATATCTAGGTCACAGTGATTAGCCTGAGAAGAAGTGAAGCTAGAGATCTTCTTGCTTTGCTTAATAATGATGTCCCAGATTTTAGACTAGGTGCTTGAGGTGTTGTCATCTGACGTTCATGAAGTTTGACCTGCAGAAGCTCCTGCTACTTCAGTATGGCATGAGAAGTGATTTTTTTTTTTTTTGAGTAGGGAACAATAAGCCTCACTGGATACTTCTCAGAAGTGAGGCTAGGGAACCTGTCAAGAAGCAAAATGAAATGTTACAGTAGAGGCTGACAAGAGGAATATTATTATAGATTAGTTCTTGATTAAGAAACATTCTAGAATTTTTGGAAATAAAATTACGGCGTTGCAGATAATTATTATTTTTTTAATGTCTGAATTAATTTGCTTAGGAGAAAGAAAGAACCCTGAAATGGGACATTAATTTGCATTAGGATTGCGAACAAAGGACTTGCTATGGCATGTTTTAATGTTCAAAGCAAACTGCAAAGCAGATTTCTTTTTGTAACAAGGCACTTCCAATACCTATTAATAGGGGCCTTGCCTTTTTTGCATCAAGAAGGAGAACAGGCAGTGGAGAGAAATTCATGAGGCAAAAGAATTACAAGCACAGCTAAATATGAATTGACAATAATCCAGGCCTTAAACAGTGTGACCTAAAGAAACCTCAAATTGTTCAATGCAGAATGCAGTTTGAGAACAAAAGTATTGCAAAATGCTCAGCTCTGGTGTCTTCCTGTGTGTCAAGAGCTAGTAAATATAAAAGCTACAGCCAGGGATAGAGGAAAGGAGAAAAAGAAGAGGTGATTCTCATGGAAACAGCAATTGTTTCACATGGGACACCACAAAACCACCACAAACATGTCTTGGAAAACCAAAACATTCTATACTCATGTAAATGAAAGTATGGGTAATGCCTCTCTCTTCCCCTCTCTCTTGCACCTCTGCCCCTCACCCATTTTAATTTTGAGATTATTAATAATCCATATATATTTCAATTAGGAAAATATATGGGCTTTATTAACAATACAACTTTAAAGGTGTGGGGTTTTTTCCTCTGCTGATTTTTCATAGATTTATAGATCCATAATCATTCACGTCACAGACTGAGGGAGATGAGGCTGGAACAGGATAATAGCCCTTAAATCCCCTTCTCTAAGCACTCAGATCTTCCCTGTCAGCAAGATTAAAACAGTCAACAGCAGTCTTCATGTGTCTATACCCCACACGGAGCTTTCAAAACAACTGGAGTAGTGGCTGGCAAGCAGAAAAATGCAGGCTTTCTATTGCTGTGCCTGATACTGCTGTGATAAAGAGAAAAGAAGATTGTCAGCTTTTGTAGCTTTGGAAAGGACTGGTGTTAGTTCCTTAATCAGGTGAATGCAGAGAAGGTAGAAGAGTGCGGGAATATAGTATGTTGCAGTTTAACATGCAGCGACAATTTCCTTTCCTAAAACAGAAAGGCAGAGAGAGGGAAGCACCAAATGTCCTCCTGCAACCTGACAAGGAGAAAGGTAACAAAGGCATGCATGTAGACAAGCAGAGTGGCTTTTCTGCTGCTGCTCCACAGAAGTCTCAGCACCTACTGCTCTTGGGACCTGAGGGGAATGGCAACTATTATGTGGACGATGAAGATGAGGATGAAGATGAGAAAGAAGAAGAAAACTGGCTAAGTGGAGACAAATTTGAAGGAGAAAACAAGCCTTCATCATCCATTCCTTTCTCCCCTACCCTTTCTTCTGGAGTCCCGGCTTCCACCTCATCCGTGCTGAAGATCAACGTTGGTGGCCAAAGCTACCGCCTTGCCTACCAGGCAGTGGCCATCTACCCCAAGACCCGCCTGGGACGCCTGGCTACCTCCACGGATCGGCGCTGCCAGCTGGGCCTGTGTGATGACTACGCTGCCCAGGTAGATGAGTATTTCTTTGACAGGGACCCAGCTGTCTTCCAGCTGGTGTACAACTTCTATGCCTCGGGTGTGCTGCGTGTACGGGATGAGCTCTGCCCTCGTAGCTTCCTGGAGGAGCTGAGCTACTGGGGTGTGCGACTCAAGTACACACCTCGCTGCTGCCGCATCTGCTTCGAGGAGCGCCGCGATGAGCTGACGGAGCAGCTGAAGGTCCAGCGTGAGCTGCGCTCCCAAGCAGAGGCTCAGGAGAACGAGCAGCTCTTCCACCACATGCGCTACTATGGTGCCCAGCGCTGGCGCCTCTGGAACCTCATGGAGAAGCCTTTCTCCTCTGTCACTGCCAAGTTGATGGCAGTGGCCTCCAGCTTCTTTGTGCTCATCTCCGTGGTGGCCCTGGCACTCAATACTGTGGAGGAGTTACAGCACGTAGACCAAATCAGCGGGGAGACCCGGCCTATCTTGGAGCACGTTGAGACCCTGTGTGTCGCATTCTTCACACTGGAGTACCTGCTGCGCTTGGTCTCCACCCCAGACCTGCGCCGCTTTGTCAGCAGCGCCCTCAATGCAGTAGACCTCATTGCCATCCTGCCCCTCTACCTGCAGATGGTGATCGAATGCTTTAGTGGTAGCGACGATCCTGGAGGTCATGGATCTCAGCACGAGCATGAGATCGAGACAGTGGGACGGGTGGGCAAGGTGGGACAAGCACTTCGCATCATGCGCCTCATGCGCATCTTCCGCATCCTCAAGCTGGCCCGGCACTCCACAGGGCTGCGTGCCTTTGGCTTTACTTTGCGCCAGTGCTACCAGCAGGTGGGCTGCCTTTTGCTCTTCATTGCCATGGGCATCTTCGTCTTCTCTGCCATGGTCTACACAGTGGAGCATGATGTCGCCAGTACCAACTTCACCAGCATCCCCCACGCTTGGTGGTGGGCTGCCGTAAGTACACGCCTTTCAACTTGATGGGTAGCCACAGACCCCCCCTCCCGTTTCCTCCCCTTCCTTGCTAGAGTTGCTTGCAGCCTTGAAAACAGCAGGCTCAGATCAGTGAACATCTGCTCTGAATTATGAGCTTATAGGACATATGCACTCACTCACGCACACACATACACTCATTCCTCTCTGTTGCAGGCTTAAATCAAGGCTTAATCAGGCAGTGTTGAAATTCCTGTCCAACCAAATGCAGACAGTACTTACACTTTTAAAGAAGTGGGCAAAGAGACAGGAAATAAAAGCATTTCCCCATTTAATCCTATTGCCAGTGTTGAAAAAAAAAACCAAAACAAAACACCCCAAAACAATTGAAACACACACACAAACAAAAAAAATTCCACAAAAAAAACCCAAAACCAACCAAAAAAAATAACCACCAAAAAATAAAAAGTGGGAAAAAAAAAGCTTTTATCAACCTTACTGGTTGCAGGTGGACACAGGATTTTCATTCTGGATAAGACATAGTTTATTAACTGTAGTGTGATCACTCAAATTTGCAAGGCAAAGCTCTCGCAGAGCTCTGACCATTACAAATTCATTAGGGCAAACAGTTGTCTGGACAAAAGATTATGTTTTGTTGTTTAGGAGGCAGCTCTAAAGTGTATGTCTACACACACACACAAAGCATTGGTGATTATTTATACCATGCCAGACTTGCAGAGAACTAAATACAAAAAGAAGTAGAAAGGCTCAAGGGGTTGATAATGGGATAAACTGCCTTCTACATCTAGGTCACTGGTTTGAATCCCACCTCACTTAGTACTGAGAGCTAGTTAATGTCACTTTGAATGTGTTTTTGCAGCCTCTGCCAGAACAAGTGTGATTTTAGTCCCATCCTAAGCACTTGGTGTGAGGGTAACTGGCTGAGTTTCAGCTGACAAGCCTCAGAAATTAAAACAGAATGACCTCATTTCTAGAGACTGCCTCCAGGTTAGTGCTCTAAGGCATTTGGACACATCTCCTTGAGAGGTTTGAACTATCACTGACCTGTAGTACACTGCGTTATGTGGAGGGCTGTTTTTCAGGCAGCATTTTCTAGGCGGTTGGGTTTGCTTCTTTCAGGGACATGAACAGAGACCTGTAAATTTAAAGTAATCCAGCTTGCTTAAATGCCTTCTGGCTCTGGCAGCATCCTGGCAGAGCTGTTGCAGCATCCCAGACTTGGAATTCACCTCTAAAAGGTTTGGGAAGCATTTCAACTCAGTTGGATTGCATTAACACCCAAGGGTACACATACCTTCACTTACAGAAGGCTCACCGATATTGTGAGATCTAAATGGTAGTTGTATCATTCAATGTGAGCTGTGAAGGCAAAAGAAACATTTCTAGGTTTTTCAAGACTAGCAGACAATGGAGAGGGAGCTGCAGGCTCTACAGAAATGCTTAACAGACAGTCCTCTTGTGTAGGTATGGCAGTTTCAGAATCATAAGTTTTACAGCAATGTTTTGGCAGGGAGGAGGGAAGGGCATTTTTCCAAGGGCACAGGGGAGAGGGGGAAGTTGATCCCTGCCTGTGCTAGAACTGCAGCCCTTTGGAGTTGGAAAACAATGGCTCTGCTACACTGCAGAAGATCTATAACATCCTGGATGAAATCTGAGGACACCTAGATTTTGCAGGTGCTGAAAGAAGGAAAAAGGCCCATATATTGGCTGTCCATAACACTGAGGATTGTTCTAGTGTGTCATCACATATACTTAATTTCCCAGCAGCTGATGCTGGCCTCCATAATCTGTGTTAATGGCAGGGCCTCAGGTGCACTTCTAACCCCTGAGCCTAGCAATGTGACTGACTATGTCCCAGTCAATTCCCTGGGGCAGGAAGCCCGTGCAAAAGGACTGGAAAGGAGTAAGATCTTCTCATGATAGATGATCAGCATAGGCAATGGATGCACCAAGATGTGTATGGATCCCACAGGACAGAAACCCCTACCCATCCAAAACTGTTTTTTCTGGCCAGCAGCCCTGGGAGTCCATGGCCTGTACTTCTGGTTCAGCAACAGCTGATGAGATGTGGTGGTTTCCCACACACACATTTATAGTGGTTCAGAGCATGGCAAGAAAAGTGGCCCTTCGGACATATCTATATATGTACATCCAGATGGACATGTGCTGAATATCCTTTAAGCTACCGTATGGGGAAGAGATAAAAATCAAAGAACACAGGAAAGAGTTTCTGTAATGTGATCTTCACAGTTCATGTTTAAATTACATATATAGATTATGAAAAAAGAAAAATAAATCTGTGCTTCACACATTACCAGAATAAGGACATGAGTCATAATTTGTTTTCTAAACGTACAGGATATATGTGAAATCTTTAGGGCTCATTTCTGGTAACAAGCTGGTAACACCAACTTGCAGACACACAATAATTTAGATACTCCTAAGAAACCTCTGCAACTATGACTACGTGTAAAAGGCCTGTTTGGCTGAGCAAGAGTCTCCAAAGGAGAAACTGTAACAGCACATTGCAACACTAAGGTATAAAATTCTTTTCCAAGTCTATGCATTCTTTAACAGTGAAAACTAGGATATCTAGATCACTCAAGTTTCATTAAAAGCCAACAGCATTCCCAGTCTCACACATACACACAGGACAAGTATCCCTCTCAAACTGTCACAGGCAATGTAGAAGACTATGCTTGCAGAACAGAACTTTATCAAAGGATAATGATTTTGTCCTGGTTGGTAAAGATAAACATCTTGCCTTCATCTCAGTATTTATTTTTGGATATATTTATCCTGTTTTATAATTCAAATCCAGTGACTTAATTTCCATTTAAGCAAGTGAGTAATCCTTTTTATTCCACAGGAAGCACCAGGTGCATCCTACAAATGTGCTTACCCAGTGCTGCCTCATATACCCTAATGCTTTCTTCATTTGAAACAACATTTTATTTAACATGTTAGAGGATGACAGGCTGCACATTCTGATCTTCCAAACACTTATTTAAGTGCTGAAGCCAACAGAGCATTACATTGAAAGTGCTATTGACTGTGGTTTATTTCTGCCAAAGTTTTAGAATGCTGTTTCACTCATACACATGATGTTGCAATACTGTGAAAAAAAATAAATAAAATTAATTGGCTGGAAAAGATCCCTTGCACAGACTAGGAAGTGCCAGATGGCAGAAGGCTGCAAGTTTTACCTGCCAGAGAAAAACAAATTATATTTACTTAATGTAAAAATTATAAACAATCAAGGAGTGTGCAGTGGACGTCTAGGAGATATTTTATGCTGACTGTTTGGGAGTGCACCAGATGCAGATGTAGCAACCCCATAAGCAAACATCCATGAATTTTTGAAACTAAATTTCACCAAAAAGTATTGCAGTACTTGGTATAGTTTGGGGTGTATATAAAACACCATTCCTTCATACATCCATAGGATAAAAAGAGAAAATGCTGATGGCTGAGAAGAAAAAATTATTTTAAAATACATAGAGAGTGTGGTGGGAAAACATACAGATTCATACAAAGCAGATATACAGAATGCCATTACTCCCATAAAAAAAAAATAATAAAAAAAAATAAAAAAATTTAAAAAATTAAACAAACCCCAAACCCTTCTTCAGAAGGGAATTTAGCAAAAAATTCCCACCTCTGTGCCTGTTGGCTAACAGCAATATTCCCTGCTGAAGGTATATACATCTTCTTTAATCTCTGACATACAGGAGGATCAAACTATTTAGTACTAAAAACATACGTGTTGTGAACATACAAGCTGAGTAAAAACTTCCTGACAATAGAGATATTTTTTTTCCCACAGCTCCTGGAAACTTCAAAGTCCTGGGTCACTTCTCTCTACATTGCAGAAGTTATAAAAATATATTTCACAATTAGCTGAAGAATTTAATGTGTTTTCCAATAGTTCCTAAAACATAAATGACAAACAAAGGTAATACTCAAAATGCAACCCACAGAATAAGTCCCAAAATACCGGGTTTTATTAACACTCAGGATTTAGACACAGAGCATCTGTTCTAAGAGAGATGATGAGGCAGCAGAGCTGCAGTTATCATTGGATTTGTGTAGTCAGGGACCCATCTCTATCTGTTCACCACAGCTAACCAAACCCACCCTCTGGACAGGCTGGTGTGAAAATTGTTTGGAAATGCCCTCTGCAGGACAAAGCTTTTAAATATCCTCTTGAATATTGTCAAGTTGCACTGTTGTCTTTCTGTACTGAGGGACTTCTTTTAATTAGGGATTTTTGCACAACATGAATAGTACAGTAGAAAAGGCAGCAGAGGCTGTTTCAGATTTATAATGGAAAGTGCAAACCCACTGATTTTAAATCTGTCTCTGATCCCTGAACATATTTGTTTATCTGTTTCTCCTCAGCTAATAAGCTGAATGTTTGTTTGCCTGTAGGTCAGCATCTCTACAGTGGGATATGGAGACATGTGTCCAGAAACTCACCTTGGCCGCCTGTTTGCTTTTCTCTGCATTGCATTTGGAATAATCTTGAATGGCATGCCCATCTCCATTCTCTATAACAAATTCTCAGACTATTACAGCAAGCTGAAGGCGTATGAGTACACAGCTCTCAAGAAAGAACGGGGGAAGGTGGACTTTGCACGGAGAGCCATGAAGAAAATATCTGAATGTTGTGGAGAAGCACACCCTTTGCCACAGCACTGATATAGTTTGTGCTGTGGATATTGGGAGGTAACAGAGAAGCCAAAGAAGAAAGAAGAAAAACACATTGGCCAAGCTAACTGAAGATAAACTGTAAAGGCCAAAAAAAGCCAAAAGTTGATGATGAAATCAATTCTGATGGGGATTTTTTTTGCTGTTTTTGTTTTGCATTTTATTTTGGGGTTTGTTTGTTTGTTTGTTTGTTTTTCTGGCTTTGCTAGGAAGTGAACAGCACTTAAGTGCTGACCAAGTATCTGAAATTACATTCTTCAGATAAACCACCCAGAAACTATGAATTACACCCAAATGAGGATGTAACCTCTTGCTACTGATTAGGTCCAAAAGAAATAATCAAACCCAAAGAAAACTAATTACTGCTGTTAAGGGTCAGCCAGCTCTCTGCAGTCCAGGCAGTCTCAAAAATTAAACAAATAGAATGCCCAATATACTACCTGCATTGCTAAAATTGGTTTTGCACCAGCTTTCAAAACCAGGAAAACAGCCTGGAGCATTTACCTGAATATTAGCAGCATCTGTAGTCTTTAAGCTTTCAGCTTCTGTTTCCACTTTCAGATAGCTATGCTTCACTGTTACAATTTTATTTTTCAAATATAGTGACCTGCAACTTATTCCCATTTTCATATCTAGACAATCAACACACTTCTTTCAGTATTTTCCCCATTGGCATCTCCATAATAATTTTCCAGTATGCCAAGATCTAGTGAAGAAGTCTGAAGTCTGAGTTGATAAATGTAATTGATCAATTTTGAAAATATTTCCAAACTGAAACCTTCTTTAGGTATAGGATTAAGTGATAAGCTAAATTTATTTTGCAGCATTTAATATACCTACCTATTGAATTGTTAGAATAGTAATAGGTCTGTAATGGGACATAAGTGTTAAAGCAGCACTTGAAAAAAGTATCAAGTGAAACATGTAATGGATCTTATCAGTACTTGCCTGTGAACTACTTTAAATATAATATAAAGTCAAGCTACTTTGTGTGGCACATACAGCTGTTATAGACACAGTTTTGACACCTTAGCTCAACCCCAGTAGTACCTTACTTCCTAATATTACTGAGCCTTCTTGAACAGCTGGATGCAATTTTTCTTGTATCAGAAACACCCCAAAACCTATGCAACAAATAAGAACAACAGTTAAATGGAATCAGAGTTTCATGTATTCATTTACAATATACCAGGAGTATTCTTTTTACACAAGAACAGTCATACCAATTTAGAAAGAGTAACCTAAACTACAGATCTGAAAGAACAGTTATTTTATTGATACTCAGATAGAGCTAGCTTTTTTAAAAAAAGAAAAAAAAAAAAAAAAAAAAAAAAAAAAAAAGAGGAAAAAAAAGGAAGCAATGGTAACAGCCACTGAGCCACAGATAGAACTCATGGCTGTTACTCACCAGCTATCTTGCAGAACAGCCTGATGGCAGAGATGCATTTTTAAATTCTTGAACTCTAATGTTGTGTTTGTGCTTCCCTGTTGAATGCAGATGGCTGCATTCAAATCTCAGAGCCACACTGGAAACAATGGTGTGAAGCTTAGTCTCGGGACAGCTGAGGGTTAAAAAGTTCATTAATTTTACCACGTCCATGCAAATTGTGTCAAGCATAGAGACATTTCTCCTTTCAGTGGTGATAAGGTAATTAGTAACCAAGTTGTTCTTCTCATTCTCTACCTCCAGACAAACGTATCATAAGCCCATCTGTCATTTTGTTCTTTAAGAATGACAGTCAGCACATTGTGTGCTGATCAGCTCTGTTAAAAGCTAAACCATGTCTTTAAGGCACAGCTGAGCCCTGGGAGTTGAATGTGATAGATGTTTGCTGTTCCGGACTGCACACAATGCAGCAGACACAATCCTAGCACTCACTGAGAAGAATAGCTGCTTTAGTTTGGCTCTAGGGATGGTATAAATTTGCATGGCTCTTCTGCACAGCAACAACAGGATGGGGAACTTCCTGAAATCCTGAAATCCTGAATCCAGGAAGCCTCTCTGTTAGTCACCCACTGCGGTTTAGGGAGGTGGCAAATTATAAGCATGCAAAAACAAAACTGCATTTATTTGCAACATGCAGCTTGGGCTAGATCCATTAAAAGGACTTTAATGTTACTGGTTACACAACATTATAAGATATGAGACACCCTAAATTAACACTTTTGGCTGAAGGAATCATTACTTGCATGTATATGCAGATGAGACGCAGATGCTCAGCCTTGCATGACAAACTCAGCACCTTCTTGTCACCTAGAGAAATCCAGAGCCTGAGTGAGCCCTCCCTTGGCTGAGACCACACAAATCACCCTCCTCCTTTTCTACCCCACTTGTCTCACATGCAGGTCACATTCAAGTAAAGGTTCTTCAAGACATATAAAAGAATAGGTTTTCCACACAAAACACAAGCAGGATAAAAAGGGCTGTTCTCTCTTTTATTAAAAGTCAGAATTCACTATCCTTGGTATGTGCTTTATTATCTGTCCAAAAAGATTTTAATGCACAAGTCCCATAGTGCTGGTCTAACTGTCCAAATACACCTTGGTCTCTCCCACCCGTCTAGCTGAAGCTGTTCCACTTTACGACCCATCAGGTGACGGTAAAACAAAGGCTTGGTGTTTGCAGCACTCAGCTGGGTGGAAAGGTGTGGGTCACAGGCCCTGCTTCAATAAAGAGCTGTGAAAACAGCCCAACCAATCAGCAAAATCAATCTTCTCTGGCCCAAGCAGTCTTTGATTGAAGTATTTAGTCTAGAAGGACTCCTGTCTGTCCCCACACACTGAAGCCACATCAAGCCAAAACTCTTACTTAGAGTACCCTATGGGCTTATGGTCATGTGCCAAAATGCTTGCAAGCATGGAGACCAATTTCTGTCCCATCAGGAGAAGAAGACATTGTAATCAGTACCACTGGGTCTCATCTGGATGCGCTGAATACTGACGCAGTAACAGCTTGGGCAGCTCAGCTTACCTAGTGGCTTCCTCATTCTCTTCTTTCTTAATGCATTTTGCCCTTTCATCTTTCCACCATCCAGTCCCACCATCTCACTGATAGCAGCTATGGTTCCTTTTGGTTTCTCCTATGTACTCACTCAACACACAAATGTGACGGTTTGGAGGAGCACTTAGATTCTTGGCTTGGTTTGGTGACCTAGCTTGAATTACAGAGCTCTGAATAGTGCTAGAGCTGAGCAACATAAGATAGATGGTAGAAATGGCAGAAGACTACACAAAGCAGAAGACTACACAAGCAGAAGACTACACAAAGTTGCTGGTTTTCTGTCTGTAACACGTGGTTTACCTTCTCTGTTGCACTCAGCAGGCGAGTGGCTCGTTAGTGCAGTAAAGCATTTTCCAGCAAACTACAAGTTAGTGTTTGGGTTGTGGGGTTGTGTCTTGTTGTTTTGTTTTGTTGTGTTTTGTTTTTTAAACAAAGACTCATACTTTTCTTATCTGGATTACCTTATGCAGCTTTCTGTTTTGTGGCTTAATTAATCTTATTTTAGGGGTGACAAGCAAAAGTCTGTGCATTTCAGTAGGTAAGAGTCTGCTCAAGTTGAGGTACCACTATATATCAGCCAGAAATTGCCCCAAATGCCCAAAGCTCTGTCAGTACCAGCAATTTCTGTGGATGGCTTCTAGCAAGGCCCTCCAAAAGGTCCTCTTTTCCTGTGAGAGCCTGTCTGAGTCTCATACCACACAAACAGGACCTCCAGCTGGCTCAGAGGAAAGAGTTCATATTGCCACAAAGTTTCTTGGGATAACATCCTGGAGCGTAGAGGGGCCCATGAAAGCTGGCTGATATTTAAGAATCCCCTTCTCCAGGCCCAAGAGCAATGCATTCCAGCTAAGAGGAAGTCAGGTAGAAACTCTAGGAGGCCAGTGAGGACGAGCAAGCAGCTCCTAGAAAAGCTCAGCCTTCAGAAGGAAGCATACAGGGGGTGGAAGCTGGGGCAGGTATCCTGGGAGGATTACAGAGAGGTTGCCCGAGCAGCTGGGGATCAGGTGAGGAGACCCAAATCCCTGCTAGAATTAAATCTCACCAGGGATGTAAAGAGCAGTAAGAAAAGCTTCTATAGCTATGTCGGGGATAAAAGGACAACCAAGGAGAGTGTAGGCCCTCTGCTGAAGGAAATGGGTGAGATAGTAAATACAGGATGTCCCGGCTGTCCTGGGTCACCTCCTTGTCCCCTGCGTACCTTAGCATGTCTTCTAGGAGGATCTGTTCCCTGATCTTCCCAGGCACAGAGGTGAGGCTGATATGTTGGTAATTCCCAGGGTCCTCCTTTCTACCCTTCTTAAATATGAGCATAACATGTCCTTCCTTCCAGTCCCCAGGGACTTCACCTGACTGCCATGACTTTTCAAACATCATGTACAGTGGTTTTGCAACTACATCCGCCAATTCCTTCAGGACTCTGGGATGTATCTCATCAGGTCCCATGGACTTGTGTATCTTCAGGTTCCTCAGATGGTCATGAGCCTTATCTTCACTCACAGTAGGGAGAACCTCGACAGTGTGTGCTTACAGCCCAGAGAGCCAAACACATCCTGGGCTGCATCAAAAGAAGTGTTGCCAGCAGGGCCAGGGAGAGGATTCTGCCCCTCTGCTCTGCTCTGGTGAGAGTCCACCTGGAGTACTGTGTACAGTTCTGGTGCCCTCAGCACAAGAAGGATATAAACCTGCTGGAGAGGGTCCAGAGAAGGGCCACCAAGCTGATCAAATGGCTGGAGCACCTCTGCTGTGAAGACAGGCTGAGTTGGGGCTGTTCAGCCAAGAGAAGAGAAGGCTCTAGGGAGACCTTATAGCACCTTCCAGTACCTGAAGGGCCTACAGGAAAGCTGGGGAGGGGCTTTTCATCAGAGAGGGAAGTGACAGGACAAGGGGTGATGGCTTTAAACTGAGAGAGGGGAGATTTAGGTTTGATATTAGGAAGAAATTCTTCACTATAAGGGTGGTAAGGAGCTGGAATGGGTTGCCCAGGGAAGTTGGTGAGGCCCTATCCCTGGAGGTTTTTTAAGACCAGGTTGGATGAGGTTTTGTGCAACATGGTCTAGTGGTAGGGTTGTCTGCTCATGGCAGGGGGGTTGGAACTTAATGATCTTTAAGGTCCTTTCCAACCTTAAGATTCTATGATTCTATGAAATCAAACTTCTGACAGCCTGCAGAAGTCTGTGCAAACCTGTACCAGCTGGTTTTGAAAGAGGATGCAGCATTTTTGCCATTTTTTTTTCTCCTTCTGAGAAGGAGTCCCAGTTAATTTATTCTGTCACATCCACTAAGACTTTCAGTGGCATCATCACTGTCCCTACATTACTCAGTCAAATGATACACATGATGACATCCAAAAATAATGCATTTGTCTTGGTTACTTGAACACCACAGGACTTCAACAACCAAAAGATTTCAGAATAACTGCTTCAAGGGAAAATACACTTACACATTACAAATATGGGCACCACTACTACAGCTAAAGTAGATAGTGCTTGTTTTAGGAGATTTTAATTTGGTATACCTAAAGTTTTGGGAAAACAAGGTTCAGCATTCTCAAACCATTGAGAAACCTCTATGAATGTGGCCATGGTAAAGCCTTCTATTTTAACTAACTGCAGATATTAATGAGCCCCAAAGGGAGAAGAAAAGTATTTTCTATCAGTACTTTTTACGACAGTCTTAGCAAACATGTTGTCCCTAGTAGATGAAGAAACAATTAGTGTATCTGGATGGCTTGGCTTCATTTTAGGACAACCAGCTGTTGTTTCTTCAACTCATTTTAGGCCTAGGAATTACTTATTTTTTTTTATTTTAATTGGGGGGGGGGTGGTGGTGGTGGTGGTAAAGAAAAAAGGAGAAAAAACAAAAAGGAGGGGAAAAAAAAGAGAAAGGGAGAATAAATTTTTTAAAAGAGAGAAAATTAGAAAAGAAGGGAAAAAATTAGGGTGGGGGTTGGTAGAAATCTAAAGAGTCTTTCTGTACATAAGACAGTGGAAAGAATTCCAGTTAGAATATGCTTTTGCAGAAACCCTTTTCTTAGCAGAACATCACTTGTTCAATGCAATTCTGCAGCTGTTTGCTTTTCTCATTAAAGAAAAACAGCACTTAGAGGGGTAGCTACAGTAAGCCACAAATTAATAGGCATCTGGTGCTATTCCCAGGCTTCAAAGACAAATAATATTCAGTCTTTAAATATGGATAATTGTAAAGATTATAAAGTAGGTATATTTCAAAGTTTTTGGAGAAAAATAATCACTGTCTAGGAAGTCTAAGAATAAGTCTAGGAAGGAAAAATTGTCTCCTAGCTTAAAAAAATGGCTCCAACTGTATACAATATACTGGTTTTCTGTTACGCAAAAATATTTGAGTCATGCTTATCTGCTATTTACAGAACCTTTATTAGCTTCTTTATTCAGTAGTAGAGAAATTATATGGCATTTGACTGTAATCCAGGTCTTTATCTTGGACTGAAAAAGGAAAAGGTCAGAGGTACCAGCTTTTTATGTACTTGGGTAACTCCATGGAAATATGCTGAGAAAAAATATTCTACAGGTAGCTCCTGGGATAGAGATTACCAAGGTTTTAAAATAAAACTTGACAGACCCTAATTGTACTTGATAAGATTACTCCGTACTGTCATTTCAACTTCTGAAGCATATTTGCTCCATTTGTAAGCAAAAGTATTTCTCCCCTATTAATAACCATAAAAACAAGTACCTTAGTTAAAAGTCAGGGGTTTGCTACAACTGGTAACTGCTTCTCAGGCCACCACATACCTGTGCAACACTATTTCCTTCACTGGTTTTGGCAGAAGAAACTGCCTGAAAAGCACTTCTACTACCAGCTGGCCAGAAAAGGTAGAACCTGCTTTGGCTGCAGAGCTGAAGTAGCTCTACATGGCTAAAACCAGCTGGCACTGTCACCTAAAATGTCTGCCTGCAAAGGAAATATTCAATACCGACGTAAGAACAGCCTTGCTCAGTAGGACTTTTTTTTCTTTCTTTCTTTTTTTTCTTAACAAAGAAATTGAGGTGGAATTATATATGGAGGTGGACACAGGGACTGCAGATGAAAGCAACATCCCATCCCTAACAGAAAGGCTGGGCTCTGAGGTGAAGTCCTTTTGATTCAGCCTTTGCACAAGCCAGGTAGAAAAGGGTCTCCATCCTCCGCAAATCTGCTCCAGCCAAGCCTTGAGCGTCAGGCTGGTCTGGCTTCCAAATATCTTAATATCCACATATTTTACTGGGGTAAACAAAAAGGAAAAGCAAACAAACAAACGAAACCACAAACCAAAGCCACGAACCCAGCAAATTCCAGAAAAACAGGAAAATTCAGGAAATCACACGCAGGTTGGAAGAGCACGTGACGCTGTGGTGGGGGGGGCGCAAGACCCTGCAGGAAAGGGAAAGATACCTGCATCTTCTTGTGAAAATTACAGTCCCTTCCACGGAAAACTGTTCACTGCTGCCGCCCAGAGGTTACAGGCTGCCCTTTCCTTAAAAATACCTAGCACCGCCTACCTGCACTGCTAGCTACCTCTGCTGCATCTTCTTCAGGTGCAGTGTACCAACAGCCTGGAGTCCCGTCATCAAGAATGTTCACAAATAAGGTAAAATGTAATCCATACTGAAAAATCTGTATTATCATCAATATGGACTAAATGACTCTTCAATCTAAACCCTGCATTAATTATACTGGAAGTTAATTTCCCTGTTCCTTTTGTTTCTAAGAGACAGCTGCAGTACCTACAACAATCCCCAAGTCTCTACAAGAAGAAAAGTGATTCTAGGCAGATCTGGGTGGTGTCAGGATATGTTTGACACCTGGTCTGCGTATTTCTAGAACAGTTCAAGCAAAAAAAAATATCACCACTGAACATCAGAAAGGGCATATAAAGTTCAAGTCACCTTAACTGTACATTGAATGGATCGTTGTAGATGAACAGGGAGAGTTGTCCAGGCTTTTACTGATGGCATTTAACATAAGCAATCAGAACAACAAGTCTCAATGATCATTCCACTTTGAGGCATGGCAGGCTTAAAATAATGCTGCTTTTCTGGGTGTATTTTTCTATGCAGTACCATGCAATCTCCATTCACTGAAGGGAGGATGGTGGCACAAATTTGCAATTTGATCATGCAGCTCAGCCAACCCAGAAGATCAGTTTGACCTCCTGCAAAGAGAAGGTTTAGCTCCTGGCTCACATCAGACTTCTTGTTGCCTTGCCATGCAATGCTGTTGCTTGGCTTGAGCTTTGGTGTTCAAGCAGGTTCCCCTTGTTTTGTGAATCTCACCAGCTCACTAGTAAAAATGGATTCAACAACCCCATGCACAAATCTCTAGCTGGTTTGTGAACTGAATCAGCTTAGTGAATAGCTTCTCAAATGCTAGAGCTACTGTAAGGAGGGAGATGCAGCAGCTTCTGTTCAGAGCCAGGATGAAAACCACTACTTACTTGTGTTGCAGCAAGGCTGCTGTATTCAAAATCACATTTATTAGATCAGATCAGGGGCTGGAGAAGCGAGAAAGACATGAGGTTTTAAGCCCACTGCTCCTGCTTTATCTCATTCCACAAGCCCCTACTGCTCTTACACAGCTCTAATACCACTACTACACTTGCATCATCATGCTGCAATTTGCTTTGGCATTGCTTTTCAAAGGCATCTTTCCTTCTATGATTAGTTCTTTTCCTCCAATCCCTCCTCCTTCAGAAATGTGCAAATGCCTGCTTGGTTATAGCTTTAGGTTATTGGCAGGGCACAGGAGACCAGTTTCTTATATGCATTCTCTCTGCAGACTCTCACCTTTGCTTTTTATTCAAATTCTACTGTGATATTCACCTTCTGAACAAGTCAGATCCTCAGCTCACCCTTACAGATGCAGATTCAGTACATTAGTGCATTATCCTAAGGCACTTTGCATACCTGCCTGGAGACAAATGTTCATGTATAAATATGTTTTCTGTTCATGGTCAATCATGCAGAGACCTGAGTAAAATGCTGGTCAGTCCAGTGCTAATTAATTCTCTTTGCAAAGATAAAATGTTCTGGGCTTCAATCATACTCTTTAGTCTCTATTATTACATTTTTATTAAGTAAATAATCAAAAGTAAGCTTGGTTTAATGAATCTTACATTGTGTACCTCATTTCATTTTCACAGAAAAAAACCCACATTTATATGGAAAACCAGTTAAAAAAACCAGCAACACCACCACCACCACTTTCTAGGTATTGTGATCAGGTGCAAGTTACTTGTTAGAAAGTGAGATCTACACATGGCAGCAACTGCAGCCTGAGCAGCATCACAGTGCCAGAGAGCACACCAAATTCACCACTTTAGTGCACCATACCAAGACAAAGGGACAAAGCACGACTAACAACAGACAGAGTGCACATGCAGTGGAAGAGACCAGGCAAGCTCAGATGTCCTGTTACAGTCCTTATTCCATTTGCTGTCTGTAATTGTTGACTTCAAGGGCTGGTTCCAACATGCACTTCTTAATACCCAAGAGGAAAACTAAAAAGGCAAATGCTTAGACAATGAGAAGACAAATCATCATCTGTAAAAGCAAAGGTCCTCCAATTTGAGCATGATGCTGTGTAAAACAGGAAATGGAACACTATGTTTGGCATCTGCCATTGAGGAGGACACATTAAATGGAAATCACTGGAGCTGAATGGAGGCTGGTGAGCTTCGCCTTGGCTAAGAAAACATAATGAAATTTGACCGGTAAAATTGCAAGTTCAACAACTTTTAATTATTTTGAAGGGAAATAATTCAGACATTTTTCAAACATGTATTTAAATTGGTACTACCTGTTCTTTTCACTGCCTACTATCAAAAGACTTGGAATTTGAAACAGGTTCTAAGTATTTTACCTCTTCAGATAAACAATTAAAACACATGCTTAAATGGAAGAGCTGGTGGCACCAATTTTTAAGACAGCCTCTGAAAGCATTTCAACCGTAAGGATAATTTTTACTCCCTTCTGTAAGCTTGTTATGGCTGCCCCACTATTCTAGTAAAATATGTAATCCATGTAGACACACTCTAGTTAGCACAGACTGGCAAGCTACAACAATGACAGGCAGAAGCAGCTGTGGGGAAGACAAGGCAAATTAGAGAATCTGTAAGATTTTTGTATTTTGTAAAGCACAAGTATACTTGTAAGACACATCGTGATTGAAAGGGCATAAATATCCAACAATTAAAACCATTTTTCATGACAGCAGATGACAAGATGACTAAATCCAGTTCAACTCTTATCACCCTTGACAAAACTTTAAAATACGTGACTCTTGCAAGAGAAAATCACAAGATATATAAACTGGGCATATGTAAAGAATTACTGCTGATACCTTGAGTCTATCTGGTCTATTTTCCAGCCATCAGTCCTCAATCCCTCCACCTAGTACAGATTATAAATTATTTACTACTTTGGATGCTGCAGCAAAGTGGGCTAGGGCCTTGGCATATGCTTCAATGAAAAAAATAGAAAAGCTTGTGCTGCTGAAATTTGCAGTTAAAGGGATTGGAAAAAAGATGGAGAACCCAGTATGATAAATTCTTATTTCTTAAATAGCAATCCTTCCGAGTAATGCCTGATTCTCTTTACTAGATGTTAGTACAATGGTATCTACAATTAACAGATCTTGAAAAAGGTTACATACCCTAGAAGTCCAGAGTCTCAAAGCAAGAAAACAACAAAAATTGTTAACAGTGAAAGAAAGCACAACTTACAGAATGCAGCATGTAATGGGGCAACTTGATAGAAACCACAAGCAGTCCCCAAACAGGGGAAAACTGATGGAAAGAGAACATGGTCAGAGTAAACAAACACATTTTCACAAAGCAGAGAAGGAACACTATGCACACTAGTGAGGCAATAATGTGTTTTGATGATGATCTTGAACTTGTTAATGCAAACTGTTTAATGGACACTACAACCAATTTCTTCCAAGAAGTCAGAAGGAAATGTGTCTTGATTAATGCAATGAACACTTACATGAATCTGTTTCAAAGATGTAAGAAACAAAAAAACCCTACTTTAGTATTAATATTACTACAATTTTAGGGTTTTTTTAGGAACAGTGAGAACACTTACATAGAAACCCTTAAGTGGCAAGTAGTGTGCATATATGAACATGGCTTTGTGTACGTTCTGAGACATCTACAACCTGACTAGAAAAGAGAAAGGAAGAAAATCTTGCAACCTATGAGTCTATCTGGAATGTGTATATCGTCCCAAAACATTAATCCTTTTTTTCCAGCTACTTCAATTTTTCTGCATTTTCTGTGACCCCACTTTGTCCTCAGTTCTGTACTGAGAAACAAACTCAGTCACCGTGTACATTTTCTGCTTTTAAAGAGACATAAATTGGTGGACAACACTGCTTGTTCTTGGTAGCTCCTCCTGTCAGCAGCAAAGGAGAAAGCTGGTCCTTCTGTACCTTAAAACAAGAAGTATTAAGTCTCAACAGTACTTATCTGTGAAGCCCTATTTCCAAGGTAATCAGATATGGGTCCTTTTAACAACCAAAAATATAATCGTCACCAGCTATTCTGTCCTAGCATTCAGAGTGATTAAATACTGATGGTTCACCCTCCAACTTCTGCTATGAAAAGTGAGGGAGAGGTGTTTGCTATCAATGTCCAAGGGAGAGTCACTTCACCTCTGGACCACGGCTTTAAAGGAAGAGCCTCATAATTCCTGGAACAGCCTCTCTTCTGAATTAGGAGCACAGACACTTGCTGCATGTGCACTTTCATTGTCTTCTTGATAATAAAAAGAAGTACACCTAGATACATTAAGATGCTGGCAAAAATTTGAGTAGTTTGGACAATACAAAATAGGTATAAGTCCTTCTTCAGAGTCTTTCAAACAGTTTATGTCTCACTCAGTCACAGAGACCCACAGCAGACTAGGAAAGAAACAGCACTGCATCCAAATAACTTCTTCAGTGGGAAAAATGAGTCCACTCTAAAATACCTTAAGTGACTGGAGAAGTCTTTAGTAGCCCCCATAATCACCTCTTCCTCTCCTTCCTTTAGGCTATTTCAGAATTTGATTTCAACTAACATTTAAGACATACCTTGATATTGATGTTCTAGCCCTGGTAAGAAAATAGTAGCACCCTTAGCATAACCTTAACATACTGCCAAGGTTTAAGACTGGGCTGGCTATTAAATGGATGACAGATGCCCTCTGTTAACCCTTTCCCCTCCTTTCTGTTGTGGGGCTGTTGATACAAAACCAGTATTGTGCTCCCCTCTCTTAACATCTGGCATTTCTCAAATTGTGGTTAAAGAAAATTAGTAGCCATTCACTCCAAATTATTACACATAATTTAAAATAAATCATATACACAGTCTCAAAAATGCAAATAAACTGCCTGGTAAACATTCAGCTAAGGTAGCTGGAATCAAAGCACATAATCAAAGCATCAAATCAGATTCACATATGCAGACATTCTTATACAGCCTTTCGCTATTCAGTTTAGTAGCAGCTATCTTCAGCTATGACTTCCTTTCCCTGCTCCCTTTAGTTCTTTGTTTGGAAATATGTCTGTGTCAGATTCTAAACAGTAGTTTATACCCCTGAATAACCTGAAAATTGAGAGGGGCTGTATCAGATATTCCCCCCATTTTACTCTACCACTAATTAGCCAAGTAAAAAAATCTGTTAATGTTTCCTTCAGGCTGGGTTTTTTGGCAGTAACTGAGACTTCCTTAGAAACAGTTCACTACAGTTTAAACTCACTATACATTGCTAATTTAAATTATATTTTATAGTCACAAAATAAATGCTGTTACAGAAATCAGTGAGCTGCAGCCTTCAGTAACTGAGAGTATGTCTTTATAAGCCTGAACACTGATTGCCAGTGCCAATCAGGTCTAATTGGGATTAACTTTGAAGGATTTAATACTACTCATACACCTAGGTGGAATTAGAATGAAGCACTCAGCAAAGTATTATTAAAGCAAAAGATACAAACAGGAAAAATGTCAGAAACACTTCTCTTAACTGTAACACTTATGTGCTTAATATAGGTAAACTATGAATTAATATGGGGTCTAGGTTTGCTTGTCATTTTCTTAATCTAAAAAATGTTCCCCCTAGACAGGACCAGTGGGAAACAAAGGATTCCTTATTAGCATGAAACAATGTCTTTAATTGCTTTGGAGAAACTATATTTAAACATACACATCTAGAAAACCTACTGAACAATTCCAGCACCTGTGCACATTCAGGTGCTCCCAGGAAAACCACAGTATTTTACCTCATGCTAAGCATGCAAGTCTTGAGTCTCAGGCTGGGTAATCTGATTTTCACAGGTGCTGAACAGTGCAGTTCTCAATGGACTAGGAGTAGTTGTGGATAATCATGACCTCTGACCATGAACGCATTAATTAAGGGACTGATTTGATGTAAAACGCATAAACTTAACCCAGTTTAATTAATGTCCAATTAGCTGCATTGTACTTTATCTTAGAAGAAATTATGGACAACTATCTGCTATTAAAAATGGACCCACATCCTATCCGGCTAAGGACAGTGACGGGTGACTCCTACAGTTGGAGATTCAATTTTGTCCCGTTTGGGTCAGTCTGTCAGTCAGGCATGCACCACCACCAGAGAGTTGTGTGAATGCCTTATCAATAAAGTTTGTTTTGCTTTTTTTTTTTTTAACCTTTGCTTGAAATACTGGTTTGATTTTTCTAGGTCAAAATAGGGTACAGTAGAAATCAACAAGCCACTTGATTGATATAATGAAGAAGTAAATTCATTCCTTCCTAATTACAAGGAAGACAACAAATTTATTAGTGCGTACAAGACTGTATTTTTAAGATTTAAGAAAAACAAACCCAAGCTGTGGTCCACTGCAATAGCTTCTCCTTTGGGACTGTCCTTGAAAAAAAAAAGTCACAGACATTATTTTCATTCTACTCTTGTTAGTTCCTGAAGTGTGAGAGCCTCCATCACTCCTTCACATGGCACAAGTGGGGCTGGAGTTCTTATTTTGCTTTATTTTGGAGGAAGCCAGAAGGGGAGGGGATTAAGAACAAGTGCATTTGCCCCGTATACAAGAATATCTCCTGAACAGATGCTTCTGTTTCTATGGTAACTATGACAACATACACACAAACATTAACAAGACTCAAAACATTTTTGTGTATGTTATCAGGAGAGATTTAAATTTTTCATTATACATTCAAGAAGTTTCCACTAGCTCCAAAATCTTAAGAGATTTCAGTCTTCATGAACAACCATTTACCTGACATAACAGAATGAATACAGCACACAAGTTGTTTTGGAAATTATTTAATTTACAAATGATTACACTGTTTCTTAAAAAAACATGGTGTCAAATCTTACCAACTCTTCAGTCAGATAGTTGCATTGATGTAAATTGTCTTTTTAGCTCAATTTCCACTAGGAAGTCAATTTCTCCAGTAATGCTTCTATTCCTTTTACATTTTTTATCAGCTTCAACTTTGGGACAAGCTTTTTCAGTCCTTTTTTGACTGTATTTGATACTTTTTGATCAGCACTCCGGAGAAGGCTACAAGAAACATGAGAAAAAAACAAGGATGTCAAAGGTCAGCAAGAAGGTTATAGGAAAAGAAGCTGTCCGTGTAAGGTCACAATAACTATTTAGGAAGAGTGTAGTTTAGAGCA
>NW_009953087.1:204706-221378 GCF_000747805.2 Chaetura pelagica | reverse complement strand
GCAGATTGTAAAACTTTCCAGAAAGCAAGAAATACTAAGCACGTACACACCCAACATAGGATAAATCAGATTGGAAGGAATTGCAAATCCCTACTCAAAGCAGGTTCAAACACCGGGTCACGCCAAGCTGCTAAGGACTTCACCCAGCCTGGGCTTGAAAACCCTCAATGCAGGATACAGCCCAACCTCCCTGGGACCCAGCCCCATTGCTCACAGGGAAAAGGCTTCTCCTGATCTCCAGCCTCAGCCTCTCTTGTTTCAGGTTGTGCCACTGCCTCTTGCCCTACTGCCTCGCACTCACTGCTGTGAGGAGCCCAGCTCTCCTCCATAATGTTTATTTTTTTGATATAATATGTAACTATTACAAGTTACAGAAATGGCATATGGAAATCAATAATTCATTTGGGTGAAATATGATTTTATTCATTTCCTACCCTATTGTAACACATCATTGATGTAAAAAAATGAGCACCCATAACATTGGACTTCTTACAATACTTTATTTACACTAAGCTGGGCTATAATGTCTGCAAAGTGCCCTCTCATTACCCTGGGATTCTCCATGTTCGTATTAAGTCAGAATCAGGCCCCAGATTTTTTATAAAAATCAAATTAAAAGTCAGCAGGGCAATGTAAAGAGAAGGTCGAGGATACCAGGTAACTAAGCAATTAAGCACACACAAGAAACTGTTCATAACTGGTAAGATGATAAGCGACTAGCAAGCCAAAACCTTCAAATGGACTGACTGAGTTAATTCTGAGTTTCAGAACTGCATGTAAGCGACAGATGGCTCTGAAAGCCAACAACAAACAAAAATCAAAAGAATATCTGAATTATTTTTCTGAAGGGTTTTTTTTTAAACAAAAAAATTATTTTATGTAAAAAAATATTGTAGTTATTATGTAGGCCAGACTAAATTAAACTTATCATTGATGTATGACTTAGGTAACCTCTCAAATTCAACGCATACAGTTAAACAAAGATGAGATTAATTACTGCTTGTTAGCAATGTAAGCAGGTGTCACATGAAATGGAACAAAAGCAGCTGGCTATGTTCATGTGTTCTCAGCTGTCTAAACAAAAGGGCACTATGCTGAAAGAGTCATCAAGAGAAGTTCAAACAACAAAGGATTCAGATTTAATTAAAATAAAAAAAAACAAAACCCAAAGAAGAAAATTCCAGCAAACAAACAAGCCCCCCATACTTTTATCCCTCCTTCCTGTTAGGCGAGTTCCAGTATTGGTGAAAAATGTCTGACTGACTATTTGGGAGGTAAGCTCCTCTACTTGGTAACAAAGCACACTTGTCAAAGCCCTCTCCTGCAGTAGCAGCAGAGAGGGGGATGGATTGACATTCCTCACAGACTTTTACAGCTCCTGTGCTGGTTTTTGATAATGAGCCATTACTAATCTACTGTTTTTTCATTAAGACTTCAAAAACTATTAAGAGACTGCTGTCACAGTGACAGCGAAACCGTTACTATGAAGTGTGATGCATGAAAAAAATTCCACCTATTTACTTTGCAACTTTATTTGGACAATCAAAACAGCTTAGTACATAAACCAGAAATACCACATGTTAAGTGAATCTCCTTAGCCTTGAGTTAGGGAAAAAAAATGTCCAAGCATTAATACACCATCAGTGAACAAGCCTTTATAACAAATCCCTACTGAACATCTGTGCAGAGGATCAGATAACTCAAAGGCATTAGATGCATTTATTGAATTCTAAAAGCCTGTTATGAGAGGCAAAGTATCAATTTAGCAGCTAAGCAATCTTAACATATTAATATTATGTTGTGTGAACTCATTTTGCACCTGAATTGCAACTACTCTGCTACTACCGATTCTTCTCACTAGTGCTCAGAATTATGGTGACTAAACAGTTAGAATTCAACTCAGATTAACTAAGAGAAGTCCTATTAATGGAAACAGCTTGTGATTGACTTTGCAAAAAAGCATGAAGTAGCCTCACTCTAAAGTCATAAAGAGCAGAGATGGAAAGGAAACAGCGAGGAGTCTAAAGTAACCTTAAGAGAGGGAGAAGTGGGGTGGAAAAAAGGAAAAGGAAGTTTTTATTATTCAAAATCATGCTGCCTGTTGGCTCACTGCAAGTCATTATGGGGAGTGAGCAGTGTAATGCTGACTCAGCAGTTCCAGAACACAGGACACACAACTAAAGAAAAAAACCAAGGTTTCTATAACCTGACACTGGCAGGTAGTTACAAAGTGAAAACAGCAACGATTAACACAGCTCTTCACATTTGACACAACAAAATCTTAATTTCAAAATCTTAATTTCAGACCGATTCCTGCGGGGTCTTTTTGATCTCACTAGCAGCACAGTTCACTGCTCTGCAGTTGCGAGCCAGTTAGTTCATCATAAGCCTTTGCATGGTCTATTCCAAACACTTTTCTACTTCTGTATGAAGCACACTTAGGCTCCGTAATTAGGCATCAACACATAACAGTAAGTTAAAAAAAAAACAAAAAAAAAACAACTGCCACCAGTCACAGGTATTGTACTTATTTATGCCTATTTGTGGAGTGCTCTTTTGGGAATTTTGTGCTTATAAAAAAATACATGGCAGGCACAATTTAAAAAAAAACATTATTTTTAATCTTAATATTTTCCAACATTGAGCTGCTTCCTAGTACTGAAAAAGCTTGAGCTGAAGAAACAACCTATGGAAACTCAGGTTTGAATTTTTCCAATACACTGTTCCATTGCAGAGTTTCCAGAGGCATGAAAGACAGTATATATTGGGCAAAAAATGGCATTTTGCTGGTAGGAACTGCTACTGAAGTTCTCTTGGCTTTTCAAGAAATTAACCCTGGAAACTAATTAGAAATAGCCATGTGCCTTACATACCAACAAAGGATAATGGCACCTCGATTTACTTCTGCCCAGGTCTTCATATTCTGAATTCCAACACGTTCTACCAATGTTCTTCCAAAGCAAACTGTAAAATACAGGTAAGAGGTAGAGAGAAGAAAAAAATGAGTACCTTCATAAATGTCTGGCTGTTTCCAAGTATTGCTTAAGCTAGTTAGAAAATAGCAGCACCGTGTGACACTTTACTGGTATAAAGCAGGCAAATTTGCTGCTTCTTTAAAAGGGTGTCAAAGGCTACTCATGTCTTAAAGAAGGCTTTCACTCCAAAGAGGGAATTTTGGAAGAACTACACCAGCACAATTATATGGAATATACCACATATATTTTGCTTTGTTAAAAATGCTTCGTATGTAAGCATATGATGCTACAACTGAAGAAATAGAATTTGCTCAGATTAAGTTACTTAAAACTTCAAAGCTAATCCTTTACTGATGCATAAAAATCACTAGGAACCTTGCTTGTTTCAACAACATTGATGCTATAGGCCTGTTTGTTCAGTAGCTTTGAAGGCTTAAAGTGACTTGCAGATTGATTACCCTATTGGCACCTGAAAAAGAAAAAGCCTAGGCTGACCTCCAGTCCTCAGCTGAATTTCCTGAATTTCAGAAAAGCTGCTCTTATAAGTTGTTCGCTGAGCAAACTTATGCATAAGCAGTCAAAAAAACCCCCATGCAACCTAAAAAGCCCAAACTTCCAAACAAAGACTTAAGCTATTTTTCTCTGCTACTTTAGATCAGAATCCCATCTGAAGACAGGCCAGGTTTTATTCAACTTGTTCTCTATGTGGTAACAATTTCATTGCTTTTTAATGCTAGTTCCACAAACTCAGAACAGCAATTATGAATGATACACTCTTTGGAGGAAACCAAAGAAACCAGTGACAACAGGTTGTGTTTAAACAGGGAATTGCACAACATTAGCAGAAATAAATCCAGGTAACTATCATCATCTCAGTTAGGCTGGTCTATGAAAGACAGCTATAAAACTTTCCCCTTCCATATTTTTAATAATCCCCTTGAGAAGTAGCCCCCTTTCAGAAACACTTAATAAAGCCCAATTAACTCTGATTTTTAAAGGTAACAACAGATATGTGCATGTAATAAGAATGCAAAAGGGGGGAAAAAAATGTTTAACAAGGTCTGATGATTCTACAAAGAAAAAGGTCCTCTAAACACCAGATTATAATATGCCACCCCCACCCTTCTTTCATTTTTGAGGTTTTTGTAAGAGAAACAGTAATCTCTATTAGGATATGGTGATTCACACAAGATTTTACAGTTACATAATAAAGTAAGTTTAAAAGCTAAATTAAGATGAGAACATCTGTGCCAGATCTCTGCCTTCTGGAATATAAAGTAGAAAAGATGTCATATTTTTGTACATGAATTTTTGTAGTAACAGTTATAAAGCACTTAGCCAGCAGCACTAAGGAACACAGTAAAGACTACAGTTCAGCTCATAAGCACTAATGAAACCAGTCTTTCTTTTAGAAAGACCTTACTTTTTCTGTTATCTTTTAAATTGCTGTGTTCTAGCAAAGCTAAGAGGACATTTTAAGCACAGAAATCAATCCTCTCCCAAACACACCTGAGTAAAACCCTGAGAAAAAAAACAAAGCAGCACTTTCTTTGCAGAAAAAGCCAACACATTGCTGGCATGCTCTTAATTTAATAGCTCATAACAGAAAAAAAAACAGAAGCAATAATCTTGAAGGGTATGTTAAAGTTTCCATTTATTAGTATATTCAAAGACATAAATGCAGAAATCTTATTTTAGGCCAGGTAACTTATTATTCTGAACTAATTATTTAATCAAATAAAGCTGAATTTCCAACATACCTTCTTTTCCATGCTCTCTCATTTTTTCATCTTGCTCTATTAACCATTTCAAAACTAGATGGCCTGCTGGGTGTTCCGCAACGTGAAGCTTTAAGGGGAAAAAAAGCCCCCCAAAACCCCAAATTATTTTATCATGACGTTTCAAAATGTGGTTATGTCTGTTCATCAATATTCCTGAGTGATTTATCCATTCTGCACTGTACATCACATCACTCTTAACCAGTTAGTCTCACCTATGCAAATATCAACAAGTCTGACAGAAGTATCTGAATACTCATTCAAATGGACCATTTCTACCTCCTTCTCTGTAATCTGACTTTCAGTAATATAAACCATATCAACCAATCTTTGATCCAACTCTTCAAATTGAAGACTTCATGCTTACTGAGCAGAATCTCTTGGTCTAAATACTTCTACAAGAACTTCTAGACGTCCACAATTTCAAAGACTCAAAAATTCACTACAGTTTGGTTCATGGGAAAATGAAAAGAAAACCTGAGGAGTTAATGCGAAATTCTGTAAAAAGCACATCATAAAGAAGGGGACAGAGCAAATTCACTACAACTATGAACATCTGGAGAGCATCTATCTTAAATATAGTGTACATGAAATTTTTCATTTTCTAGTCTACAGACACAGTTCTAACTGAGATTAACTCAACAAAATAGGGGTGTACTTTGAAGAGAAGGTCATACCGTGAATACAGACAGCTATTATGTAAGATCTTTCCTTGTCTGGAGATACACATACAGGAAAGCTAAGAGATTCTTATCATTCTCTGTGTAAACAGTCAAATTAACTACAAAAACCTACTAGCTGGTCAATAGCATAGTGGTAACATTTAAAGGACTGTATAGCATGATTGTAAGCTACTTTCCCTCAGAGCGCTGAAAGCAGTTCTAAAGATTCAAGGTCATGAAGTACCTTGTTCTACAACTCAGATTAAACATCACTCCAGATACAATAACATGAACTATGGAAGGAAAATGTTAGAAAACAGAGACCAGGTCTATTGTATGCATGCTATCATGTGTTGACAACTCACGTAAAGCAAAAACTAAACCAGACTTAATTTGAGTAATACAAAATAAGCATCCTCTCTGCAGAATCTCAGCACCTCGTCCTCTGTTACGTTACCTGACCATCACGGCCACCTGGAACCAGCTCTTCCGCTGCCAAATTAGCAATTGCATCTAGTGCAGGCTGGATGTCACCAAGAGCTGTTCTTAAGATGTCAGCAACCAAGACACAGGTAGCTTTATCTGTCACTACTTCTTGGGTATGTTCTTGCAAATATTCTAGCAAAGGTGAGGAAATGGCTTCCAGGAGTTCACGGCGGCGGAGTTCAGTATTCTTCTTACTGATGAAAGAGACAGCATGTTACTGTGGAAGACTTTCTCTGGATGCACAATAAGCAACTAGAAATTCAGAACATACATTTGAGACAGCTACAAAGTATTGGAAGATAACAATAGAGCATTATTCTTCCCTCTGTTTCACAAACAATTGAACATACGTTGTGCTCACATTTTAAGAACACACGGCATAAGAAAGCATATAGTGTTTAAAGCTGACTGCCAGTAAACCTCATGGAGTTTTTTTGATAACAACACCAATTTAGCCTGTTTATTTTCTATTAATTCTGTTATCTCACCTACAGAGAAGCATTTCTTAAACAGCTCACTAATCATTTTAAATGGCTCCTTCTTCAAAATCTGATAAGCATTAGTGCCAATACCAGAGACTGAATTCAACTTAACAATTTCCATTGGTATTGCTAGGTTTTGAGATACACTTCTGTACAACTCAAAACACCAATAATGCATCTTAAAAAACTTCTGCTACACCAAATTTAAACAACGGACACATCGTAATTTTTGCCCTCTTTAAAGGGGGTAAACTGCTGATCAGCAATACACTGCTGGTCATCAATTATCATATATGAACTGTAAACCAAAAATGCAAAAAATAAGGAGTCCAGATTAACATATCTAACAACACTTCTGTGTTATTTATATATATATTTACAGTACTTAGACATAATAGGAAGAAAAGCTGAAATTAAATGGACTATGACAAATTGGCATGATGTCTCAACTCCAGGGAAAACAACTTGTTGTTCAAATCCGAACTACCTATAGGCATTTCCATCTCCCTGTTGCAGAAGAGTGATGATTTCTGGAACAAAATGTGCAGAGTCTCTAGGACTTAGCAAGTACAAGATGACCTTCTTTCCGTATTTGTTGTTTATTATATTGGGCAAAGAAGAATTTATTTCCTGTAAAAGTAAACAAACAGCAATAAAAAATTAACAAAATAATCGTTTTGAGCCATCAGTAATTACTGACTACCTTTCAGATGCAAAGCTAAGGAAAGAAAAACTACATACAATGAATAAGATTCATATCTACTTGTCAAATTAAATAAAAAACCTCTAACGGGAATGAAAGCTTGTAGAAGTGAGAGAAATAAAAACACTAAGGTTTAATATGCATTCATCAATGCCTCAATGTCACTGATTAGAAAACACTACAAAAGAATATATAAAGCACAAAAAGAACAACAAATATTTTGGCATGTCATATGCTGCACAAATACAACCTCAGTAAAGTCATATCCTCAGCAGACCAGACATACAAAGGATCACCTACCACATCATCTAAGAATAACAACTGGTACCATGCTGACTTTCAAGGCAGTGTACCTAAGTACCTAGCCAACAATGATAGCCCATGGGAAGTAAAAGACCATCTTCAAGTTATGAAAGAACAATCAATGAGAAAAAGTAAGTTGCAGTAACAGAATAAAGGTGACTTCTGCTGAGAATATATGATTTGCAGTTTATTTGAGCATTAACATAAACTACTGGGTATTTCCCAGGGTTTGTCATTGGCTAGGAGTAAACTTTGTACACTTGTTACACTTATGTGGGCACCCTTGTGCACTAACACAGCTGAGGAAGAAACATGAATATGCAAGGCAGTTTTCTTGCTTATAGAAGTATGCTGCTGTATTTAGATGGAAGCACCTGTATTAACCCCTTTGTTTGTACTGTATTCAAATTTTTATCAGCTTCTCAACAAATGCCCTTTCATACAGCAACATGCATTTTATGCAAATTCCAAGTACCATTGGAGAATCCTGAGTATGGTTCAGATACTCTTGACCATTATGATAATCCATTCCTGGCAACTTTTAATATACATATAAAATTTATTATTATCAAAGCAAAGGAGGGCTGTACTTTGCAGGCTATCACCCTTCAAAACCCTATTTTGCACCACTAAAAACTTCTTGAATGTTATTAGAAGACATATAGAGGATAACCAGGGGATCGGGCCCAGTCAGCACGGGTTTACGAAGGCACGTCCTGCTTGACGAACCTGATCTCTTTTTATGACCTGGTGACCTAACTATTGGATGAGAGAAAGGCTGTGGATATTGTCTATCTGGACCTCCAAAAAGCATTTGACATGGTTCCCCACAGAAATCTCATAAAAAAACTGGCTGCTCACAGCCCGGATGAGCACAGGATCTGTTGGGATTCAGCACTGGCTGGACAGTTGGGCCCAAAGAGTGGTGGTCAATGGAGTAAAATCCAGCTGGGGCCAGTCACAAGTGGTGTCCTCAGGGCTCAGTGTTGGGACTGTTTCTGTTTAACATCTGTATTGATGATCTTGATAAGGACATAAGAGTGTATTATCAGTAGGTTTGCAGATAGCACCAAGGTAGGTGGGAGTGTTGATCTGCATGAGGACAGGGAGGCTCTGCAGAGAGACTTGGATAGATTAGATAATTGGACTAACATTAATGGTCTGGGCTTCCACAAGGCCAAGTGCTAGGTCCTGCTCTTGGGCCATAACAACCGCATTCAAGGCTACAGGCCTGGGGAAGTGTGGCTGGAAAGTGTCTGGCAGAAAAGGACCTGGGCCACTGACAAGTGGCTGAATATGAGCCAGCAGTGTACCCAGGTGGCCAAGAAAGTCAATGGCATCCTGGCTTGTATTAGAAATAGTGTGACCAGCAGAAACAGAGAGGTGATTGTCCTCCTGTACTCAGCACTGGTGAGGCCACACCGGGAGTGTTGTGTCCAGTTTTGGGCACCTCCATTCAAGAGAGATATCGAGGTGTTGGAGCGAGTACAGAGGAGGGCAACGAAGATGGTGAAGGGCCTAGAGAGTAAATCTTATGAAGAATACTTGAAGGAGCTGGGAATGTTTAGTTTGAGAAAGAGAAGGCTAAGGGGAGACCTCATCAGTCTCTACAACTACCTGAGACAACATTGTAGAGAGGCTGGTGCTGGTCTCTTTCCACAGGTAGTTAGTGACAGAACAAGAGGGAATGGCTTCAAGCTGCAACAGGGGAGATTTATACTGGACATTAGAAAATACTTTTTTTCATAAAAAGAGTGGTTAGGCACTGGAATAGGCTGCCGAGGGAGGTGGTTAAGTCACCATCCCTGGATGTGTTTAAGGGTTGTTTGGATGTGGTGTTGGTGAACCTGGTTTAGGGGAGAACTTTGTAGAGTAGGGATGATGGTTGGACTCAGTGATCCCAAAGGTCTTTTCCAACCTGAACAGTTCTATGATTCTATGATAATCCTTCCAGCAACAGCTGGAAAAAGATAAATATAACAATTTAAATCTATGTCACTCTTTACTAATACAGAGCTTGGTCGGTTGTCTTTGAGCCAAACAGAGAAATGTAGGAACAGAGAAAGGTGGTGGGAAGCTGGCAGGAAATCATAAGACAATGTTCTTACGTCAAACACATTGCCTAGGTGAAAATGATTTTCAGTCAACTGAGATGAATATCAGCTTGATGCAGCACTGTAACTACAAATAAAAATCTCTTACTCTAACCTTCACACTACAGTCATGGGGAAAAAAAATATTTTTCTTAGGGAAATAAAACCAACAAAACCAAAACCTCATTCTGCCATCTGAGTATGCACACTCCACATCAGACATATGTGAAGTTCATTTATTAATTAAATGGACGACAAAGGCACCAAAACACTTCAAAAACTGAAAGAGGTAAAGACTTTCTTTAGTACAGATAAAACACAAAAATAATCTGCATTTCAAAATCAACCTGTAACACACCCCTTTTGCATAAAAGATAACAGACACATTTTTCTTCAAATCCCCCAAAAGTGTATTTACCCCACTGGTTCTGTGGTTCTTATGCTTTACAGAGTCACTTTTAGCGATGAAACTGTGAGAAAATACCAGGAGAAATTCTAAACCACATAGGCATGATGCCTTCTGTTGGTAATGTCTCCCAGGCACTGCTTGCTTGGTGTTTTTCCCACTAAAATCTGCCAGAATCCTGACATGCGCCAAGCTCACAATGGACGGTTCCAATCACAAATGAAGGTTTAAAGCATATACATATTCTTTGGTCCTGGATTAACACTCAGTGAAACCAAGAGATGATGAAAAGGACAGACTTTCCTTGAAGGATTTAAAGAGTTTTAAACTTTAACTTCCCTATAAATTCCCAAACATTCTGCCAATCCAAAGAAGTGGTAAGTTTTATAATAGTAAAAAAAAACAAACAAAAAAAACAACAACAAAAAAAACTTGCCCAAAAATGCTTTTTCTACTCCCTCAAATCCTTATTATTTTGTTTACATACCTTAAACTACATTTTAGTATAGACAGAATAATAACCAGTATAAGGTGTTTTGGATGTCTAACTGCTCTTTAAGATAATTTCAAAGGTTGGATTCTTTTACAAAGTAAGTTTCAACGCTTGATTTCTAGATGCTTCCACCTCATCCTCTGCTACTAGTTTTCATTCACCACCTCAAGAGCTGTTTTTGATCTTATCTGATATTTTTTTCCCTTTCCCTGACCTCCTGTCACTATTTCTGACCTCATACCTCATGGCCAGATGGGCCAACTCTGTATGTGTGAAGGCCATTCTTCCTCATTTCCCTTCCCTCTTCTGTCTAGATTGATGCAGGAGGGTGATGAAATAGAATACTAATATACATACCCAAGAACCAAAAGTCATCATCACACTGGGATGTTTTCATCTCTCCCCACCCAACAGAGAGGCAGACTTTGGACCAAAACTCAGAATAAAAGATCTTAGAAGTGATACATTCTGCATGTAAACATAGTTTTAAGTACACTTTATGAAACCCCAAAAGGGAGCAGATGCAGATTAGGTCACACCATCCTAACTGTTCATTCTGTAACTCCATGTAGGTGCAATAGAACAGTTAAGAGTGCTGTCTTGTTTCAGACATCAATCTGTATCCACTTTGGAAACATGTTATCAACGTTAAATAAAAATGTCAAGTTTTGAGAATCATTCTCATGCAAATTCATGGTTTCAGAATGCAACAAAAAGTCTCCAGGAACATTTTTGTGTTTGAAGTAACAATATTTGATATTCAAGCCTGTTGTCACGTTCCTGAAAATTTACTGTAGTGTATGTTGAGGTTTCACTTTTTCAGATGCTATTTCTGCAATAAAAGAGCTAAATGTGCTAAACAATCTTTTCTTACTATAACAAGCTTGCACAGTGAGGACATTCTGGACATGGATATTCTTAACATTTTAGATTTGACCGTGAAATGGGTAAGGTGGCATTCTCATTCTGAAATCTTCCACCAATTTAGTCTCTTGATTAGAGAGATTAAAGCAGAGCCCAAACTTCTATAATAAAGACATCTTTAAAGAGATTCCAGTCATCCATTAGCCAGAATGAACATGTACAAAATCAGTAATTTTCAGCAAGCTCTGAAATCTAGCTTACAAACTGATGTAAATAAATAACTCAAGAGAACATATGAGAGTGCTGAACATCTATGAAAAGAAGAAACTCATGATGATACACAAATACAGTGAAACATAAAAGGTGAAAAAGTAATTAAGAGATTTGAAAAAAAGTGGTCAAATTCCTACTCTTATCCTCCTATACACTAACAAACTCAATTATGCTATTTCATATACTGTTGTAGGAAAAATTCAATTACTTACAGATATAATTAACTGTTTCACCAGTTTGGTGTCATCGATGCAATCAAATGCTGCCAGCAAGACCAGATGAGAAAACTCACCCTGCAAAGATGAGACAGCAGAAACCACATGTAGTCAAGTTCTACAAATTGATATATAAATGATATCTGCATTAATTGACTTACAATCAATATTTCTGAGACTATGTCCCAAAAATGACACAATATGAATGAGAAGCAAATTCTGTCTAGTGAAAGAAGAAGACCAGTGTTTAGGTTCTCTCTGAAATCAAGGCTTGTTAAGAGAAGCATGTTGTTAAACAAAGGCAGATTAAGTTGGTCTGCCACTGTAAGTAGATACGCTGCTTTATCACATCCAAGCTACTAACCTATTCCTACTGTTTAATCACCACTTGAAATCACAGATTTGCCTTACAGGAATACTACATACAGATTGTGTTTTTATGGTGGATTTGCTTGAGATAAATAACATACTATATTTTTGGAAATCGTGTTTCTGCAATAAGCTGCAGTCTCTACTGCACTGCTGGAGAGTAAGTCTCTAGCATACTTTAAAAGGGCACAACTCCAGTCACTTGCATATCACTATGACTGCATCAAAGTGAAACAAGATCTTCAGTGCCACCGGCTTGTTTTAGCTACTATTTAACTATTGTCTCATATTTCCACAGAACAAACATTTTATAAAATGTAACTTGTTCTTGCACTAGAAAATTATAGGAAGAAACATTACTTCGACAGTGGCCTTCAAAGCAGGATGCACAAGATGATCCACTGTGGTGTAGAAAGAATGTGGGATTTTTTGTACCATTAATAAATACATCTTAAAAAACCCCACTTGTTATCTCTATATCATGCTTTTAAAATTTCTGTTTCTGTGTATGTTTTATAACATATACTAGTACAGCAGTACATGTACATAATTTATTTAAAAAATGTAATTTTAAAATATTAAAAATAAATACTAGGAATGCATGCACAGAATTCTGTGATCAAAAAACTTGGGAGACCACTGATTGAGGCCGTGTCAGCTATTAGTGAACAGAACAATACAGCAACCAGGAAGGAAAAAGTTTTAAAGGCTTTTCTTCATAATTGCAGTTTTGCACAGCACTATGAAATCTGGTTCTATAGGTGCTGCAGTCTCAACATATACACATCACTCAGAAAAAAATCAGAGTTCTTCCATTATATGTGACTTCAATATTAAGTCATTCTGAAGCTTCCTAACCTAAAAAGTAATTGACCAACACGTAGGAATTACGAACATTCAAATGGCCTTTCAAATTATATCCCCAACCTATCTTTTGTTCTTCTGTATACTTGTTATCCTTCTTCCAATAACGGAAAATGAACCAATGAGCCATGTGAAGAAGTAATATAAAGTGGGGCTCAAAAACAAACAAAAAACAATAGCAGAAAAAAATGTTAAGAGTCTATAATTAATTCAGTTACTTTAATGAGGACAGTACAACATGTATTGCCCAAAATGAGGCTTCTCAGTATGTCTCTAAATATTCCATAAAGCTCAGTATATTTTATATTACCTAGTACATCACCACTATTTTAAAGCTAGGTTTATTAAGATCTCAGTTTTTTCCAGTACCAAAGCACATTAAAATCAGCCTCCATTAAATCACTTGTGTTTCAGAGACCATAAAATAAATGTTTAAAACTCACCGTTGCTATTTTTTCTATATATGTCTTCATGGTTTTCACAATTACTTTTCTGTCCTATGCAAAAGGAAACAAGAAACTCAGATATGCCTATAATGACAGTGATTCTGAATAACTAAATTGTTACTTACACCTTCAAAAAGGTAACGTTCAACCTATGTACCAAAGCAAAGTTTTATTTGCCAACTCATCTGCATAAATGGTCAACACCTAGAAACAGTGTGAAGTGTTAAACCATGAATGATTCCTTCCCTGCAAGGTTCTGTGACAGCTTTGTAAGTCCAGTCCACCAATGGGAGATGCCAAAAAGGGCAACTTGGGGAAAAAGCAAAACACCCCAACGAAAAACCAAAGAACATCAAACCACTACATATGCAAAACCCCATGACTAGCAAAATTTTTTTGGCAGAAAAGCTTCCTCAGTGCTTGCACTTCTGGCTCTTGCGATCACTGCTCAGTCTTCTTCAGACACATCACTACTCCTAAATCCCTGCCACTTAGAATCATAGAATCAAGGTTGAAAGGGACCTTAAAGATCAACAAGTTCCAATCCTCTGCCATGAGCAGGGAACCCCACCACTAGATCAAGTTGCAGGGTTCCCTGCCACTTCCTATTTTTTTTCTGCACTTTTTAACAAGCAGACTGTTTTCATAAGTAATCTTTTTTTTTTTTAAATTTCATTTTAAATACCAAAAAAGGTAGGAAGCATTACAATATTCTTTATTGTGAGAGTGACAGAGCCCTGGAACAGGCTGCCCAGAGAGGTTGTGGAGTCTCCTTCTCTGCAGACATTCAAAATCCGCCTGGATGCGTTCCTGTGTGATGTGTTCTGGGTGATCCTGCTCTGTCAGGGGGGTTGGACTAGATGATCCTTCGAGGTCCCTTCCAACCACTAAGATTCTGTGATCCTGTAATATTTCTAAATGATGATGGTATATATTATACCTAAAGTATTTCAGAATACTGTATTAGCAGAAGAAACTAAACAACAGTTCCTGTAATGTTTTCTAAGTCTTGGCATTCCTAAACCAAACACCATTCCACATTATGACTTCTTTACTGTTCTCTCCTTACTGACAACTTTACTTGCATTAAGAAATCCACAGGATGAATAAATGACCAACAATCCTAAAATGGAAAAATGTTATGTATCATCTCCAAGAACTCTGCTAAAAATAAATGGAGATGCTTTTCCACTTTAAAAGTTCTAATAAAAGCACTAGATTAATTAAAAACTACGGCTTTTATTTGTCAACAGGTAACACGGGGCCACTTTTTAACCTTGCTCTCAAATACTTAACTGCACTAAAATGTGTGCTGGTTGGAGGACCAATGTGAGCAATGACACTCAGAGTCTCAGACTAGACTATTATTACAGAGGACTCGGTAGACAGAAGCCAAACAATACCTTAGGAGTACCATGCCACAAACAGTGCATTGCTACTCGGGCTCCATCATGGGTGTGTGCCAGGTAGATGACAGCCTCTCTGATAGCTTCTATCATTTCCTAGGGAAGAAAAGGTGATAAAGCAAAAAGGTGAAGGAAAAAGCCTGAGAAATCTCAAGGCAGGTGGGTGACAACATAAGGATTTTTTGTCTGCCTACAACACAATAGAGAGCATCACTGGCTCTACAGAACCACTCTCAGTCCCCTGACCTATGAAAAATGGTCTCAAAAGTAGTCCAAAAGACTTTAAATTACATAAACTTTCTCCTTCACGATGAATGTTCATCATAATCCTCCTATGAAATCAGAAGTGTATTGAAGCTTGTCAGTTTTCCTATTTCACACAATTCAAGGAAGGCTGCTCAGAACTCAGACTAGATTTACAAGAGACAAAGACAACCATTCATTTAGGAAGAAAGTATTTTAAGGCGATGCAATTTTTTTTATACATATGGGGTATTCTCCAGAAAACAAGAACTAAAAGGTCATCTAAGCACCAGGTGATGTTATAAATTAGATACGACAAGATCCAGCCAAAAGTTAAGTCTTCATATCAAAGGAATGAGGTTCTGAAGCCATCAGACAAATAACACCATCAGCCAAAAAAAAGAAAAAACAAACGAAACAAACTAGATGTTACTAGATACTGCTTCTGTTATTACCTTATAGATTTCTTTGACATGAAGCTACCATCTATCTCCCTTTCTGTCCCTAGCTTTTTCTCACTCCCTTGTCAAAGGTTCCAAGGATTTTACCATTTATTTAGAAGCAGCTCAGTCACAGCATGACTGGTATCACTAGCTATGGGCACAGGCAGGCACAAATCTACAAAAGGGATTTCCAGTTACCAAAGACAATATCCATATGCTACCATGTCCGCACAAAAAAACAAGCAAGGAGAAAGAGATACACCCATACTCCCTTGATGCAGACAAAATTGTGAATCCAGAAGTATTCTGTGACAAAGCAGTACATAGGAACCTTTAATTAGGTAAGATCTGGACTCAAAATAGGCCACAAATAGTCCACCCCACTGCCCTTAGCGTTGGGTTTGTTAACGGTAACAAAGAATAATTCAGGAGTCCAGTCGAGCAAAAGCAGGGAAGAGACACGAAGTCCAGGAGGCTCCACCCAGCCCAGAGTGAGATGATGCTGAACTGCAGAACTAGGGCAAGGCTGATGGGCAACTTGAAGACAGATGAAGTCAAGCAGGATACCAGCTTATTACAATGTGACACCATGTAGATGGATTTAGGATTAGTTTGCAAGAATAGCTGGGGTAAGCTTAAAACTGAAATGTAACACAGACACAGTGATACAAGCCATATGCTTGATTCAGGAGGAGGCTGAAGACAGTTTTGTTTGCTGACAAGAAAGTCCCAATCTGACTATAGTCTGCTCAAATTTTTTGGACAATGACTAGAAGCAGTTAAGAACCTACACATTGCAAAGCTAAACTACTAAAAGGAATGTCCCTGGCTTTAATTATTCTCCAGCTACTGAGAAGAACCATTTAGCATGGAGAGAAAAAACATCAAAGTCATTCCATCAGTAGTTTTCTGTTGTGTTTTGTTTTTTTTTAATTCAAGTATCACAAATGCTATTGTTTCAGTGTGACAGTTCACTGTGACTGTAAATCTGTACTCTCCAGTCATCTATCTGGAATCACCAGATGTGTAATACTTAATAAATTTAAGATGTGTATGTATTTCTGTCTAGTTACTTTACAACACCTCCATGACAAGAAGAAAAACATTCCACTGAAAAGCAAAAGAGAAAACGAAACAAAAACATACTTACCGATCTTTGTTTTGGAAG
>NW_009953087.1:195973-204593 GCF_000747805.2 Chaetura pelagica | reverse complement strand
TAAGTGAAAAAGTCCAAAAATACTTTATGTACCAGTGAGTGCTTTATCACAGCCTCTCTGTATTTGGGAAAAGGAAAATAAGCAAGAAGTGACCCAAAAGTAATAGTTTTGACACCGCTAGTCATACTTCATCTGTATGTAAAAAGAAAAATTTAGGCAGTGTGCTGTGCAGAAAATAGTCAGTCTTGATCAGATGTTCAGCATTTACAGTAAGTAGAAAATTCCACCAAAACTTAAAAATTCTAAAACTTAGCAAAATATTTTCTCCTAAAGACCTCTGAAGAAGCTTATCCAATAATGCATTACAGAAGCACACCATGCTGTGGGATTTCTACCAATTGTTTAACTGGGCAGAGGGCAACTTGGCTTATAAGAAGCTCAAAAGTATAGGAGTTCAAAATTAAGGTACAATACTCATTATGACACTTGGGGTAAAACCATAGTTACAAGACAACAATGCTACAGCTTCAAAAACTATCAATAAGCTCATTGTATGAGCTTAAAATAGTATTGATATCTTGGCCTGTTTGTATAACAGAAACAAACCAGTTCATGCTATATTGTCACATGGTAAATCTATTTTTGTCCTTACTTTTGTGCCATGGGTGTAAGAATCTGTTTCATTTCATCCAAGATGGCCTCTCTCTTTTCTGGCTGAGCTTCTAACACTTTATCCAAAGTTGGGACAATGGGTGTCTGAAATGAATGCACAATCAGAAACACAGTTGCTCCCAAAAGGTACTGGAGTTAATACAGAATTACTTCAGTCCCTTTTCAATCAAAATTTATGAACAATATTGTATACAAAATGAATATTCCACAAAACTAACAGTTTTTACAATTTTAAAAATAAAAAGATCTACTGAAAATATCTACTTTTAGTATGTCAGAAGCTGTATACTCAAAGAGCTTCTACAAACTGAATATTCATCATGAGCAAACAAGGTATTTCTGTGGTCTGAACTGCTTTTTGCCAGTTATGGTCAGCTCCTCATGAGACTATCAGACAAAACTGGCATTGTGCCAAGGGACTCCTGGGCTAAGGAGAAATCCTGTATGACAGTTATGCATATGTCAGGAGGTAACAGAGCAACAAGTCAATGAACTGAGAAGCTAACCCAAGAAATTCCAGCTCAAGAACAGCAGAGAGAAGAAATACACACTGTATACCTTAAATACAGAAATACTTCTTGGTATGTCATCTCAACAATTACTGTGGTATCTCTTGCAAAAAACAAACAATCTGTTGTTAGAAGAACCATATGATTAGACAGAAAATTAGGACATATTTTTCTAACCATCGCTGCTATGGAGGAAAAGGGGGAGTGGCGAGATGGAAGGCTGGGGGGGAAAAAGTGAATCTCACATTTCAAAACTCCCAAGAAATTACAGGTCTCATTAAGGATTACATTGTAATTTCTTAAAAACCCATATACTGTTGAGTCTCAGGTTTGCACTGCATTATAGGACTACTTAAAAGCACTGATGCCAAGAATGCTGGAATGACAGAAGCTAATGCTGCACTTCATTTCAGAGGGTCTCTTCTCCAGTACAAATTACAGTCTACCAGTACAGCAAAACCCCTTTTCTATTACAGTATTGCAAAATGCTTTACAACTTGTAAAGAACAGAAAATGCAATATAGCTCAGAAATGAGATGTTAATTTCTTACACAATTTTAACAGAAATCCTGGGTTAAAACTGTGCTGTGCTGTACATTGGGGTGCAAAAGTCACTCTAGTGTAGTTACTGAGTAATAACAGTTTTGTACTTTGTAGCAAATAAAATTATTTGTGCCTGTAATGGGAACCTACTTTCCAAATCAGCAAGAAAGAAGGAAAAACAGAAGTCAAAAGAGAGTAGGTAGTATTTTTAAAAAAGGTTCCCATTGCTTGGTGAGGATCTGCATCTAAATGGTTTTGAAAGAGTCTGGACTCAAGTCCTGTAGCCTACACAAAAGAGAGCAAAGTAAAAAAACAAGTCTGAAAATGTACCTTGTAAATCTGGAAAGTGTTGCCATATAGCTCTTCTGTCAGCATATTCCTCTGCTCCAGAATGGCTTTATCATTATAGGCATATTCTACCACAGCAGATGCTTCTGCATGACGGAGCATTTTTTTCACATGGCCTTTAAAACTTTTTATTATTTCTGCAACTTGTGGTTTTGTCCTGTTTTATGAAGAAAGAGACACAGCAAGAGTTACAACTTCAGGGAAATGCTAACCTATCAATAGTTTTATTTTTTGGAAGCACATTTAGGTAATAAGATTTAGCACAGAAACCACAAAATACATGGATCTCTGTCAGCTTTAAGACATTTATGAAAATAAAGCCAGAAAGCCAGGAATCAAGAAATCCTAAGGCATTTTGAGGGAAAGAAAATAAACTAGGGTTTATAAATAAGGAATGGCTCCCTGAAATACTAAGCAGAAAAACATTTTAAAAGCCAGGGTTTTTTATAAGGCAAAGATCGACTTTGAACATGTACGTGAAGTTCTTTTGGCATATGTTTTCCTCAATGTATATCCACCTTTAGCTTCACTTTTTGAAAAAAGGAAAACTACTCAGCAATACCAGACACTTCACAGCATCATCACTGTTATAAAGATGTTTCCAGAGACATATTTTTTAATTAATGAAGATGGACTATAAAGAGAATACAGCACAGCTAAGCAAATTCACTTCATACTCACCCATACATAAGAAACTTCTTCACAATATTTCTGGAATATTTTGACTTGCTCAACTCTACTAGGCTATCTAGAAGGCAAAAACATTAGCTAGTTTGATTTTTCACTACATTAGTTCTACAAAACAAGATGCCAAACAGCTATAAGAGCTCCCTAGGAAAAAAGCCCCATTTCAACAGAAAGCTAAAAACATTCAAGAGAAAATAATACAGCTTGTTTTAATGCATCCTAAGAACAATACAGAAGCACACAGGTAAAATGCAAATGTAAAGAACGTACCTTTCAACTCTTCAAATGTCTCCTGCCTTTGCTTCTCATTACCATACTGAATAAAGCACTGGATCACTCGAGTTGAATCATGTGCAAATGCCAGCTACAGAACAGAAATATTTAATTACTTAGGCCCTCTGAATGGCATTAAGCACTAAATTCATTTTAATGCACTTGCTCTGGCATAGTCTTATGCTGCACACAGCATGTAATGCCAACTGTAAAAGTAGCTAGTAGTTTATAACAAATTAAGTTTTAAGTTTTGCTACTGCTTTACAATTACTCCATTGAACAAAACAGACAATACTTAAAATTGCTGACAATGAAGGACATGCACTGAGGTTTTAATACTGAAAGAGAACAATGCAATGGTATCTTGTTTTCTCTCACATTCTTTGTAATTTCAGAATGACTGTGATGATATAGTTCCACTTCAGAGTGGAATAACAAGAATCACTTTAAATTCAACATGTATTTCACTACAAGTTTATACATTTCAACAATTAAGCAGAAAGATTATTAGTATAGGTGAGTATCAGAACATTAACTTCCCTAAAAGAATGCTGCAAAGCAACAATTGCAATTAATCTCTGAGTGGCTGTTTTTGAACTTCCATTAGCACCAAATTCCACTGGACTAAAGCTGCTTGGCAAGGCAGACAGACTTAAATTTGCCAGCTGACAGAGAAAGCATCGCAGCACTGTCCTGAAATCCAGGTGCCAAATGCAGCCTCCCAACTCTGCTTTTGTCCTTTTTTACTCACAGTTCAAAAAATTCTCTGCAGTTTCTGGAAGAATAGGTTACTGCTATATTATAATAAGTCTGTTTGTATTTCACCATTCTTTAAAGAAGCTTTTCTGAATTTGTGCACTACGGCATCAGCTTTTCTTACACTTTTAATTTTTCCACGAAGAAGCTTCTGCAGTTCATTCATGAGCTTTTCTCGTGTTTCCTTATCACATTTCTTCCTACCAGCAAAAAAACCGTAAAACAATCTTAATTGAGGAAACAGCTTTTCTGTAGTATGATTCACTTATATCTATAAATTAAGAAGCAAATTATTGTCATTAATTAAGCCTATAGATAGATAGAATTAAGCAGTCTCAACTCCTAGAAACAAAACCAGATTTCCACACTTCCAAATTAAGTCTCTTCTGAGTAACAATGTTATTAAAAGCACATTAACTCAAGTCTGCACCCAGGGTCGTTTACAGATCTAAAGATCTGTAAGTGTCTTACAGCCAGAACTGCAAAGCACAGACAACCAGAGCAAGTAAAATTAACTCTTCCTCCTGCTGTGGGGTCCCAGTTCCAGAATTACACCTGCCCCGAGAGAGTATACAAACCTCCACAAAAAAATTATGCAGTGATCTCACTGCAACATCAGACTGCATCAGTACATGCTCTGTGCTTAAGGATTAAAGTAATAAGGTAACCCCCTAAGCATTTACTCACAAATCTTAGCCTTAAATACAAGTGAGTTCAATCCAGACATTTCTAGCACCATGGGTCACCACACTCCTCTTGAATCAGCAACTGAATCACATGCAATGTTATTATTTACCCATGGAATCATCTGGAAATAGTTTAATAGAATTACAAGAGGAGAAAGACAGTCTTCTTGCAACTTATGACTAAGAGACAACTGAATGGAAGAAAAAAATCGTTATTACCTTCTCACACTTTCCCATATTTGCTTTGATTTTACAATTATGTCGTAATTACTTTTATCATTCAGTTGCCTGGTTTGCTTTAGTTCCTTCCTTTTCTTTTTGAAGTCATCCCACTTCGGCTTCTTAGGATCCGACCCTGAAAACAAAAATAAGGACATTTTCTGCAGTCAGTGAAAGAGGAGCAATGGCATCCTTTATCAGCATGAACTGTGGCACCTCTGTGACTTGACCTGCTAACAAATTCCAGGAGCTTTGCCTGCAGTTACCCAGCTAGCTAATATGAAAGTACAAATATTTAGTAAGTACACTAAGCGAGCCATTACCACTTCTAGAATACTGTAAAATCAAGTATTCTTTCTCAAAGCTGTCAAAGAATGCACTGCAAACCTATTAATAGCTTGAAAATTGACTGAAAATGCCCCTAGCGGCCTATGACTTCCCCAGGTAGTTCTCCTTATTAGTTCATCCTCTACTTACACATCACCTCTTGCCTCTCTCAAAAGAAGAACCCTAACTCAAAGATGCATATTGAAATCTCAGGAAAAGGAAAAAAAAAACCAAAGAAAGCTTTTTTACTAGCTCAATGTTTCAATTCAGTCAAATTCCTTAAGCATGGAATTTTTCTATACAACAGCTACGCACTGCCACGTAACAAACTCAGTTAAGGTAACTGCACAGAAAGTGCCACAAAGGAGTTACAGAAAAACTTCAAGTATCTTATTTACTTTTGTTCATACCATGACAAAACCCATCATGTTATATTACACGGTTTCACACAAGCAAGTCATGCTAACCATTACTTCTCTGTGGAACACCCTGAACACCTTCCTCTCTGGAGATGTTCAGGGTCAGGCTGGATGAGGCCTTGTGCAATGTGGTCTAGTGGGAGGGGTCCCTTCTCATCACAGGAAGGTTGGAACCTGATGATATTTAAGGTCTCTTCCAGCCTTAACCATTCTATGATTTTGATTCTGTAACAATAAAGACCTAGCTTTACATTTTTAGACCTTAAAACACTGCCTCTTGTTACTTAGCACCAGATACTTAACTGTCTTAACCATCCAAAAACGTCCTATTTTACAAAGCATATTTATTGTTTTTTTCTATCACTCTCCCACAGCAAGTGACCAGCAAACACAGTAACACTTTGCTTTGAGAGCAGTGCCACTATAAAATACACAGCAGCTTTCAGTTATTCTTAAAAACAACATTTAAAGGTTTGTTTGTGCTTGTCGGCTTTTTCTTCAGCAGCTTAACATGAACATTCTGTTGCTATTAAATTCCAGACAACTACTGCGTATCCCATGTGAAGCCATTCTGCAAACATGCAACAACAGCAACAATAAAATACTTAACACCACCTACTGTCCTTCAAAACACTGCTTTTCTGCAGAACTTCAGAATCCCTCAGGTAAGATTTCACCCCTCGTTTTACTGTGCTGCTTAATGATCACAGTAGAGCTTTGCTTCACAGCAGAGGAAGAAACAACATGAAGTTGCCATGTACCAGAAACAAAGTTGGAAAAACAAAATCCTTTTAAACAGTAATAAAACCAGGCATTTATTTAGTCTCTCTGTATAAACACAGAAATAAGCTGTAAAATGTAAAAAAGTGATAATATCGGTAATGTCTTTATAAACAAATATATATAAGAGATGTATATAGCTTAGACAACAGTAAAAATATACATATATTATATAAAGGATAACCAACATTCTTTCATTAATTTTTTAATTCCAAATTATGCAGCTAGTAATTTTAGAACAGGATTAAATTTCTAAAATGGCCTGTGAAAAGCTCTGTATATACTTCAAATTTATGTGAAAACAGCCAGTTTCAAGCTAGCCACTTAATCTTGTGATTAAAATTATCATAGCTTTATGACAGTATTAACATATATTTAGATTGGATACTGCATTTTTTTATTTTTAAGAAAATTAATAACTGTTAGTTCTCATTACTTTGGCCTCAAGCTTAGTCAGGTGGGGTAAATTACTGCACAAGAAAGACTAAATATGAACTAAACTTGGGAGTCATTCAGCCCATTTGGAAAGGCAGGGGGAAAAAGAGAAGTCAGAGATTAACAGTATCTTTCCCAAAACCTAGTTTCCGTTGATAACCAGGCTTAAAATTTGCTCACCTCCCTCTTCACCAGCCTGGAGTTTCCTCTTCTTTGCCAGCTTTTCTGATTGCTGTTTATTCTTGAATCGGTCAGCACCAGTTTTTCCAAGTCTAAACTGCCCTTTTACAAATTTATTGGAAATAGATTTAGGTTTTCCTTCCTCATCTCCTTTTTTAATAAGTTTCTTCGGTGGACCCAAATCTAGTAACCAAGAAAACAGAAATTAAAATGCTAGCCTAAAGCAAATAAATGTTTACTTAAAATAACAAATTACCATAACAAGAACTAAACTTCAACTTTCAGATAACTTTTTGATTCTAGACTTTGCTTTCACACGTTACAAAAAAGTTTATCAACTTCAAACATTTTAATTAAGAGTGGTTTAGGTCAATCAGAGCTAAAGGGCTTGCAGTGCAATCTACTTAAAGCACTTCAGCTTCACTTTTTCCAGGTTATTTGATGTTAGAGTCAGCAGTTTTGAATACAAGACAGAATAGTAGAATGACTGGGGCTGGAAGGGACCTTTTCGGGTCACCTGTTTCAACCCTCCTGCTGATGCAGGGTCACTCAGGGCTGATTGCCCAGGACCAGGTGGGTGACTCCACCATCTCTCCAGCCAGCTGCTACCAGTGCTCACTCTTCTGATGTTTGTTCAGAGGGAACCTCCTGTGTTTCATGACCCCTGATCCTGTCACTGGGCACCACAGAAAAGAGTTTGGCTATGACTTTGCACCCTCCCTTCTCTGTATACAATGACAAGGTCTACCTCAGCTTTCTCTTCTACAGGCTGAAATGTTCCTGCTCTCTCAGCTTTTCCTCAAAGAAGATACGACCAGGACCCTTCATCATGTTCATGGTGTTTACTGGTCTTTCTCCAACATATCCAAGTCCTTCTCATGCTGGAAAGCCCCAAACTGGTCACAGCTCTCCAGGAGTGGCCTCAGTGGTGCTGAGGAGAAGCATCCTCTTCTTATCACAGCCCAGGATCCAATTAGCTGCCTTTGCCACAGGGCATGCTCAGGTTCCACTTTGTGATCACCAGGGCCCTTCCTGCAAAGCTGTCTTCTCCCACCACATGCCAGTGCACAGCACTGTTGCCCAGCAGGTACAGAACTTTGCAATTCTTGTTGAACTTCATGAGGCTTCTGTCAGCCCATTTATCCAACCTGCTGTGGTCCCTCTGGAGGGCACCATCGGTAAACTTCCTAATGGTACACTTTGCCTTATCATCCAGATCAGCAGTGAAGACACTGAACAGGACTACACCCCAGCACTGACTTCTGGGGTACAGTGCTAGTTAAAGGCCTCTGACTAGATCTTGTGCCACTGACAGCCACCCTCTAGGTCCAGCCATTCACACACTTTTCAATCTACCTCACCATCTGCTCATCCAGCCCATAATTCATCAGCACCTCTGCAGGGACAGCATGGGAGACACTGAAAAAGGCCTCACATAGACACACAGACAACACACACTGCTCTTCACTCACCTACCAACATAGTGATTTCATTACATACATTTACCACGACAACAATTTAAGCCTGGACACGCCTGTGCAGAGCAATAACCACTCAGCCACACTCCTATTAAGGAGCCGTTGCCTTCTCTCCATTACCTTTTTTAAATTTCCTTTTCCCGGGCGGCACTTTCCCGCGAGGGGCTTTTCCACTCTTCCCCACGAACCTCTTCTTCCCCTTGGCTTCCATCCCGGCAAGGCCTGCAATCGAAGCAAGGAACAGCATCACTGCCTGGCGGCAGCTCCCTCGCTAAGGCCGGGCGGCAGAGGCCGCCGCGCTCCCCCCACAGCGCCCGACGGAGCCAAACCCGCCCCGCGGCCCGGGCGGACAGCGGCCCGCACAGGCC
>NW_009953087.1:188394-195284 GCF_000747805.2 Chaetura pelagica | reverse complement strand
GAGCCCCCAGCAGGGCGGCACTGCGGAACCAGCAAGTTGAACCACTACTTGCTCCTCACCAGAAGCCACTCTCTGCAGATTGTTTGGTAGCTAGTGATCTGAGGAAAGCCAGATGGCCTACCTTGGTAGAAAGGACTAACACATAAGGAGTAAACAGGATGGCACTGCTTAGCATAGATAAGGCTTGGAATGTATAGATAAGGCCTGAATTGTGAGGGAATGTATTGTGTGGGAGGATGCTCCCACAGAAACTTGCAGAGAAGACAAGACCCTGGTGCAGACCCCAGAAAGGAATGCCAAGAGGTGAAAAGTGCACAGCGAGGAAGACATACGGCCTTCATCCCAAAGACCCCTGCCCACGACCACCAGAAGATACTGCGCAAGTGCAACAAGGAGGAGCGGGGGGGGGCAACTATGCTAATGATTAATTGTAATAACCCCTCCCTATCCTCGGACACCTAATGTATATGCAACAGTATAGATGAATATGTATTACTTTGTCGCATATAATGAGCTTGCCAATAGCTCTAGGGTGTGCACGCTTGTGGAGGAGCGATCCCCCGTGCACCCAGCGCTGAATAAACATACCTTCTTTATAACCTTATTGGTTCTAAAGTCGTTATTCCGCACGTCAATAGTAGTATTTTACATTTATTTGGCTCCTAGGAAGCACTCAACAGTGACTTGCAAAATAGAATTGGCACAGGCAGGAACATGGTGTTTGGTTTTCCCACTCCTTGAAATATTAACATCTTGCCTGTTCAAATTACTGGAAAATTGTGTTTTAAAGGGGGCAGGGAGAAATTTGAAGCTTTACTTGAGGCAAGGGGCATAACATCGTAAGTCCTGATACTCCCACAGCCCAAATGCTTTGCTTCAGTCTTTGAAATAACCTCTAGGTATTTGAGATGTCTGTTCTCCACACTAATTACATTTTCCAGTTCTTTGTTTACTTCTTTTAAAGAATACGGACCATGATCAATTAAGACATTACAAAATATATTGCTATGTTCAGCTTAGTTCATAGAATACAAATATCTCCCAGAGAGTAAAGAAAGGAAAATTTTTAATGTCAGCCAGAGATGTCAAGTGAACAGTCTTCCAGGTTGAAGCATCTGTTTTTCATTAAAAATTATAAAGGTTCCTTGAAGATCCTCAGGTAGTCCAAACCAGGCTGTAACTGTAGAAAATAGCTCTTGACCTGATGTCTCCAGGATATTTTCAACTGTGCCCAGACTCATTTATCAACACAAATGTTTAAATCTGTATTTTTTGTGTCTGTCTTATCTCTGTTCTGGACACTGTTTTGATTCCACTGAGATAAAAATTATTGCAGAAATAAAAAGATAAAAATTCAGAAAACTATGCTCCAGTTGCAGTGTGCCAAAGACCACCTCTTTGTATTGCATTCAGGCACTGCAGGAAAGGTGGTCATTAAGTTAGTCAGCAACACAGTGTATATTTTGGTCTCACTAAATACACTTCTTTCATAATACTAGGAAATCCCTTTTTTTTTTTAGCCATCAGCTGCTGTGTAGGCATAACTGAATTTTGCAGCCCAAAAAGATCCCCAAAGATCCAGATGTAAAGACAGCCTGGAACTGGTCACTCCTGAGTGATGAGGAATGGAGAGACCACTTACTCCTGCTGCCATGCAGGAGTTGGAAAGGTTGGTAACAGCATGTAATTTTTTTTATGAGTGACCATCAAATTCCTGGACTACACCACAACCAAGGAAGCAGTGGAGCCACAGGTATTTCACTGCCCCTCAGTGTCTACTCCTTTTTTCCCCCCCTTTCTTTCTTCTTGAGGAAAAAGCACAACTTGTAGAAATCTGGCTAAGCAAATTAACACCAATTCCTGTGTGTTTCACTACACTTTGATTTAGATGCATCAAGATTGCTTTTGGATGTTATAGTTCTTCTAAGTATTATAAAGGATGCTATCACAAAAATTTCTGTGGGTCTACTGCACACAATGTTCAGTAAATCGCTACTTATTTTAGCAACCACTATGGTAATAGTAACCACGTTGAATTCCTACACTATTCATAAGGACAGAATATTCTAATAATCAGTTTGTCAGGGAGAATTCATATAGATCAGCATTCAAAATGAAAGTCATTACAACTAAAAATGCAAATTATCATTAAGAGCTATATATACATGACTGCTTACAAAACTTTAATTGCCTATCTGGGGTGAAGGTAAAATAAAACACATGCAATTGTTGAAAAATAAACTGTTAGAAGCATATCGTACTGCTCTAATTTCTTGAAGACTAACCTTTTAAATGGCCACAGATCCATGAAAATCTATGGTTCCCTAATATGATATTCACTGTCTTTCCCATTGTGCTTTGAGTCTATGGGATGCAAGACAATGTCATTTTTCAAGAGGATTATAAAGCCTCTTCAAATACTAATGAGGAAACACTGTAATATGTAATGAGGAAAACCTGTTCAAAAGTCTGGTGTTGTAAAACTAGATCATCACTATTTGCTCCAGCATCCCCACAGTTCTGCTTTAGTTCCCCTACATTCTCGGCATTTATTAATGTTGCCTTCTTAAAAAAACTGAAAAAAAGTACCAGCATTTTTATCAACAAAATGTTTTCATTGACATGTTGTTTCAAAAGTACTTTACAAATAGGTAAAAACAGTAGTTCTCCTGTAAGCTCATGTATACTTCAAAATCACCAGTGCTTCAAAGCAGGGAAGAAGATGTTACATGATAAGGAAATAAAGACAGTCACTTGACCTTATTTCAAACTGCAAATGGTACAGTATCCAATGTCAATCTCTTCAGTTTTAGCATACAATCTGGAATAAAGTGAATTCCTGAAGTAGACAGACATACAAGTACCAGACCTGGATCATCCAGATCACTTCAAAGTAGCAATCAGTGTGAAATACTCTTTGTACTTGTTAGTGTGAAGGAAACAGCTGCAGTTGTTAGATACATATACCTTTTGCTCTGGGATGAAATAAAGATGCACAACCTGACACTGCTGTCTGCTGCTGTTATTTTTTCTCCCTTTTATTTACTTTATTCCTTAAAAACTGCAGTTGCCACAGGAGATTCACTGTGCAAAGCTTTTCCCCTTTTGAAAATAGAAGTCTTTGACATATGGATACTTTTCAGAAGAAGTTTGAGGCTGAAATGTGAGATCCAGACAGCCATGCAGGTCAATAAGATGTTACGAATCTATAAGCTGAATTCACATTCAGATTTTGTATACTCCTTTCACAGTTGCCAGGAAAACCCTGCAGAACTCCAGAAAACTGAACTACAGCTGCCTGGTAACTGGATTTGGACATTCCTGGAGTTGTTTTCTATTGTAAGCTAATGTACCAACTACGTTTAGGAAGGATAAGACACCCAAATCTTAAACATTGCATACAGAAATCAGAAATTACACTGTTCCTACAGGTTAGAATGATAATTTCTGTTACCATTCTGAGGCAGCAGCCCACATTGAATACTAATTTTAAAATTTGTATTTGTGTAACAAAACACTCATATTGTGGCAACTCTGTTTTTGTACTATCTCACATGCTGTATCAAATGCTACTGGAAATGACAAAGCAGTAATTCTCTGACACTAACTTCCAAGTGTTTCATGGACTCAGCCATGAAGTTCATTACTTTTGTAAGTGTCACAGTTTTAGGGTCTACTTCCCATAGTCTCATAAACTATCCTTGTTGACTTGAAGAAAAAACTTTGAAACTACAAATGTTTCTTAATTACTCCCTGCAGAGGTCCTGCTGGTGTGGCTTTTCATTCAAACCAGCCTTTCAACTGTGTGGAAGACTAAAGGCTGAGTAGAAGTATCACTGCATCATGGTTCCTTGTCTTGCTCCTGCCTGTCCTGCCAATAATGTTGTTGTTTGGGCCCAACACAACAACAAAGGAATAGCCCCATGGCCTCTCACACAACTCCCCCCCACACACACTCTGTGATGAGGAGGACAAGGCTCCTGAGTTGAGACAAAGGACAAGTAGGGATCTTCACTGATTAAATAGAACATCTGTGTAAAGGATTTGCATTAAAGCTTGAATGAGTGATACAATTAATGATTTTCAGCCAATATAAACGACATACTAAAGAAATAACAAAACCACTAAGCAAAATAAAAATCACTGTATACTAACATTCTATCAATTAGGTAAAGAATATTGCTGCTTCTTTTACTGACAAGTGATTGTGTTTATTTCTAAGAACAGGATGACAGATTAGGTTTAGAAGTTCTTTTAACCAGAGACTACATGAGTGGACACATGATGTGATTTCATTTTGGAAATGAAATTAAATTACCATTTTTCTCACAGGTGAAATCTGAGTCTAACAATAACTGTCAAATAACAGCTCAGCAGCAGCACGGATGTACAAGGGCACGAAGCCCAAGTAATTTCAGGCCCTCACAGACTGCGACAGCTAGAGGGCAGCAGATTATTAAAATATTTGTATCATATGCAGTGGAGACGATTATATTATGAAAACTTTTACTGGAAATACTAGCAAGGAGAAAAATCGAAAATATTTGTAATTTCTATTATTAGTAAACAACTTTAAAAATTACATAATCAGCTTTATTTTGGGGGTCTCACTTAAATGCCTCAATACAAATGCACACAGCATGGAGAATAAAAAAGAGGAGTTAGACATGTATGTGTCTGCAGGGCTATGGTCTTACTGGCATCATGGAGATGTGGTGCGATGGCTCCTATGACTGAGTGTTGGAAGGGAAGGTTATAAGCTCTTCAGGAAGGACAGGCAGGGCAGACAAGGAGGGGCTGTTAACCTCTATGTCAGTGACCAGCCGGAGTGCGTGGAATTCTGCCTGGTGATGGATGTGGAGCTAATGGAAAGCTTATGGATCAGGGTTAAAGGGCGGAGAGGGACAGGGGGCATTATAGTGTGGGTCTTCTACAGCCACCTGGCCAGGAAGACCAATAAGGCCCTTTATAGACAGATAGGAGTAGCCCCACATTCACAAGCCCTGGTCCTCATGGGGGACTTCAGTCACCCTAAGCAGGTTGCCCAGAGAAGTTGCTGATGCCTCCTCCCTAGCAGTGTTCAAAGGCAGGTTGGATGGGGCTTTGAGCAACCTGGTCTCGTGGGAAGTGTCCCCATGCATGCAAGGGGATTGGAACCAGATGATCTTTAAGGTCCCTTTTGCGTTAAGGGGCAAAATAATTTGGCATAAAATAAACCCCCTTGCATTCCAGTTTATCCTCAGATACCAGAGGGGCCAGAGGCGGCCGTGCTTAGATTCTGATTGATGCCCAATTTGGTTTTAATAGTCCAGTCATGCCCAAAACCTCTACTGGACTCTCACAATTACGAATGCACTAACACTGCACTGTCCTTCCGGTGGCATCCTGTGAACTCTCACTGCTACACTCAGGAATTTGGTCAGTCTGAGAACTCCCATGGCCAGATTAATGCACAGTGTAATTTACTGAAGCAACAGATGCACAATTTCTTTTGGATTGCCAGTGTTAAATTCACTGTCTGCAAAGCACATGCAAATTGATTAATACAGCCGGGTTACAAATGCATGGGATAATGAAGTGACTCTATAAGAGACTCCTGAGTTCCCCAGGGATGCACTCGGGACAGCCGAGTTTTCAAATCTTACCCAAAGGTACCCCTAGGGGCGGAAGAGAGGCTCAGCCTGTTGATTGACCCCAGAGGTCAGGGGAATGGGGTCATTCCTGCAATGGTATCTTTCCTGACATCCCTCTAAGACTATTTTATAGTATTTTATCTTATAGGTGGGAGCTTGAGTGGCCCATTCCTCAAACCTGTCAGGGTGTCTCTGGATGGCATCCCAACCATCAGGAATGTCAACCGCACCACTCAGCTTGGTGTGAAATGCAAACTTGCTGAGCATGCATTCAATCCCACTGTCTGGGTCACTGAAGAAGATACTAAATAGTATTGGTGCCAGTACAGACCTTGAGGGACACCACTTATTACTGGTTTCCACTTGGACATTGAGTTCTGTGGAACTCCAAATGCAGCCATCCAGCCAATCCCTCATCCATCTAATGGACCATCCATCAAACCCACATCTCTCTAATTCAGAGGTAAGAATGTTGCAGCTTAACAGCTGAGATCCACAGCCCCTCTTCTCTGAGGGGCAAACTGATAGCTCTCAGGGTTTTTTTACAAAGTTGCCTTTTACAATGGCAACATATTGCAAATGTTTTCTTTTCCTTTTTTTTTCATAGAATCATAGAATGGTTTGGGTTCAAAGGGACTTTTAAAGGTCATCTAGTCCAGCCCCCCTGCAGTGAGCAGGGACATCTTCAACAAGATCAGTTTGCTCAGAGCCATGTCCAACCTGACTTTGAATGTTTCCAGGGATGGGGCATCCACAGCTTCTCTGGGCAACCTGTCCCAGTGTTTCACCACACTCATAATAAAAAATTTCTTCCTTACATCTAGTCTGACTGTACCCTCCTTTTGTTTTTAGTGTGCATTATCACCATGATATATAAACTCCACCACAGAACATGTGACATACCAGATGAGGTAGCAGACAACTTACCACATAATCAAATACCGTTAAAATGTTTTAATCTAAGTAACAGAAAACATAAACAGGTGCATCCATACAGGAGCAACCCCACAGGAGCTGTAACGCAGACCACTCAGTGTTCGTTCCCTTTCATTAAATTAATTCCCTCAAGTTTGGCTAATGCAACAGATTAAATAGCAATTTTACACATAACAGTTCACTGTTCATGTCCCATTTACTGACAGGCAGACAAATTTTCCAAATGTAGAAAATGGCACAATATCTGAAATGGTAAGTAAAGTAAATAAAGGGGGCCAATAATATTCAGAATACCTTTGAATGCTATTAATTTCACTGTAG